>NC_092798.1:4539481-4845341 GCF_918797505.1 Bemisia tabaci
TTATCTCTTGCTTTATTGAACCCAAATATTCTATGAAAACGAAAAATTATCATTTATTTCATTCATACTCACCGTTTTCTTTATTTCGGGTGGTTTCTTGGATGGTTCCTTCTCTAGCACCAAGGGCATGAGGTGAACCTTTAAAACACATCAAAATACATCTTTTAATTATTAATTTTAAAAAATAACGTCAAAAAAGGACTGTACAAAAATAACACTTTAAAGAACTATAAAACATTAATTAAAATAGCTATAACAAATAACCGTTTTTATTGCAATAAAAAATTGTTTAAAAGTTTTTTTTCTTAAAAAAAAACCAATTAAACTGATTCCTAGTTTCAGGGAGAATAAAGATATTTTAGATCAGTCAATAAAACTGTGTAAATTATTTTAACTATCCTCTATGAAGTAGCATATAGTTTTATAGTAATACTTTTTAGTAATTATAGTTAATCAAAAGTTCAATTTTAATCCTTTTATGGAACAGGGTTTTTAAATTGGAAAAAAGGAAGTCTAAAGAAATTCAATTAAAGAATAATTTTACCTTTTCACTTTGATTATCAGTAATATCATTATCATCATTAATATAAACTTCGAAGGATTCAGACTTTCAGCGATTCTACCTTTTTCTATTTCACTCGAGAGGTTGCCAGATTGTGCGATAAATGTGAATATTTTACATGGATTTGAATCGGGAAGAGTGTTAAAAAAACAACTTATCTGGCAACAGTATAGAGTCCGGGAGGGACGAGAGGCTGCCTTCCTGGGAAAACCCATGATTTCGCTGGAAATGTCATTAAAACAATTGATTCCGTTTGAAGCATCAATTGTATACTAGGGGAAAGCGATTTTACAATAATAATTGTAAATGGACACAGATGCTACAGAGAGAGAAAAAGGGAAGGAAAAGGAAATGAAATGAGGATACTATTATGCAATCAGAGAGACTAAAACAAAAACATCAGAGAAATTTATATGCGATGGAAGTATAAAAAAAAAAAACACGAGTGGGCTCATTGCGATTCGGAACTCGAACTTTACTATCGTTGAGCAGTTTTTAGACCCCTACGCCGCCGATAATCTTCTTAAGAGGTAAAGACGAACTTTTGCTACTTCAGCAAGTCAAATCGCGGAAGGAGATCCATGGATTGTCTTTTTCCACTACCCGATGGGATGACGTTCCAGTCAAATGCGCTTTTGAAGAGATGATCGATCCCTATCATCGCTTCATCTCCACACATCTATTCATGTGCAAATGGTGGCACGCTCCGGCAACAAGGTTCTGTGACGAAATCATTTTTGCCTCCAGAGTCTCCAAAATGTATACATCTTAGTGATCAAATGTCCAATCACTGAGAAAAATAGCTCGCGGAGCGAGCCGAATGTCACTCGCGTAGCGAGTGATCTGGGGTCCAGGGACTTCAAAAAAATAATTTTGTTTCTTTATTCATCAAAACCCAAAATTATTTCATTCTAAAAGTAAAGTATACCTTATATCGTAATTTTTTAGGGGAAAAAATGAAAATTAACACCGATAGGAGGGTAAAAATAGGGTCGCGAAGCGGCCCATTGATGGCGCGGAGCGCCTTCAGGGGGTTGGGCCGCGTAGCGGCCAGGGGGCGTAGCCCCCTAGTATAAGAATAATTGCTATGAAAAAATAAAAAGAAGGAGGGTATAACTACCGTCCTCTGAAAAAGGAACGAATCCTTGTCAAAAACCTGCATTCTTCAATCTAAAAAAGTCTTCTAAAATGGAGACAAAATATTTAAACTGAAAAGAATTTTTGAAAATAAATATAAATTATGAAATCACAAAACATATTAAAAATTACAGAATGAAAAATGAGTTTGAAATGAAAATTTTTGACTTGTATTGATAAACCTAATCTGAGGTATGATTAACTAATGAAAGAACCAAAATTAAATAAATAAAAAAATAAATTATGATCAGTTATTGTATTTACACTTACATTTGAAGAGTCGGAGATATCTTCCTGAAAGGTTGACAGAAAAGCCGCCACAAACGGTAGTATGATGCACAGGACGATATTCATGGTTGTTATGTGTACCTAGAACAACTGATTACTGTATTCGAAGCGAAGTCCACGCAGAGTTTCTCACTCTTATCAGTCACTGATAATGATTCTGCAACTCGATGAAACATCCTGCAGATAATAAAATGAACTGCGTATAATTTATATCAAACATGACAGTGTATATTTTTAAAGATTGACGTGTCAATGGCTGGAGTCAGTCCTAACATATAACTCGTTTCCGGTGGAAGGCTGGGCTTCGTAGAAATTAGAAGTCGATGCAACACGCGATAAGTTTCCAAGAAGTCCGAGACAATATTTTTTCTTTTTTTTTACTCAAGTATTTTGATAGCATCGATTCTTATAGTTGCTAAATGAGTTCGATCCACGCCTGGAGTTTTTTCGTGTGTGAGTATGTTCTGGCCTTAACAGATGCTAATTTATGTAATTTAAGGCTGCTTCTGCTTTCTTGAGCAATAAATGGAGAGAGAACATTACTAGTGCTACTGTCTCAAAGTTTAAAACCCACTTTTGGCACTTGGCACCAGGAAACGCTGGTTGTCCTCTTTGAGTCAGTGGGTTTTCTGCCTCAGAAGAATGATAAATGGACGGAGTTAAACAGAAAGGAACCAAGCCGCATCGGGATCGAACCGAGAAAAAGAGGTTTAAAGCTTGGCTCCTGCATAAGACTCAATGTAAAAGATAAACTTCAAGTTCAATTTCTGCAAAATTCGCTCCAACAAAAACTTTGAATTTTTGGCGATAGATAGTAGAGTAGTGGTCGAGTTCAAAACCACTCATAACTCAATTTTTTCCAAAGTGTGGGTTGGTTCCTTTCTGCTTAACTCAGTCCAAATCATTGACCCATTATCGGAAGTGATTTTATCAATTAGTTTAGTAAAAAAAGGGGTTCCCAGTTTTAAACTTGAAGATAAATAATTTACTGATTCAATATCCCTTCTTAGTAATTATTTTCTTCCAACACATCTTGGAGATTGATTTCTTTCTAGAATTTGTTTCATATGCTGACTAACCAAGTCCTGCCTTCAGAAAGGAGATAGGGAGTAGCGTTTTGGAGGTGATTGGATAAAATATGTTTTTTCATCTTAAGGTTCCTAAAAAAATTATTTGATTAAGTAGAAACAATTTCAAAGCTGTAGCGACATTTCATTGGGGGAAAAATGTGATTTCTCAATTTTTAAATTTCCCTGTTGGTTATTGCAAGGTCTCTACTTCACCACTTACAATGATCTGCTCAAAAATTGTTTTGGGTTACATCACCCCTGAAGCATCACTTGGGGGAAGGGGGAGGGGGTGTCATCCACTTGATTTTAAAAGAGGAAAAAAAATAAGAAACATCCTACTTCATGTGCACAACAGCCGTTATTTCTTTGAGAGGCAACTGAAACTGTTTCCTTGTGTGCTGTTCAAGGGGGCAGTTGGTCATGTTCAATAGTTGAACAATGACATTTCCACACTTTATCTGCGGATAGTTTTTAGTGTTCATCTTCACTTAACAATAAAAGGAAATAATGACAAAGATACGTACTCTACCTTGGGGAAACGATGTTCGCGTACAATTCTAGGATTTGAATCGCTTGCTCGACTGATCCTCCTGGGAAAAAAATACTCTTTACTTACAGGCGGAAAAGTTAGTACTTTAAGTTCAGTAACTTCTCAATCACCTCCAAAACGCTACTCCCTATCTCCTTTCTGAAGGCAAAACGGTGAGTTTTCAGCTACGTACCATTTTTCCGAAGTTGAGGATTGATTTTTCTTTTTCTTAATACACAGCCATCTTATGCTTCCTCCAATGTTTCTCGGTTTTGCTTACAATGAGCTGAAAAACTTCCTCGGTGGAAAGCGGAATCCGAATGATTCGGAAGTACAGAGCGCTGTCAATGACGGATTCCGGTGCCAAAGACAAGAGCCAGCCTCTACGCGGAAGGCATCAAGAAGCTGCAATATTGACACCAGAAATGTCAAAACAGAGGCGGAGACTACGTCAAAAAGTAAGGTAAGGTCTACTCAATAAAAACCTTCAAATTTCTTTTTGATATGATGCTCAGCGGCGAAAACCCAAGTCTGAAATAATCGACTCTCCGCGCATCCAGACTCCGAAGGTGGGCGCGCGGCGACAGGAAGTTGTCGCAGTAAAATTAAGTTTCCTCGCGAACCCCTCGACCAATTTTCAAAAACTTGAGCTTCTTTTAAAGCTTAGAGTATGCCTTATAAGAGCTTTTTTACCGATTTGATTTATCTCTTTCCGTTTGGAAGATAAGAGGTAGGGAACCACATTAGATGACCCTCGTAAATGGACATCGGATGTTTTCGCATACTTGTGAGGATACTATTGAGTAGACCTTACCTTACTTTTTGACGTAGTCTCCGCCTCTGTTTTGACATTTCTGGTGTCAATATTGCAGCTTCTTGATGCCTTCCGCGTAGAAGCTGGCTCTTGTCTTGGCACCGGAATCCGTCATTGACAGCGCTCTGTACTTCCGAATCATTCGGATTCCGCTTTCCACCGAGGAAGTTTTTCAGCTCAGAGAAAAGACGAAAGTCACATGATCCTGAATCGTAAGAGTACGGAAGATGGAGGGAAATTTTCTTATGCAAAGCAACTGATTCGGAAGTGTAGAGGGCTTGTCAATGACTGCCCTGGTAAAAATGGCAAGTGTTAGGTCAGTGAATTTTCCACTGAGGTCAGTGCAATTTGCTCTGAGGTCAGTTCAGTTTTCTCTGACGTAAGTGTTAAAGCACTTACCCAAGAAGTCAGCACTGAGGTAAGAGGCACTGACGTCGGGAGAAAGACTTACCTAAGTGCAGAGATGTCTCTGAGGTAAGCGGGACTGAGGTCAGGACTTGGTTCAGAGGGTAAGTCTCTGACATCAATCTTAATCGAACCGCACTCACTCCCAAAAAGTAGAGATGGCTCCCCCTTCCCCCACCCTATTTCATTTTCGTGGGGGAATATTTCCTCGGGACACGGGGACCACAAACTTTATCTTTCAGAGAGGCATATTTTGTAGAAGGTGGGATTTTCTAAGAGGGAAGGAAAACTAGTTTAAGTAGCCACACTCTTGAATAATTTGTTTTACCCTCTTCGTTTAAGATGGCACTTAAATAATTAAAACACAACAAAAAATGAGATCGATAAAAATATTATCACCGCTAAAATATGTATTTAGATATATTTATTTAAGCATTATTATTTTTTTATAAAAAAAAATAGTTTTAAATTTGGTTTTAATTTTTTTCAGTTTTAACTGTTTTTAAAATGTTTCAGTCTCAATTTTTTTTAAAATTTTCCTACTTTATTTTCAATTCTTTTCTAACTTTTTTACTCCTTTACTTTCAATTTTTGTATCTGCTAATTTATATTTTTTGTATAATTTCAACTTTCATTATTTTTTTTGCATCATTAGCTTTAATTTTGAATTTTAGTGCGATCCATTTTTTTTTCAAAGAAACGTAACTTACAAAACTTCATTTACATGTTGATTGATTAAAAAAGAATAATAGAAAAATTAAGTATCGGATTCACATTCAAAGACAAAATCATCATTTGCTGGCAAAATTACCCCAATGGGGGCCCTGAAATGGTAAAATTACGCCCCTAACACGTACACGCGCAGGTAGTGTAGTGGTTCAATCGCTAGGACGATCACCGAAGTTAAGTTACGTCGGGCGTAGTTAGTACTTAGATTGGAGACCGCATGGGAACGAGCGATGTCCCCTGAAGATTGTGATACTTGCTTGGGATTGAAAACTCACAGCAGCCCTCCCTGATCGTCAAATAGTGACTTAACGTACCTGGCAGATCGGTAATTAACGAAATTTTTGCCTGTACAGTATTTCTGGGAGTTTCCACTCCGCTTACGTCTGAGACACTTAGGTCAGTGCCACTTACATCAGAGGCACTTGCCTTTGGAACAGACCTAACACTGAGGTAGCAGATCAGCGCCCGGCAGCACTGACATCAGTGCTTAGGTCTGTTCCAAAGGCAAGTGCTACTGATCTGAGCACTTGCCATTTTTACCAGGGTGGTTTCGGTCCCAAGACAAGAGCCAGCTTCTACGCGGAGGGCATCATGAAGCTGCAATATTGATACCAGAAATGTCAAAACAGAGGCAGGGACTTCGTCAAAAAGTAAGGTAAGGTCTACTTAATAAAAACCTTCAAATTTCTTTTTGATATGATGCTTAGCGGCGAACACCCAAGTCTGAAATAATCGACTCTCCGCGCATCCAGACTCCGAAGGTGGGCGCGCGGCGACAGGAAGTTGTCGCAGTAAAATTAAGTTTCCTCGCGAACCCCTCGACCAATTTTCAAAAACTTGAGCTTCTTTTAAAGCTTAGAGTATGCCTTATAAGAGCTTTTTTACCGATTTGATTTATCTCTTTCCATTTGGAAGATAAGAGGTAGGGAACCTCATTGGATGACCCTTTAAATTCTGTGAAAACGGTACATGATAGCCCATGATTTTTGTTTAACAACCTGTATAAGTAATCGAAACTTTCCCAATCTTTTTTCAATTTTTAAGTTGCTAAATGAGTTCAATCCACGCCTGGAGTTTTTTCGTGTGTGAGTATGTTCTGGCCTTAACAGATGCTAATTTATGTAATTTAAGGCTGCTTCTGCTTTCTTGAGCAATAAATGGAGAGAGAACATTACTAGTGCTACTGTCTCAAAGTTTAAAACCCACTTTTGGCACTTGGCACCAGGAAACGCTGGTTGTCCTCTTTGAGTCAGTGGGTTTTCTGCCTCAGAAGAATGATAAATCATTGACCCATTATCGGAAGTGATTTTATCAATTAGTTTAGTAAAAAAAGGGGTTCCCAGTTTTAAACTTGAAGATAAATAATTTACTGATTCAATATCCCTTCTTAGTAATCATTTTCTTCCAACACATCTTGGAGATTGATTTCTTTCTAGAATTTGTTTCATATGCTGACTAAGCAAAACCGAGAAACATTGGAGGAAGTATAAGATGGCTGTGTTTTAAGAAAAAGAAAAATCAATCCTCAACTTCGGAAAAATGGTACGAAAAATGGCTCCCTGATTGTTTTCTGTCTCTCTCGCACACATACGCGGGCTCTCTGGCTGATTTCTGTCTCTCTCGCACAAATTAGCGGGCTCCCTGGCTGTTTTCTGTCACTCTCGCACACCGCGGCGTCACGCCAGGCGATTTTCTTTCTCTCTCGCACACATTAGCGGGCTGCCTGGATGTTTTCTGTCTCACTCGCACTCATTAACAGGCTCCCTGGCTGTTTAAGGTCTCTCTCGCACTCATTTGCAAGCTCCCTGGCTGTTTTCTGTCTCTCTCCCACACATTCGCGGGCTCCCTGGTTGGTTTCTCCCTCTCGCACACCCCGGCGTCTCGCCAGGCGAATTTCTTTCTCTCTCGAACACAATAGCAGGCTCCCTGGATGCTTTCTGTCTCTCTCGCACACATACGCGGGCTCTCTGGCTGATTTCTGTCTCTCTCGCACACATTAGGGAGCTCCCTGGGTGTTTTCTGTCTCTCTCGCACAGAGTAGCGGGGACCGATTGCGTGCGAGAGAGACAAAAAATCGCCCAGGTAGCAAGCGTATAAGTGCGAGAGAGATAGAAAATCGCCTTGCACGACGCGATTGTGTGCGAAAGAGACAGAGAATCGCCCAGGTAGGAAGCCAATGAGTGCGAGAGAAACAACAAATAGCCAGGCGGGACTTGGGTGGTTTTTCCGTCAAAGCAGCATCGCGTTCCCCCGCGACCCTCCGAGAGTGGTTGCACCATCGGTTGCCCCGTTCAAGGGCACCAAGTGCGAGAGAGACAGAAAATCGCCAAGGGAGCAAGCGTATAAGTGCGAGAGAGATAGAAAATCGCTTTGCACGGCGCGATTGTGTGCGAGAGAGACGGAAAATCGCCCAGGTAGCAAGCGTATAAGTGCGAGAGAGACAGCAAATAGCCAGGCGGGACTTGGGTGGTTTTTCCGTCAAACCAGCATCGCGTTCCCCCGCGACCCTCTTAGAGTGGTTGCACCCTCGGTTGCCCCGTTGAAGGGCACCAACTGCGAGAGAGACAGCAAATCGCCAAGGTAGCAAGCGTATAAGTGCGAGAGAGATAGAAATTCGCTTCGCACATCGCGATTGTGTGCGAGAGAGACAGAAAATCGCCAAGGTAGCAAGCGTATGAGTGCGAAGGAGATAGAAAATCGCCTTGCACGACGCGATTGTGTGCGAGAGAGACAGAAAATAGCCAGGCCGCTCGCTAAAGTGTGCGAGAGAGACAGAAAATCACCCAGGTAGGAAGCGTATAAGTGCGAGAGAGACAGCAAATAGCCAGGCGGGACTTGGGTGGTTTTTCCGTCAAAGCAGCATCGCGTTCCCCCGCGACCCTCCGAGAGTGGTTGCACCCTCGGTCGCTCCGTTCAAGGGCACCAAGTGCGAGAGAGACAGAAAATCGCCCAGGTTGCAAGCGTAAAAGTGCAAGAGAGATAGAAAATCGCCTTGCACGACGCGATTGTGTGCGAGAGAGACAGAAAATCGCCCAGATAGCAAACGTATAAGTGCGAGAGAGACAGCAAATAGCCAGGCGGGACTTGGGTGGTTTTTCCGTCAAACCAGCATCGCGTTCCCCCGCGACCCTCCGAGAGTGGTTGCACCCTCGGTTGCCCCGATCAAGGGCACCGAGTGTGAGAGAGACAGCAAATCGCCAAGGTAGCAAGCGTTTAAGTGCGAGAGAGATAGAAAATCGCCTTGCACGACGCGATTGTGTGCGAGAGAGACAGAAAATAGCCAGGCGGCTCGCTAAAGTGTGCGAGAGAGACAGAAAATCGCCCAGGTAGGAAGCGTATAAGTGCGAGAAAGACAGCAAATAGCCAGGCGGGACTTGGGTGGTTTTTCCGTCAAAGCAGCATCGCGTTCCCCCGCGACCCTTTGAGAGTGGTTGCGACCTCGGTTGCCCCGTTTAAGGGCACCAAGTGCGAGATAGACAGAAAATCGCCCAGGTAGCAACCGTATAAGTGCGAGAGAGATAGAAAATCGCTTTGCACGGCGCGATTGTGTGCGAAAGAGACAGAAAAAGTGGTTGCACCCTCGGTTGCCCCGATGAAGGGCACCAAGTGCGAGAGAGGCAGAAAATCGCCCAGGTAGCAAGCGTATAAGTGCAAGAGAGATAGAAAATCGCCTTGCACGACGCGACTGTGTGCGAGAGAGACAGAAAATAGCCAGGCGGCTCGCTTAAGTGTGCGAGAATGACGGAAAATCGCCCAGGTAGGAAGCGAATAAGTGCGAGAGAGACAGCAAATTGCCAAGCGGGACATGGGTGGTTTTTCCGTCAAAGCAGCATCGCGTTCCCCCGCGACCCTCCGAGAGTGGTTGCACCCTCGGTTGCCACATTCAAGGCACCAAGTGCGAGAGAGGCAGAAAATCGCCCAGGTAGGAAGCCTATAAGTGCGAGAGTGACAGCAAATAGCCAGGCGGGACTTGGGTGGTTTTTCCGTCAAAGCAGCATCGCGTTCCCCCGCGACCCTCCGAGAGTGGTTATACCCTCGGTTGCCACATTCAAGGCACCAAGTGCGAGAGAGGCAGAAAATCGCCCAGGTAGCAAGCGTTTAAGTGCAAGAGAGATACAAAATCGCCTTGCACGACGCGATTGTGTGCGAGAGAGACAGAAAATAGCCAGGCGGCTCGCTAAAGTGTGCGAGAGAGACAGAAAATCGCCCAGGTAGGAAGCATATAAGTGCGAGAGAGACAGCAAATAGCCAAGCGGAACTTGGGTGGTTTTTCCGTCAAAGCAGCCTCGCGTTCCCCCGCGACCCTCCGAGAGTGGTTGCACCCTCGGTTGCCCCGTTCAAGGGCACCAAGTGCGAGAGAGACAGAAAATCGCCCAGGTAGCAAGCGTATAAGTGCGAGAGAGACAGCAAATCGCCAGGCGGGACTTGGGTGGTTTTTCCGTCAAACCAGCATCGCGTTCCCCCGCGACCCTCCGAGAGTGGTTGCACCCTCGGTTGCCCCGTTGAAGGGCACCAAGTGCGAGACAAACAGCAAATCGCCGAGGTAGCAAGCGTATAAGTGCGAGAGAGAAAGAAAATCGCTTTGCACGTCGCGATTGTGTGCGAGAGAGACAGAAAATCGCCCAGGTAGGAAGCCTATAAGTGCGACAGAGACAGCAAATAGCCAGGCGAGACTTGGGTGGTTTTTCCGTCACAGCAGCATCGCGTTCCCCCGCGACCCACCGAGAGTGGTTGCACCCTCGGTTGCCCCGTTGAAGGGCACCAAGTGCGAGACAGACAGAAAATCGCCAAGGGAGCAAGCGTATAAGTGCGAGAGAGATTGAAAATCGCTTTGCACGGCGCGATTGTGTGCGAGAGAGACGGAAAATCGCCCAGGTAGCAAGCGTATAAGTGCGAGAGTGACAGCAAATAGCCAGGCGGGACTTGGGTGGTTTTTCCGTCAAACCAGCATCGCGTTCCCCCGCGACCCTCTTAGAGTGGTTGCACCCTCGGTTGCCCCGTTGAAGGGCACCAAGTGCGAGAGAGACAGCAAATCGCCAAGGTAGCAAGCGTATAAGTGCGAGAGAGATAGAAATTCGCTTCGCACATCGCGATTGTGTGCGAAAGAGACAGAAAATCGCCAAGGTAGCAAGCGTATGAGTGCGAAGGAGATAGAAAATCGCCTTGCACGACGCGATTGTGTGCGAGAGAGACAGAAAATAGCCAGGCCGCTCGCTAAAGTGTGCGAGAGAGACAGAAAATCACCCAGGTAGGAAGCGTATAAGTGCGAGAGAGACAGCAAATAGCCAGGCGGGACTTGGGTGGTTTTTCCGTCAAAGCAGCATCGCGTTCCCCCGCGACCCTCCGAGAGTGGTTGCACCCTCGGTCGCTCCGTTCAAGGGCACCAAGTGCGAGAGAGACAGAAAATCGCCCAGGTTGCAAGCGTAAAAGTGCAAGAGAGATAGAAAATCGCCTTGCACGACGCGATTGTGTGCGAGAGAGACAGAAAATCGCCCAGATAGCAAACGTATAAGTGCGAGAGAGACAGCAAATAGCCAGGCGGGACTTGGGTGGTTTTTCCGTCAAACCAGCATCGCGTTCCCCCGCGACCCTCCGAGAGTGGTTGCACCCTCGGTTGCCCCGATCAAGGGCACCGAGTGTGAGAGAGACAGCAAATCGCCAAGGTAGCAAGCGTTTAAGTGCGAGAGAGATAGAAAATCGCCTTGCACGACGCGATTGTGTGCGAGAGAGACAGAAAATAGCCAGGCGTCTCGCTAAAGTGTGCGAGAGAGACAGAAAATCGCCCAGGTAGGAAGCGTATAAGTGCGAGAAAGACAGCAAATAGCCAGGCGGGACTTGGGTGGTTTTTCCGTCAAAGCAGCATCGCGTTCCCCCGCGACCCTTTGAGAGTGGTTGCGACCTCGGTTGCCCCGTTTAAGGGCACCAAGTGCGAGATAGACAGAAAATCGCCCAGGTAGCAACCGTATAAGTGCGAGAGAGATAGAAAATCGCTTTGCACGGCGCGATTGTGTGCGAAAGAGACAGAAAAAGTGGTTGCACCCTCGGTTGCCCCGATGAAGGGCACCAAGTGCGAGAGAGACAGAAAATCGCCCAGGTAGCAAGCGTTTAAGTGCGAGAGAGATAGAAAATCGCCTTGCAAGACGCGATTGTGTTCGAGAGAGACAGAAAATTGGCAGGCGGCTCGCCAAAGTGTGCGAGAGCGACAGAATATCGCCCGGGTAGGAAGCGTATAAGTGCGAGAGAGACAGCAAATAGCCAGGCGGGACTTGGGTGGTTTTTCCCTCGAAGCAGCATCGCGTTCCCCCGCGACCCTCCGAGAGTGGTTGCACCCTCGGTTGCCCCGTTGAAGAGCACCAAGTGCGAGAGAGACAGAAAATCGCCCAGGTAGCAAGCTTATAAGTGCGAGAGAGATAGAAAATCGCTTTGCACGTCGCGATTGTGTGCGAGAGAGACAGAAAATCGCCCAGGTAGGAAGCCTATAAGTGCGAGAGTGACAGCAAATAGCCAGGCGGGACTTGGGTGGTTTTTCCGTCAAAGCAGCATCGCGTTCCCCCGCGACCCTCCGAGAGTGGTTGCACCCTCGGTTGCCCCGATCAAGGGCACCAAGTGCGAGAGAGGCAGAAAATCGCCCAGGTAGCAAGCGTTTTAGTGCAAGAGAGATAGAAAATCGCCTTGCACGACGCGATTGTGTGCGAGAGAGACAGAAAATAGCCAGGCGGCTCGCTAAAGTGTGCGAGAGAGACAAAAAATAGCCAGGCGGCTCGCTAAAGTGTGCGAGAGAGACAGAAATTCGCCCAGGTAGGAAGCGAATAAGTGCGAGAGAGACAGCAAATAGCCAAGCGGGACTTGGTTGGTTTTTCCGTCAAAGCAGCATCGCGTTCCCCCGCGACCCACCGAGAGTGGTTGCACCCTCGGTTGCCCCGTTCAAGGGCACCAAGTGCGAGAGAGACAGAAAATCACCCAGGTAGCAAGCGTAAAAGTGCGAGAGAGACAGCGTAAAGCCAGGCGGGACTTGGGTGGTCTTTCCGTCAAAGCAGCATCGCGTTCCCCCGCGACCCTCCGAGAGTGGTTATACCCTCGGTTGCTCCGTTCAAGGGCACCAAGTGCGAGAGAGACAGAAAATCGACCAGGTAGCAAGCGTAAAAGTGCAAGAGAGATAGAAAATCGCCTTGCACGACGCGATTGTGCGCGAAAGAGACAGAAAATAGACAGGCGGCTCGCTAAAGTGTGCGAGAGAGACAGAAAATCGCCCAGGTAGGAAGCATATAAGTGCGAGAGAGACAGCAAATAGCCAAGCGGAACTTGGGTGGTTTTTCCGTCAAAGCAGCCTCGCGTTCCCCCGCGAGCCTCCGAGAGTGGTTGCACCCTCGGTTGCCCCGTTCAAGGGCACCAAGTGCGAGAGAGACAGAAAATCGCCCAGGTAGCAAGCGTATAAGTGCGAGAGAGACAGCAAATCGCCAGGCGGGACTTGGGTGGTTTTTCCGTCAAACCAGCATCGCGTTCCCCCGCGACCCTCCGAGAGTGGTTGCACCCTCGGTTGCCCCGTTGAAGGGCACCAAGTGCGAGACAGACAGCAAATCGCCGAGGTAGCAAGCGTATAAGTGCGAGAGAGATAGAAAATCGCTTTGCACGTCGCGATTGTGTGCGAGAGAGACAAAAAATCGCCCAGGTAGGAAGCCTATAAGTGCGACAGAGACAGCAAATAGCCAGGCGAGACTTGGGTGGTTTTTCCGTCACAGCAGCATCGCGTTCCCCCGCGACCCACCGAGAGTGGTTGCACCCTCGGTTGCCCCGTTGAAGGGCACCAAGTGCGAGACAGACAGCAAATCGCCGAGGTAGCAAGCGTATAAGTGCGAGAGAGATAGAAAATCGCTTTGCACGTCGCGATTGTGTGCGAGAGCGACAGAAAATCGCCCGGGTAGGAAGCGTATAAGTGCGAGAGAGACAGCAAATAACCAGGCGGGACTTGGGTGGTTTTTCCCTCGAAGCAGCATCGCGTTCCCCCGCGACCCTCCGAGAGTGGTTGCACCCTCGGTTGCCCCGTTGAAGAGCACCAAGTGCGAGATCTGAAAATCGCCCAGGTAGCAAGCTTATAAGTGCGAGAGAGATAGAAAATCGCTTTGCACGTCGCGATTGTGTGCGAGAGAGACAGAAAATCGCCCAGGTAGGAAGCCTATAAGTGCGAGAGCGACAGCAAATAGCCAGGCGGGACTTGGGTGGTTTTTCCGTCAAAGCAGCATCGCGTTCCCCCGCGACCCTCCGAGAGTGGTTGCACCCTCGGTTGCCCCGATCAAGGGCACCAAGTGCGAGAGAGACAGAAAATCGCCACGGTAGCAAGCGTATAAGTGCGAGAGAGATAGAAAATCGCCTTGCACAACGAGATTGTGTGCGAGAGAGACAAAAAATAGCCAGGCGGCTCGGTAAAGTGTGCGAGAAAGACAGAAAATCGCGCAGGTAGTAAGCCTATTAGTGCGACAGAGACAGCAGATAGCCAGGCGGGACTTGGGTGTTACTTCCGTCCAAACAGCATCGCGTTCCCCCGCGACCCTCCGAGAGTGGTTGCACCATCGGTTGCCACATTCAAGGCACGAAGTGCGAGAGAGACAAAAAATAGCCCGGCGGCTCGCTAAAGTGTGCGAGAGAGACATAAAATCTTCCAGGTAGGAAGCGTATAAGTGCGAGAGAGACAGCAAATAGCCAAGCGGAACTTGGGTGGTTTTTCCGTCAAAGCAGCATCGCGTTTCCCCACGACCCTCCGAGAGTGGTTGCACCCTCGGTTGCCCCGTTCAAGGGCACCAAGTGCGAGAGAGACAGAAAATCGCCCAGGTAGCAAGCGTATAAGTGCGAGAGTGATAGAAAATCGCTTTGCACGTCGCGATTGTGTGCGAGAGAGACAGAAAATTGCCCAAGTAGGAAGCCTATAAGTGCGACAGAGACAGCAAATAGCCAGGCGAGACTTGGGCGGTTTTTCCGTCACAGCAGCATCGCGTTCCCCCGCGACCCTCCGAGAGTGGTTGCACCCTCGGTTGCCCCGTTCAAGGGCACCAAGTGCGAGAGAGACAGAAAATCGCCCAGGTAGCAAGCGTTTAAGTGCGAGAGAGATAGAAAATCGCCTTGCAAGACGCGATTGTGTTCGAGAGAGACAGAAAATTGGCAGGCGGCTCGCCAGAGTGTGCGAGAGCGAAAGAAAATCGCCCTGGTAGGAAGCGTATAAGTGCGAGAGAGACAGCAAATAGCCAGGCGGGACTTGGGTGGTTTTTCCCTCGAAGCTGCATAGCGTTCCCCCGCGACCCTCCGACAGTGGTTGCACCCTCAGTTGCCCCGTTGAAGAGCACCAAGTGCGAGAGAGACAGAAAATCGCCCAGGTAGCAAGCTTATAAGTGCGAGAGAGATAGAAGATCGCTTTGCACGTCGCGATTGTGTGCGAGGGAGTCAGAAAATCGCCAAGGTAGGAAGCCTATAAGTGCGAGAGAGACAGCAAATAGCCAGGCGGGACTTGGGTGGTTTTTCCGTCATAGCAGCATCGCGTTCCCCCGCGACCCTGCGACAGTGGTTGCACCCTCGGTTGCCACATTCAAGGCACCAAGTGCGAGAGAGGCAGAAAATCGCCCAGGTAGCAAGCGTATAAGTGCAAGAGAGATAGAAAATCGCCTTGCACGACGCGACTGTGTGCGAGAGAGACAGAAAATAGCCAGGCGGCTCGCTTAAGTGTGCGAGAATGACGGAAAATCGCCCAGGTAGGAAGCGAATAAGTGCGAGAGAGACAGCAAATTGCCAAGCGGGACATGGGTGGTTTTTCCGTCAAAGCAGCATCGCGTTCCCCCGCGACCCTCCGAGAGTGGTTGCACCCTCGGTTGCCACATTCAAGGCACCAAGTGCGAGAGAGGCAGAAAATCGCCCAGGTAGGAAGCCTATAAGTGCGAGAGTGACAGCAAATAGCCAGGCGGGACTTGGGTGGTTTTTCCGTCAAAGCAGCATCGCGTTCCCCCGCGACCCTCCGAGAGTGGTTATACCCTCGGTTGCCACATTCAAGGCACCAAGTGCGAGAGAGGCAGAAAATCGCCCAGGTAGCAAGCGTTTAAGTGCAAGAGAGATACAAAATCGCCTTGCACGACGCGATTGTGTGCGAGAGAGACAGAAAATAGCCAGGCGGCTCGCTAAAGTGTGCGAGAGAGACAGAAAATCGCCCAGGTAGGAAGCATATAAGTGCGAGAGAGACAGCAAATAGCCAAGCGGAACTTGGGTGGTTTTTCCGTCAAAGCAGCCTCGCGTTCCCCCGCGACCCTCCGAGAGTGGTTGCACCCTCGGTTGCCCCGTTCAAGGGCACCAAGTGCGAGAGAGACAGAAAATCGCCCAGGTAGCAAGCGTATAAGTGCGAGAGAGACAGCAAATCGCCAGGCGGGACTTGGGTGGTTTTTCCGTCAAACCAGCATCGCGTTCCCCCGCGACCCTCCGAGAGTGGTTGCACCCTCGGTTGCCCCGTTGAAGGGCACCAAGTGCGAGACAGACAGCAAATCGCCGAGGTAGCAAGCGTATAAGTGCGAGAGAGATAGAAAATCGCTTTGCACGTCGCGATTGTGTGCGAGAGAGACAGAAAATCGCCCAGGTAGGAAGCCTATAAGTGCGACAGAGACAGCAAATAGCCAGGCGAGACTTGGGTGGTTTTTCCGTCACAGCAGCATCGCGTTCCCCCGCGACCCTCCGAGAGTGGTTGCACCCTCGGTTGCCCCGTTGAAGAGCACCAAGTGCGAGATCTGAAAATCGCCCAGGTAGCAAGCTTATAAGTGCGAGAGAGATAGAAAATCGCTTTGCACGTCGCGATTGTGTGCGAGAGAGACAGAAAATCGCCCAGGTAGGAAGCCTATAAGTGCGAGAGCGACAGCAAATAGCCAGGCGGGACTTGGGTGGTTTTTCCGTCAAAGCAGCATCGCGTTCCCCCGCGACCCTCCGAGAGTGGTTGCACCCTCGGTTGCCCCGATCAAGGGCACCAAGTGCGAGAGAGACAGAAAATCGCCACGGTAGCAAGCGTATAAGTGCGAGAGAGATAGAAAATCGCCTTGCACAACGAGATTGTGTGCGAGAGAGACAAAAAATAGCCAGGCGGCTCGGTAAAGTGTGCGAGAGAGACAGAAAATCGCGCAGGTAGTAAGCCTATTAGTGCGACAGAGACAGCAGATTGCCAGGCGGGACTTGGGTGTTACTTCCGTCCAAACAGCATCGCGTTCCCCCGCGACCCTCCGAGAGTGGTTGCACCATCGGTTGCCACATTCAAGGCACGAAGTGCGAGAGAGACAGAAAATCGCCGGGCGGCTCGCTAAAAAGTGCGAGAGAGACAGAAAATCGCACAGGTAGGGAGCGTATAAGTGCAAGAGAGACAGCAGATAGCCAGGCGGGACTTGGGTGTTTTTTCCGTCCAAACAGCATCGCGTTCCCCCGCGACCCTCCGAGAGTGGTTGCACCCTCGGTTGCCCCGTTCAAGGGCACCAAGTGCGAGAGAGACAGAAAATCGCCCAGGTTGCAAGCGTATAAGTGCGAGAGAGATAGAAAATCGCCTTGCACGACGCGATTGTGTGCGAGAGAGACAGAAAATAGCCAGGCGGCTCGGTAAAGTGTGCGCGAGAGACAGAAAATCGCGCAGGTAGTAAGCCTATGAGTGCAACAGAGACAGCAGATAGCCAGGCGGGACTTGGGTGGTTTTTCCGTCAAAACAGCATCGCGTTCCCCCGCGACCCTCCGAGAGTGGTTGCACCCTCGGTTGCCCCGTTGAAGGGCACCAAGTGCGAGAGAGACAGCAAATCGCCAAGGTAGCAAGCGTATAAGTGCGAGAGAGATAGAAAATCGCTTTGCACGTCGCGATTGTGTGCGAGAGAGACAGAAAATCGCCCAGGTAGGAAGCCTATAAGTGCGACAGAGACAGCAAAAAGCCAGGCGAGACTTGGGTGGTTTTTCCGTCAAAGCAGCATCGCGTTCCCCCGCGACCCTCCGAGAGTGGTTGCACCCTCGGTTGCCCCGTTCAAGGGCACCAAGTGCAAGAGAGACAGAAAATCGCCCAGGTAGCAAGCGTTTAAGTGCGAGAGAGATAGAAAATCGCCTTGCAAGACGCGATTGTGTTCGAGAGAGACAGAAAATTGGCAGGCGGCTCGCCAGAGTGTGCGAGAGCGACAGAAAATCGCCCGGGTAGGAAGCGTACGAGGTCTGTTAGATTAGAAACCGGATTTTGGTCATAACTAACCCACAATGCGTCCGAATTAGGTTTTCTTGAGCTTTCCTGATAGCTGGAAATATACTTAAGAACGCTACGTTCACAGATTTTGTTTATTTTGATCAGTGTTTATTCTGTGTCATCTTGAATACGAGTAAGTCAGGTGCGTTTTGCGATTTTCATCATGCTATCACTGATAGAGCAAAAATTCAACATTAAATTTTGTTTGAAACTTGGTATACCTAGTACCGAAACTTTTGGTATATGCTAAGTAAAGTTTACCATGATCATTGTATGAGATGTTCCCACTGTTTTGAATGGGATAAACGATTCAAAACTGGTCAGGAGTTCGTCAAAGATGGGGAGCATGGGAATCGACCCTCAACGGCAACTGACATTTGTCACGTGGAAGAAGTGCAGGCAAAAGTGCTCGAAAATGGTCGTTTCGAGCTTGTTGAACAGAGTAATATTTCTGAAGGCTCTGTATATACAATTTTGATAGAATTTGTAGACATGCATCGAGTTTTAGGTACACTTGCCCCTTGATTGTTGTCGATTGAACGAAAATCCAATCAAATGTCAATTTCCCTTTAGCTGCTTGAACGTTCTAACAATGATCCTACATTTTTGGATAGGATAATTTTCGGTGACAATACTTTAGTGTACGGCTACGATATGGAGACGAAACTCCAATCGTCCTTGTGGGTTGAAAAATGTAGTGCAAGACCGAAAAAAGAGAGACAAGTTCGGTCAAACATAAAAATCGCAAAACACCCTTGAGGTTGCCTTACTTCAAGCCACATACCAACGAAGCTAATTAGGATTTTTCAAATTTGTGAACGTAGTGTTCTTAAATATATTTTCAGCTATCAGAAAAGCTCAAAAAAACGTAATTTGGACGCATAATGGGCTAGTTATGACCAAAATCCGGTTTCTAATCTAACAGACCTCGTATAAGTGCGAGAGAGACAGCAAATAGCCAGGCGGGACTTGGGTGGTTTTTCCCTCGAAGCAGCATCGCGATCCCCCGCGACCCTCCGAGAGTGGTTGCACCCTCGGTTGCCCCGTTGAAGAGCACCAAGTGCGAGAGAGACAGAAAATCGCCCAGGTAGCAAGCGTATAAGTGCAAGAGAGATAGAAAATCGCCTTGCACGACGCGATTGTGTGCGAGAGAGACAAAAAATAGCCCGGCGGCTCGCTAAAGTGTGCGAGAGAGACATAAAATCTTCCAGGTAGGAAGCGTATAAGTGCGAGAGAGACAGCAAATAGCCAAGCGGAACTTGGGTGGTTTTTCCGTCAAAGCAGCATCGCGTTTCCCCACGACCCTCCGAGAGTGGTTGCACCCTCGGTTGCCCCGTTCAAGGGCACCAAGTGCGAGAGAGACAGAAAATCGCCCAGGTAGCACGCGTATAAGTGCGAGAGTGATAGAAAATCGCTTTGCACGTCGCGATTGTGTGCGAGAGAGACAGAAAATTGCCCAGGTAGGAAGCCTATAAGTGCGACAGAGACAGCAAATAGCCAGGCGAGACTTGGGCGGTTTTTCCGTCACAGCAGCATCGCGTTCCCCCGCGACCCTCCGAGAGTGGTTGCACCCTCGGTTGCCCCGTTCAAGGGCACCAAGTGCGAGAGAGACAGAAAATCGCCCAGGTAGCAAGCGTTTAAGTGCGAGAGAGATAGAAAATCGCCTTGCAAGACGCGATTGTGTTTGAGAGAGACAGAAAATTGGCAGGCGGCTCGCCAGAGTGTGCGAGAGCGAAAGAAAATCGCCCTGGTAGGAAGCGTATAAGTGCGAGAGAGACAGCAAATAGCCAGGCGGGACTTGGGTGGTTTTTCCCTCGAAGCAGCATAGCGTTCCCCCGCGACCCTCCGACAGTGGTTGCACCCTCAGTTGCCCCGTTGAAGAGCACCAAGTGCGAGAGAGACAGAAAATCGCCCAGGTAGCAAGCTTATAAGTGCGAGAGAGATAGAAAATCGCTTTGCACGTCGCGATTGTGTGCGAGAGAGTCAGAAAATCGCCAAGGTAGGAAGCCTATAAGTGCGAGAGAGACAGCAAATAGCCAGGCGGGACTTGGGTGGTTTTTCCGTCATAGCAGCATCGCGTTCCCCCGCGACCCTGCGACAGTGGTTGCACCCTCGGTTGCCACATTCAAGGCACCAAGTGCGAGAGAGGCAGAAAATCGCCCAGGTAGCAAGCGTATAAGTGCAAGAGAGATAGAAAATCGCCTTGCACGACGCGACTGTGTGCGAGAGAGACAGAAAATAGCCAGGCGGCTCGCTTAAGTGTGCGAGAATGACGGAAAATCGCCCAGGTAGGAAGCGAATAAGTGCGAGAGAGACAGCAAATTGCCAAGCGGGACATGGGTGGTTTTTCCGTCAAAGCAGCATCGCGTTCCCCCGCGACCCTCCGAGAGTGGTTGCACCCTCGGTTGCCACATTCAAGGCACCAAGTGCGAGAGAGGCAGAAAATCGCCCAGGTAGGAAGCCTATAAGTGCGAGAGTGACAGCAAATAGCCAGGCGGGACTTGGGTGGTTTTTCCGTCAAAGCAGCATCGCGTTCCCCCGCGACCCTCCGAGAGTGGTTGCACCCTCGGTTGCCACATTCAAGGCACCAAGTGCGAGAGAGGCAGAAAATCGCCCAGGTAGCAAGCGTTTAAGTGCAAGAGAGATAGAAAATCGCCTTGCACGACGCGATTGTGTGCGAGAGAGACAGAAAATAGCCAGGCGGCTCGCTAAAGTGTGCGAGAGAGACAGAAAATCGCCCAGGTAGGAAGCATATAAGTGCGAGAGAGACAGCAAAAAGCCAAGCGGAACTTGGGTGGTTTATCCGTCAAAGCAGCCTCGCGTTCCCCCGCGACCCTCCGAGAGTTGTTGCAACCTCGGTTGCCCCGTTCAAGGGCACCAAGTGCGAGAGAGACAGAAAATCGCCCAGGTAGCAAGCGTACAAGTGCGAGAGAGACAGCAAATCGCCAGGCGGGACTTGGGTGGTTTTTCCGTCAAACCAGCATCGCGTTCCCCCGCGACCCTCCGAGAGTGGTTGCACCCTCGGTTGCCCCGTTGAAGAGCACCAAGTGCGAGACAGACAGCAAATCGCCAAGGAAACAAGCGTATAAGTGCGAGAGAGATAGAAAATCGCTTTGCACGTCGCGATTGTGTGCGAGAGAGACAGAAAATCGCCCTGGTAGGAAGCCTATAAGTGCGAGAGAGACAGCAAATAGCCAGGCGAGACTTCGGTGGTTTTTCCGTCACAGCAGCATCGCGTTCCCCCGCGACCCACCGAGAGTGGTTGCACCCTCGGTTGCCCCGTTCAAGGGCACCAAGTGCGAGAGAGACAGAAAATTGCCCAGGTAGCAAGCGTTTAAATGCGAGAGCGATAGAAAATCGCCTTGCAAGACACGATTGTGTTCGAGAGAGACGGAAAATTGGCAGGCGGCTCGCCAGAGTGTGCGAGAGCGACAGAAAATCGCCCGGGTAGGAAGCGTATAAGTGCGAGAGAGACAGCAAATAACCAGGCGGGACTTGGGTGGTTTTTCCGTCAAAACAGCATCGCGTTCCCCCGCGACCCTCCGAGAGTGGTTGCACCCTCGGTTGCCCCGTTGAAGGGCACCAAGTGCGAGAGAGACAGCAAATCGCAAAGGTAGCAAGCGTATAAGTGCGAGAGAGATAGAAAATCGCTTTGCACGTCGCGATTGTGTGCGAGAGAGACAGAAAATCGCCCAGGTAGGAAGCCTATAAGTGCGACAGAGACAGCAAAAAGCCAGGCGAGACTTGGGTGGTTTTTCCGTCAAAGCAGCATCGCGTTCCCCCGTGACCCTCCGAGAGTGGTTGCACCCTCGGTTGCCCCGTTCAAGGGCACCAAGTGCAAGAGAGACAGAAAATCGCCCAGGTAGCAAGCGTTTAAGTGCGAGAGAGATAGAAAATCGCCTTGCAAGACGCGATTGTGTTCGAGAGAGACAGAAAATTGGCAGGCGGCTCGCCAGAGTGTGCGAAAGCGACAGAAAATCGCCCGGGTAGGAAGCGTATAAGTGCGAGAGAGACAGCAAATAGCCAGGCGGGACTTGGGTGGTTTTTCCCTCGAAGCAGCATCGCGATCCCCCGCGACCCTCCGAGAGTGGTTGCACCCTCGGTTGCCCCGTTGAAGAGCACCAAGTGCGAGAGAGACAGAAAATCGCCCAGGTAGCAAGCGTATAAGTGCAAGAGAGATAGAAAATCGCCTTGCACGACGCGATTGTGTGCGAGAGAGACAAAAAATAGCCCGGCGGCTCGCTAAAGTGTGCGAGAGAGACATAAAATCTTCCAGGTAGGAAGCGTATAAGTGCGAGAGAGACAGCAAATAGCCAAGCGGAACTTGGGTGGTTTTTCCGGCAAAGCAGCATCGCGTTTCCCCACGACCCTCCGAGAGTGGTTGCACCCTCGGTTGCCCCGTTCAAGGGCACCAAGTGCGAGAGAGACAGAAAATCGCCCAGGTAGCAAGCGTATAAGTGCGAGAGTGATAGATAATCGCTTTGCACGTCGCGATTGTGTGCGAGAGAGACAGAAAATTGCCCAGGTAGGAAGCCTATAAGTGCGACAGAGACAGCAAATAGCCAGGCGAGACTTGGGCGGTTTTTCCGTCACAGCAGCATCGCGTTCCCCCGCGACCCTCCGAGAGTGGTTGCACCCTCGGTTGCCCCGTTCAAGGCACCAAGTGCGAGAGAGACAGAAAATCGCCCAGGTAGCAAGCGTTTAAGTGCGAGAGAGATAGAAAATCGCCTTGCAAGACGCGATTGTGTTCGAGAGAGACAGAAAATTGGCAGGCGGCTCGCCAGAGTGTGCGAGAGCGACAGAAAATCGCCCGGGTAGGAAGCGTATAAGTGCGAGAGAGACAGCAAATAGCCAGGCGGGACTTGGGTGGTTTTTCCCTCGAAGCAGCATCGCGATCCCCCGCGACCCTCCGAGAGTGGTTGCACCCTCGGTTGCCCCGTTGAAGAGCACCAAGTGCGAGAGAGACAGAAAATCGCCCAGGTAGCAAGCGTATAAGTGCAAGAGAGATAGAAAATCGCCTTGCACGACGCGATTGTGTGCGAGAGAGACAAAAAATAGCCCGGCGGCTCGCTAAAGTGTGCGAGAGAGACATAAAATCTTCCAGGTAGGAAGCGTATAAGTGCGAGAGAGACAGCAAATAGCCAAGCGGAACTTGGGTGGTTTTTCCGTCAAAGCAGCATCGCGTTTCCCCACGACCCTCCGAGAGTGGTTGCACCCTCGGTTGCCCCGTTCAAGGGCACCAAGTGCGAGAGAGACAGAAAATCGCCCAGGTAGCAAGCGTATAAGTGCGAGAGTGATAGAAAATCGCTTTGCACGTCGCGATTGTGTGCGAGAGAGACAGAAAATTGCCCAGGTAGGAAGCCTATAAGTGCGAGAGAGACAGCAAATAGCCAGGCGGGACTTGGGTGGTTTTTCCCTCGAAGCAGCATAGCGCTCCCCCGCGACCCTCCGACAGTGGTTGCACCCTCAGTTGCCCCGTTGAAGAGCACCAAGTGCGAGAGAGTCAGAAAATCGCCAAGGTAGGAAGCCTATAAGTGCGAGAGAGACAGCAAATAGCCAGGCGGGACTTGGGTGGTTTTTCCGTCATAGCAGCATCGCGTTCCCCCGCGACCCTGCGACAGTGGTTGCACCCTCGGTTGCCACATTCAAGGCACCAAGTGCGAGAGAGGCAGAAAATCGCCCAGGTAGCAAGCGTATAAGTGCAAGAGAGATAGAAAATCGCCTTGCACGACGCGACTGTGTGCGAGAGAGACAGAAAATAGCCAGGCGGCTCGCTTAAGTGTGCGAGAGAGACGGAAAATCGCCCAGGTAGGAAGCGAATAAGTGCGAGAGAGACAGCAAATTGCCAAGCGGGACATGGGTGGTTTTTCCGTCAAAGCAGCATCGCGTTCCCCCGCGACCCTCCGAGAGTGGTTGCACCCTCGGTTGCCACATTCAAGGCACCAAGTGCGAGAGAGGCAGAAAATCGCCCAGGTAGGAAGCCTATAAGTGCGAGAGTGACAGCAAATAGCCAGGCGGGACTTGGGTGGTTTTTCCGTCAAAGCAGCATCGCGTTCCCCCGCGACCCTCCGAGAGTGGTTGCACCCTCGGTTGCCACATTCAAGGCACCAAGTGCGAGAGAGGCAGAAAATCGCCCAGGTAGCAAGCGTTTAAGTGCAAGAGAGATAGAAAATCGCCTTGCACGACGCGATTGTGTGCTAGAGAGACAGAAAATAGCCAGGCGGCTCGCTAAAGTGTGCGAGAGAGACAGAAAATCGCCCAGGTAGGAAGCATATAAGTGCGAGAGAGACAGCAAAAAGCCAAGCGGAACTTGGGTGGTTTATCCGTCAAAGCAGCCTCGCGTTCCCCCGCGACCCTCCGAGAGTTGTTGCAACCTCGGTTGCCCCGTTCAAGGGCACCAAGTGCGAGAGAGACAGAAAATCGCCCAGGTAGCAAGCGTACAAGTGCGAGAGAGACAGCAAATCGCCAGGCGGGACTTGGGTGGTTTTTCCGTCAAACCAGCATCGCGTTCCCCCGCGACCCTCCGAGAGTGGTTGCACCCTCGGTTGCCCCGTTGAAGAGCACCAAGTGCGAGACAGACAGCAAATCGCCAAGGAAACAAGCGTATAAGTGCGAGAGAGATAGAAAATCGCTTTGCACGTCGCGATTGTGTGCGAGAGAGACAGAAAATAGCCAGGCGGCTCGCTAAAGTGTGCGAGAGAGACAGAAAATCGCCCAGGTAGGAAGCGTGTAAGTGCGAGAGAGACAGCAAGTAGCCAAGCGGAACTTGGGTGGTTTTTCCGTCAAAGCAGCATCGCGTTCCCCCGCGACCCTCTGAGAGTGGTTGCACCATCGGTTGCCCCGTTCAAGGGCACCAAGTGCGAGAGGGACAGAAAATCGCCCAGGGAGCAAGCGTATAAGTGCGAGAGAGATAGAAAATCGCTTTGCACGGCGCGATTGTGTGCGAGAGAGAATGAAAATCGCCCGGGTAGGAAGCGTATAAGTGCGAGAGAGACAGCAAATAGCCAGGCGGGACTTGGGTGGTTTTTCCGTCAAAGCAGCATCGCGTTCCCCCGCGACCCACCGAGAGTGGTTGCACCCTCGGTTGCCCCGTTGAAGGGCACCAAGTGCGAGAGAGACAGCAAATCGCCAAGGTAGCAAGCGTATAAGTGCGAGAGAGATAGAAAATCGATTTGCACGTCGCGATTGTGTGCGAGAGAAACAGAAAATCGCCCAGGTAGGAATTGTATAAGTGCGAGAGAGACAGCAAATAGCCAGGCGGGACTTGGGTGGTTTTTCCGTCAAAGCAGCATCGCGTTCCCCCGCGACCCTCCGAGAGTGGTTGCACCCTCGGATGCCCCGTTCAAGGGCACCAAGTGCGAGAGAGACAGAAAATCGCCCAGGTAGCAAGCGTATAAGTGCGAGAAAGATAGAAAATCGCCTTGCACGACGCGATTGTGTGCGAGAGAGACAGAAAATAGCCAGGCGGCTCGGTAAAGTGTGCGAGAAAGACAGAAAATCGCGCAGGTAGTAAGCCTATGAGTGCGACAGAGACAGCAGATAGCCAGGCGGGACTTGGGTGTTTTTTCCGTCCAAACAGCATCGCGTTCTCCCGCGACCCTCCGAGAGTGGTTGCACCATCGGTTGCCACATTCAAGGCACCAAGTGCGAGAGAGACAGAAAATCGCCGACGGCTCGCTAAAGTGTGCGAGAGAGACAGAAAATCGCACAGGTAGGAAGCGTATAAGTGCGAGAGAGACAGCAGATAGCCAGGCGGGACTTGGGTGTTTTATCCGTCCAAGCAGCATCGCGTTCCCCCGCGACCCTCCGAGAGTGGTTGCAGCCTCGGTTGCCCCGTTCAAGGGCACCAAGTGCGAGAGAGACAGAAAATCGCCCAGGTTGCAAGCGTATAAGTGCGAGAAGGATAGAAAATCGCCTTGCACGACGCGATTGTGTGCGAGAGAGACAGAAAATAGCCAGGCGGCTCGGTAAAGTGTGCGCGAGAGACAGAAAATCGCGCAGGTAGTAAGCCTATGAGTGCAACAGAGACAGCAGATAGCCAGGCGGGACTTGGGTGGTTTTTCCGTCAAAGCAGCATCGCGTTCCCCCGCGACCCTCCGAGAGTGGTTGCACCCTCGGTTGCCCCGTTCAAGGGCACCAAGTGCAAGAGAGACAGAAAATCGCCCAGGTAGCAAGCGTTTAAGTGCGAGAGAGATAGAAAATCGCCTTGCAAGACGCGATTGTGTTCGAGAGAGACAGAAAATTGGCAGGCGGCTCGCCAGAGTGTGCGAGAGCGACAGAAAATCGCCCGGGTAGGAAGCGTATAAGTGCGAGAGAGACAGCAAATAGCCAGGCGGGACTTGGGTGGTTTTTCCCTCGAAGCAGCATCGCGTTCCCCCGCGACCCTCCGAGAGTGGTTGCACCCTCGGTTGCCCCATTCAAGGGCACCAAGTGCGAGAGAGACAGAAAATCGCCCAGGTAGCAAGCGTATAAGTGCGAGAGAGACAGCAGATCGCCAGGCGGGACTTGGGTGGTTTTTCCGTCAATCCAGCATCGCGTTCCCCCGCGACCCTCCGAGAGTGGTTGCACCCTCGGTTGCCCCGTTGAAGGGCACCAAGTGCGAGACAGACGGCAAATCGCCAAGGTAGCAAGCGTATAAGTGCGAGAGAGATAGAAAATCGCTTTGCACGTCGCGATTGTGTGCGAGAGAGACAGAAAATTGCCCAGGTAGGAAGCCTATAAGTGCGAGAGAGACAGCAAATAGCCAGGCGGGACTTGGGTGGTTTTTCCGTCAAAGCAGCATCGCGTTCCCCCGCGACCCTGCGACAGTGGTTGCACCCTCGGTTGCCCCGTTCAAGGGCACCAAGTGCGAGAGAGACAGAAAATCGCCCAGGTAGCAAGCGTTTAAGTGCGAGAGAGATAGAAAATCGCCTTGCAAGACGCGATTGTGTTCGAGAGAGACAGAAAATTGGCAGGCGGCTAGCCAGAGTGTGCGAGAGCGACAGAAAATCGCCCGGGTAGGAAGCGTATAAGTGCGAGAGAGACAGCAAATAGCCAGGCGGGACTTGGGTGGTTTTTCCCTCGAAGCAGCATCGCGTTCCCCCGCGACCCTCCGAGAGTGGTTGCACCCTCGGTTGCCCCGTTGAAGAGCACCAAGTGCGAGAGAGACAGAATATCGCCCAGGTAGCAAGCTTATAAGTGCGAGAGAGATAGAAAATCGCTTTGCACGTCGCGATTGTGTGCGAGAGAGTCAGAAAATCGCCAAGGTAGGAAGCCTATAAGTGCGAGAGAGACAGCAAATAGCCAGGCGGGACTTGGGTGGTTATTCCGTCAAAGCAGCATCGCGTTCCCCCGCGACCCTGCGACAGTGGTTGCACCCTCGGTTGCCACATTCAAGGCACCAAGTGCGAGAGAGGCAGAAAATCGCCCAGGTAGCAAGCGTATAAGTGCAAGAGAGATAGAAAATCGCCTTGCACGACGCGACTGTGTGCGAGAGAGACAGAAAATAGCCAGGCGGCTCGCTTAAGTGTGCGAGAGAGACGGAAAATCGCCCAGGTAGGAAGCGAATAAGTGCGAGAGAGACAGCAAATTGCCAAGCGGGACATGGGTGGTTTTTCCGTCAAAGCAGCATCGCGTTCCCCCGCGACCCTCCGAGAGTGGTTGCACCCTCGGTTGCCACATTCAAGGCACCAAGTGCGAGAGAGGCAGAAAATCGCCCAGGTAGGAAGCCTATAAGTGCGAGAGTGACAGCAAATAGCCAGGCGGGACTTGGGTGGTTTTTCCGTCAAAGCAGCATCGCGTTCCCCCGCGACCCTCCGAGAGTGGTTGCACCCTCGGTTGCCACATTCAAGGCACCAAGTGCGAGAGAGGCAGAAAATCGCCCAGGTAGCAAGCGTTTAAGTGCAAGAGAGATAGAAAATCGCCTTGCACGACGCGATTGTGTGCTAGAGAGACAGAAAATAGCCAGGCGGCTCGCTAAAGTGTGCGAGAGAGACAGAAAATCGCCCAGGTAGGAAGCATATAAGTGCGAGAGAGACAGCAAAAAGCCAAGCGGAACTTGGGTGGTTTATCCGTCAAAGCAGCCTCGCGTTCCCCCGCGACCCTCCGAGAGTTGTTGCAACCTCGGTTGCCCCGTTCAAGGGCACCAAGTGCGAGAGAGACAGAAAATCGCCCAGGTAGCAAGCGTACAAGTGCGAGAGAGACAGCAAATCGCCAGGCGGGACTTGGGTGGTTTTTCCGTCAAACCAGCATCGCGTTCCCCCGCGACCCTCCGAGAGTGGTTGCACCCTCGGTTGCCCCGTTGAAGAGCACCAAGTGCGAGACAGACAGCAAATCGCCAAGGAAACAAGCGTATAAGTGCGAGAGAGATAGAAAATCGCTTTGCACGTCGCGATTGTGTGCGAGAGAGACAGAAAATAGCCAGGCGGCTCGCTAAAGTGTGCGAGAGAGACAGAAAATCGCCCAGGTAGGAAGCGTGTAAGTGCGAGAGAGACAGCAAGTAGCCAAGCGGAACTTGGGTGGTTTTTCCGTCAAAGCAGCATCGCGTTCCCCCGCGACCCTCTGAGAGTGGTTGCACCATCGGTTGCCCCGTTCAAGGGCACCAAGTGCGAGAGGGACAGAAAATCGCCCAGGGAGCAAGCGTATAAGTGCGAGAGAGATAGAAAATCGCTTTGCACGGCGCGATTGTGTGCGAGAGAGAATGAAAATCGCCCGGGTAGGAAGCGTATAAGTGCGAGAGAGACAGCAAATAGCCAGGCGGGACTTGGGTGGTTTTTCCGTCAAAGCAGCATCGCGTTCCCCCGCGACCCACCGAGAGTGGTTGCACCCTCGGTTGCCCCGTTGAAGGGCACCAAGTGCGAGAGAGACAGCAAATCGCCAAGGTAGCAAGCGTATAAGTGCGAGAGAGATAGAAAATCGATTTGCACGTCGCGATTGTGTGCGAGAGAAACAGAAAATCGCCCAGGTAGGAATTGTATAAGTGCGAGAGAGACAGCAAATAGCCAGGCGGGACTTGGGTGGTTTTTCCGTCAAAGCAGCATCGCGTTCCCCCGCGACCCTCCGAGAGTGGTTGCACCCTCGGATGCCCCGTTCAAGGGCACCAAGTGCGAGAGAGACAGAAAATCGCCCAGGTAGCAAGCGTATAAGTGCGAGAAAGATAGAAAATCGCCTTGCACGACGCGATTGTGTGCGAGAGAGACAGAAAATAGCCAGGCGGCTCGGTAAAGTGTGCGAGAAAGACAGAAAATCGCGCAGGTAGTAAGCCTATGAGTGCGACAGAGACAGCAGATAGCCAGGCGGGACTTGGGTGTTTTTTCCGTCCAAACAGCATCGCGTTCTCCCGCGACCCTCCGAGAGTGGTTGCACCATCGGTTGCCACATTCAAGGCACCAAGTGCGAGAGAGACAGAAAATCGCCGACGGCTCGCTAAAGTGTGCGAGAGAGACAGAAAATCGCACAGGTAGGAAGCGTATAAGTGCGAGAGAGACAGCAGATAGCCAGGCGGGACTTGGGTGTTTTATCCGTCCAAGCAGCATCGCGTTCCCCCGCGACCCTCCGAGAGTGGTTGCAGCCTCGGTTGCCCCGTTCAAGGGCACCAAGTGCGAGAGAGACAGAAAATCGCCCAGGTTGCAAGCGTATAAGTGCGAGAAGGATAGAAAATCGCCTTGCACGACGCGATTGTGTGCGAGAGAGACAGAAAATAGCCAGGCGGCTCGGTAAAGTGTGCGCGAGAGACAGAAAATCGCGCAGGTAGTAAGCCTATGAGTGCAACAGAGACAGCAGATAGCCAGGCGGGACTTGGGTGGTTTTTCCGTCAAAGCAGCATCGCGTTCCCCCGCGACCCTCCGAGAGTGGTTGCACCCTCGGTTGCCCCGTTCAAGGGCACCAAGTGCAAGAGAGACAGAAAATCGCCCAGGTAGCAAGCGTTTAAGTGCGAGAGAGATAGAAAATCGCCTTGCAAGACGCGATTGTGTTCGAGAGAGACAGAAAATTGGCAGGCGGCTCGCCAGAGTGTGCGAGAGCGACAGAAAATCGCCCGGGTAGGAAGCGTATAAGTGCGAGAGAGACAGCAAATAGCCAGGCGGGACTTGGGTGGTTTTTCCCTCGAAGCAGCATCGCGTTCCCCCGCGACCCTCCGAGAGTGGTTGCACCCTCGGTTGCCCCATTCAAGGGCACCAAGTGCGAGAGAGACAGAAAATCGCCCAGGTAGCAAGCGTATAAGTGCGAGAGAGACAGCAGATCGCCAGGCGGGACTTGGGTGGTTTTTCCGTCAATCCAGCATCGCGTTCCCCCGCGACCCTCCGAGAGTGGTTGCACCCTCGGTTGCCCCGTTGAAGGGCACCAAGTGCGAGACAGACGGCAAATCGCCAAGGTAGCAAGCGTATAAGTGCGAGAGAGATAGAAAATCGCTTTGCACGTCGCGATTGTGTGCGAGAGAGACAGAAAATTGCCCAGGTAGGAAGCCTATAAGTGCGAGAGAGACAGCAAATAGCCAGGCGGGACTTGGGTGGTTTTTCCGTCAAAGCAGCATCGCGTTCCCCCGCGACCCTGCGACAGTGGTTGCACCCTCGGTTGCCCCGTTCAAGGGCACCAAGTGCGAGAGAGACAGAAAATCGCCCAGGTAGCAAGCGTTTAAGTGCGAGAGAGATAGAAAATCGCCTTGCAAGACGCGATTGTGTTCGAGAGAGACAGAAAATTGGCAGGCGGCTAGCCAGAGTGTGCGAGAGCGACAGAAAATCGCCCGGGTAGGAAGCGTATAAGTGCGAGAGAGACAGCAAATAGCCAGGCGGGACTTGGGTGGTTTTTCCCTCGAAGCAGCATCGCGTTCCCCCGCGACCCTCCGAGAGTGGTTGCACCCTCGGTTGCCCCGTTGAAGAGCTCCAAGTGCGAGAGAGACAGAATATCGCCCAGGTAGCAAGCTTATAAGTGCGAGAGAGATAGAAAATCGCTTTGCACGTCGCGATTGTGTGCGAGAGAGTCAGAAAATCGCCAAGGTAGGAAGCCTATAAGTGCGAGAGAGACAGCAAATAGCCAGGCGGGACTTGGGTGGTTATTCCGTCAAAGCAGCATCGCGTTCCCCCGCGACCCTGCGACAGTGGTTGCACCCTCGGTTGCCACATTCAAGGCACCAAGTGCGAGAGAGGCAGAAAATCGCCCAGGTAGAAAGCGTATAAGTGCAAGAGAGATAGAAAATCGCCTTGCAAGACGCGACTGTGTGCGAGAGAGAAAGAAAATAGCCAGGCGGCTCGCTTAAGTGTGCGAGAGAGACTGAAAATCGCCCAGGTAGGAAGCGAATAAGTGCGAGAGAGACAGCAAATAGCCAAGCGGGACTTGGGTGGTCTTTCCGTCAAAGCAGCATCGCGTTCCTCCGCGACCCTCCGAGAGTGGTTACACCCTCGGTTGCTCCGTTCAAGGGCACCAAGTGCGAGAGAGACAGAAAATCGCCCAGGTAGCAAGCGTAAAAGTGCAAGAGAGATAGAAAATCGCCTTGCACGACGCGATTGTGTGCGAGAGAGACAGAAAATAGCCAGGCGGCTCGCTAAAGTGTGCGAGAGAGACAGAAAATCGCCGAGGTAGGAAGCGTATAAGTGCGAGAGCGACAGCAAATAGCCAAGCGGAACTTGGGTGGTTTTTCCGTCAAAGCAGCCTCGCGATCCCCCGCGACCCTCCGAGAGTGGTTGCACCCTCGGTTGCCCCGTTCAAGGGCACCAAGTGCGAGAGAGACAGAAAATCGCCCAGGTAGCAAGCGTACAAGTGCGAGAGAGACAGCAAATCGCCAGGCGGGACTTGGGTGGTTTTTCCGTCAAACCAGCATCGCGTTCCCCCGCGACCCTCCGAGAGTGGTTGCACCCTCGGTTGCCCCGTTGAAGAGCACCAAGTGCGAGACAGACAGCAAATCGCCAAGGTAGCAAGCGTATAAGTGCGAGAGAGATAGAAAATCGCTTTGCACGTCGCGATTGTGTGCGAGAGAGACAGAAAATCGCCCTGGTAGGAAGCCTATAAGTGCGAGAGAGACAGCAAATAGCCAGGCGAGACTTCGGTGGTTTTTCCGTCACAGCAGCATCGCGTTCCCCCGCGACCCACCGAGAGTGGTTGCACCCTCGGTTGCCCCGTTCAAGGGCACCAAGTGCGAGAGAGACAGAAAATCGCCCAGGTAGCAAGCGTTTAAGTGCGAGAGCGATAGAAAATCGCCTTGCAAGACACGATTGTGTTCGAGAGAGACGGAAAATTGGCAGGCGGCTCGCCAGAGTGTGCGAGAGCGACAGAAAATCGCCCGGGTAGGAAGCGTATAAGTGCGAGAGAGACAGCAAATAACCAGGCGGGACTTGGGTGGTTTTTCCGTCAAAACAGCATCGCGTTCCCCCGCGACCCTCCGAGAGTGGTTGCACCCTCGGTTGCCCCGTTGAAGGGCACCAAGTGCGAGAGAGACAGCAAATCGCCAAGGTAGCAAGCGTATAAGTGCGAGAGAGATAGAAAATCGCTTTGCACGTCGCGATTGTGTGCGAGAGAGACAGAAAATCGCCCAGGTAGGAAGCCTATAAGTGCGACAGAGACAGCAAAAAGCCAGGCGAGACTTGGGTGGTTTTTCCGTCAAAGCAGCATCGCGTTCCCCCGCGACCCTCCGAGAGTGGTTGCACCCTCGGTTGCTCCGTTGAAGGGCACCATGTGCGAGAGAGACAGAAAATCGCCCGGGTAGCAAGCATAAAAGTGCAAGAGAGATAGAAAATCGCCTTGCACGACGCGATTGTGTGCGAGAGAGACAGAAAATAGCCAGGCGGCTCGCTAAAGTGTGCGAGAGAGACAGAAAATCGCCCAGGTAGGAAGCGTGTAAGTGCGAGAGAGACAGCAAGTAGCCAAGCGGAACTTGGGTGGTTTTTCCGTCAAAGCAGCATCGCGTTCCCCCGCGACCCTCCGAGAGTGGTTGCACCCTCGGTTGCCCCGTTCAAGGGCACCAAGTGCGAGAGGGACAGAAAATCGCCCAGGGAGCAAGCGTATAAGTGCGAGAGAGATAGAAAATCGCTTTGCACGGCGCGATTGTGTGCGAGAGAGAATGAAAATCGCCCGGGTAGGATGCGTATAAGTGCGAGAGAGACAGCAAATAGCCAAGCGGGACTTGGGTGGTTTTTCCGTCAAAGCAGCATCGCGTTCCCCCGCGACCCACCGAGAGTGGTTGCACCCTCGGTTGCCCCGTTGAAGGGCACCAAGTGCGAGAGAGACAGCAAATCGCCAAGGTAGCAAGCGTATAAGTGCGAGAGAGATAGAAAATCGATTTGCACGTCGCGATTGTGTGCGAGAGAAACAGAAAATCGCCCAGGTAGGAATTGTATAAGTGCGAGAGAGACAGCAAATAGCCAGGCGGGACTTGGGTGGTTTTTCCGTCAAAGCAGCATCGCGTTCCCCCGCGACCCTCCGAGAGTGGTTGCACCCTCGGTTGCCCCGTTCAAGGGCACCAAGTGCGAGAGAGACAGAAAATCGCCCAGGTAGCAAGCGTATAAGTGCGAGAAAGATAGAAAATCGCCTTGCACGACGCGATTGTGTGCGAGAGAGACAGAAAATAGCCAGGCGGCTCGGTAAAGTGTGCGAGAAAGACAGAAAATCGCGCAGGTAGTAAGCCTATGAGTGCGACAGAGACAGCAGATAGCCAGGCGGGACTTGGGTGTTTTTTCCGTCCAAACAGCATCGCGTTCTCCCGCGACCCTCCGAGAGTGGTTGCACCATCGGTTGCCACATTCAAGGCACCAAGTGCGAGAGAGACAGAAAATCGCCGACGGCTCGCTAAAGTGTGCGAGAGAGACAGAAAATCGCACAGGTAGGAAGCGTATAAGTGCGAGAGAGACAGCAGATAGCCAAGCGGGACTTGGGTGTTTTATCCGTCCAAGCAGCATCGCGTTCCCCCGCGACCCTCCGAGAGTGGTTGCAGCCTCGGTTGCCCCGTTCAAGGGCACCAAGTGCGAGAGAGACAGAAAATCGCCCAGGTTGCAAGCGTATAAGTGCGAGAAGGATAGAAAATCGCCTTGCACGACGCGATTGTGTGCGAGAGAGACAGAAAATAGCCAGGCGGCTCGGTAAAGTGTGCGCGAGAGACAGAAAATCGCGCAGGTAATAAGCCTATGAGTGCAACAGAGACAGCAGATAGCCAGGCGGGACTTGGGTGGTTTTTCCGTCAAAGCAGCATCGCGTTCCCCCGCAACCCTCCAAGAGTGGTTGCACCCTCGGTTGCCATATTCAAGGCACCAAGTGCAAGAGAGACAGCAAATCGCCAAGGTAGCAAGCGTATAAGTGCGAGAGAGATAGAAAATCGCTTTGCACGTCGCGATTTTGTGCGAGAGAGACAGAAAATCGCCCAGGTAGGAAGCCTATAAGTGCGACAGAGACAGCAAATAGCCAGGCGGGACTTGGGTGGTTTTTTCCGTCAAAGCAGCATTGCGTTCCCCCGCGACCCTCCGAGAGTGGTTGCACCCTCGGTTGCCCCGTTCAAGGGCACCAAGTGCGAGAGAGACAGAAAATCGCCCAGGTAGCAAGCGTTTAAGTGCGAGAGAGATAGAAAATCGCCTTGCAAGACGCGATTGTGTTCGAGAGAGACAGAAAATTGGCAGGCGGCTCGCCAGAGTGTGCGAGAGCGACAGAAAATCGCCCGGGTAGGAAGCGTATAAGTGCGAGAGAGACAGCAAATAGCCAGGCGGGACTTGGGTGGTTTTTCCCTCGAAGCAGCATCGCGTTCCCCCGCGACCCTCCGAGAGTGGTTGCACCCTCGGTTGCCCCATTCAAGGGCACCAAGTGCGAGAGAGACAGAAAATCGCCCAGGTAGCAAGCGTATAAGTGCGAGAGAGACAGCAAATCGCCAGGCGGGACTTGGGTGGTTTTTCCGTCAAACCAGCATCGCGTTCCCCCGCGACCCTCCGAGAGTGGTTGCACCCTCGGTTGCCCCGTTGAAGGGCTCCAAGTGCGAGACAGACGGCAAATCGCCAAGGTAGCAAGCGTATAAGTGCGAGAGAGATAGAATATCGCTTTGCACGTCGCGATTGTGTGCGAGAGAGACAGAAAATTGCCCAGGTAGGAAGCCTATAAGTGCGACAGAGACAGCAAATAGCCAGGCGAGACTTGGGTGGTTTTTCCGTCACAGCAGCATCGCGTTCCCCCGCGACCCTCCGAGAGTGGTTGCACCCTCGGTTGCCCCGTTCAAGGGCACCAAGTGCGAGAGAGACAGAAAATCGCCCAGGTAGCAAGCGTTTAAGTGCGAGAGAGATAGAAAATCGCCTTGCAAGACGCGATTGTGTTCGAGAGAGACAGAAAATTGGCAGGCGGCTCGCCAGAGTGTGCGAGAGCGACAGAAAATCGCCCGGGTAGGAAGCGTATAAGTGCGAGAGAGACAGCAAATAGCCAGGCGGGACTTGGGTGGTTTTTCCGTCAAAGCAGCATCGCGTTCCCCCGCGACCCTGCGACAGTGGTTGCACCCTCGGTTGCCCCGTTGAAGGGCACCAAGTGCGAGAGAGACAGCAAATCGCCAAGGTAGCAAGCGTATAAGTGCGAGAGAGATAGAAAATCGCTTTGCACGTCGCGATTGTGTGCGAGAGAGACAGAAAATCGCCCAGGTAGGAAGCCTATAAGTGCGACAGAGACAGCAAAAAGCCAGGCGAGACTTGGGTGGTTTTTCCGTCAAAGCAGCATCGCGTTCCCCCGCGACCCTCCGAGAGTGGTTGCACCCTCGGTTGCTCCGTTGAAGGGCACCATGTGCGAGAGAGACAGAAAATCGCCCGGGTAGCAAGCATAAAAGTGCAAGAGAGATAGAAAATCGCCTTGCACGACGCGATTGTGTGCGAGAGAGACAGAAAATAGCCAGGCGGCTCGCTAAAGTGTGCGAGAGAGACAGAAAATCGCCCAGGTAGGAAGCGTGTAAGTGCGAGAGAGACAGCAAGTAGCCAAGCGGAACTTGGGTGGTTTTTCCGTCAAAGCAGCATCGCGTTCCCCCGCGACCCTCCGAGAGTGGTTGCACCCTCGGTTGCCCCGTTCAAGGGCACCAAGTGCGAGAGGGACAGAAAATCGCCCAGGGAGCAAGCGTATAAGTGCGAGAGAGATAGAAAATCGCTTTGCAAGGCGCGATTGTGTGCGAGAGAGAATGAAAATCGCCCGGGTAGGATGCGTATAAGTGCGAGAGAGACAGCAAATAGCCAAGCGGGACATGGGTGGTTTTTCCGTCAAAGCAGCATCGCGTTCCCCCGCGACCCACCGAGAGTGGTTGCACCCTCGGTTGCCCCGTTGAAGGGCACCAAGTGCGAGAGAGACAGCAAATCGCCAAGGTAGCAAGCGTATAAGTGCGAGAGAGATAGAAAATCGATTTGCACGTCGCGATTGTGTGCGAGAGAAACAGAAAATCGCCCAGGTAGGAATTGTATAAGTGCGAGAGAGACAGCAAATAGCCAGGCGGGACTTGGGTGGTTTTTCCGTCAAAGCAGCATCGCGTTCCCCCGCGACCCTCCGAGAGTGGTTGCACCCTCGGTTGCCCCGTTCAAGGGCACCAAGTGCGAGAGAGACAGAAAATCGCCCAGGTAGCAAGCGTATAAGTGCGAGAAAGATAGAAAATCGCCTTGCACGACGCGATTGTGTGCGAGAGAGACAGAAAATAGCCAGGCGGCTCGGTAAAGTGTGCGAGAAAGACAGAAAATCGCGCAGGTAGTAAGCCTATGAGTGCGACAGAGACAGCAGATAGGCAGGCGGGACTTGGGTGTTTTTTCCGTCCAAACAGCATCGCGTTCTCCCGCGACCCTCCGAGAGTGGTTGCACCATCGGTTGCCACATTCAAGGCACCAAGTGCGAGAGAGACAGAAAATCGCCGACGGCTCGCTAAAAAGTGCGAGAGAGACAGAAAATCGCACAGGTAGGAAGCGTATAAGTGCGAGAGAGACAGCAGATAGCCAAGCGGGACTTGGGTGTTTTATCCGTCCAAGCAGCATCGCGTTCCCCCGCGACCCTCCGAGAGTGGTTGCAGCCTCGGTTGCCCCGTTCAAGGGCACCAAGTGCGAGAGAGACAGAAAATCGCCCAGGTTGCAAGCGTATAAGTGCGAGAAGGATAGAAAATCGCCTTGCACGACGCGATTGTGTGCGAGAGAGACAGAAAATAGCCAGGCGGCTCGGTAAAGTGTGCGCGAGAGACAGAAAATCGCCCGGTAGGAAGCGTATAAGTGCGAGAGAGACAGCAAATAACCAGGCGGGACTTGGGTGGTTTTTCCGTCAAAGCAGCATCGCGTTCCCCCGCAACCCTCCAAGAGTGGTTGCACCCTCGGTTGCCATATTCAAGGCACCAAGTGCGAGAGAGACAGCAAATCGCCAAGGTAGCAAGCGTATGAGTGCGAGAGAGATAGAAAATCGCTTTGCACGTCGCGATTGTGTGCGAGAGAGACAGAAAATCGCCCAGGTAGGAAGCCTATAAGTGCGACAGAGACAGCAAAAAGCCAGGCGAGACTTGGGTGGTTTTTCCGTCAAAGCAGCATCGCGTTCCCCCGCGACCCTCCGAGAGTGGTTGCACCCTCGGTTGCCCCGTTCAAGGGCACCAAGTGCAAGAGAGACAGAAAATCGCCCAGGTAGCAAGCGTTTAAGTGCGAGAGAGATAGAAAATCGCCTTGCAAGACGCGATTGTGTTCGAGAGAGACAGAAAATTGGCAGGCGGCTCGCCAGAGTGTGCGAGAGCGACAGAAAATCGCCCGGGTAGGAAGCGTATAAGTGCGAGAGAGACAGCAAATAGCCAGGCGGGACTTGGGTGGTTTTTCCCTCGAAGCAGCATCGCGTTCCCCCGCGACCCTGCGACAGTGGTTGCACCCTCGGTTGCCACATTCAAGGCACCAAGTGCGAGAGAGGCAGAAAATCGCCCAGGTAGCAAGCGTATAAGTGCGAGAGAGACAGCAAATCGCCAGGCGGGACTTGGGTGGTTTTTCCGTCAAACCAGCATCGCGTTCCCCCGCGACCCTCCGAGAGTGGTTGCACCCTCGGTTGCTCCGTTGAAGGGCACCATGTGCGAGAGAGACAGAAAATCGCCCGGTAGCAAGCATAAAAGTGCAAGAGAGATAGAAAATCGCCTTGCACGACGCGATTGTGTGCGAGAGAGACAGAAAATAGCCAGGCGGCTCGCTAAAGTGTGCGAGAGAGACAGAAAATCGCCCAGGTAGGAAGCGTGTAAGTGCGAGAGAGACAGCAAGTAGCCAAGCGGAACTTGGGTGGTTTTTCCGTCAAAGCAGCATCGCGTTCCCCCGCGACCCTCCGAGAGTGGTTGCACCCTCGGTTGCCCCGTTCAAGGGCACCAAGTGCGAGAGGGACAGAAAATCGCCCAGGGAGCAAGCGTATAAGTGCGAGAGAGATAGAAAATCGCTTTGCAAGGCGCGATTGTGTGCGAGAGAGAATGAAAATCGCCCGGGTAGGATGCGTATAAGTGCGAGAGAGACAGCAAATAGCCAAGCGGGACATGGGTGGTTTTTCCGTCAAAGCAGCATCGCGTTCCCCCGCGACCCACCGAGAGTGGTTGCACCCTCGGTTGCCCCGTTGAAGGGCACCAAGTGCGAGAGAGACAGCAAATCGCCAAGGTAGCAAGCGTATAAGTGCGAGAGAGATAGAAAATCGATTTGCACGTCGCGATTGTGTGCGAGAGAAACAGAAAATCGCCCAGGTAGGAATTGTATAAGTGCGAGAGAGACAGCAAATAGCCAGGCGGGACTTGGGTGGTTTTTCCGTCAAAGCAGCATCGCGTTCCCCCGCGACCCTCCGAGAGTGGTTGCACCCTCGGTTGCCCCGTTCAAGGGCACCAAGTGCGAGAGAGACAGAAAATCGCCCAGGTAGCAAGCGTATAAGTGCGAGAAAGATAGAAAATCGCCTTGCACGACGCGATTGTGTGCGAGAGAGACAGAAAATAGCCAGGCGGCTCGGTAAAGTGTGCGAGAAAGACAGAAAATCGCGCAGGTAGTAAGCCTATGAGTGCGACAGAGACAGCAGATAGCCAGGCGGGACTTGGGTGTTTTTTCCGTCCAAACAGCATCGCGTTCTCCCGCGACCCTCCGAGAGTGGTTGCACCATCGGTTGCCACATTCAAGGCACCAAGTGCGAGAGAGACAGAAAATCGCCGACGGCTCGCTAAAAAGTGCGAGAGAGACAGAAAATCGCACAGGTAGGAAGCGTATAAGTGCGAGAGAGACAGCAGATAGCCAAGCGGGACTTGGGTGTTTTATCCGTCCAAGCAGCATCGCGTTCCCCCGCGACCCTCCGAGAGTGGTTGCAGCCTCGGTTGCCCCGTTCAAGGGCACCAAGTGCGAGAGAGACAGAAAATCGCCCAGGTTGCAAGCGTATAAGTGCGAGAAGGATAGAAAATCGCCTTGCACGACGCGATTGTGTGCGAGAGAGACAGAAAATAGCCAGGCGGCTCGGTAAAGTGTGCGCGAGAGACAGAAAATCGCCCGGGTAGGAAGCGTATAAGTGCGAGAGAGACAGCAAATAACCAGGCGGGACTTGGGTGGTTTTTCCGTCAAAGCAGCATCGCGTTCCCCCGCAACCCTCCAAGAGTGGTTGCACCCTCGGTTGCCATATTCAAGGCACCAAGTGCGAGAGAGACAGCAAATCGCCAAGGTAGCAAGCGTATGAGTGCGAGAGAGATAGAAAATCGCTTTGCACGTCGCGATTGTGTGCGAGAGAGACAGAAAATCGCCCAGGTAGGAAGCCTATAAGTGCGACAGAGACAGCAAAAAGCCAGGCGAGACTTGGGTGGTTTTTCCGTCAAAGCAGCATCGCGTTCCCCCGCGACCCTCCGAGAGTGGTTGCACCCTCGGTTGCCCCGTTCAAGGGCACCAAGTGCAAGAGAGACAGAAAATCGCCCAGGTAGCAAGCGTTTAAGTGCGAGAGAGATAGAAAATCGCCTTGCAAGACGCGATTGTGTTCGAGAGAGACAGAAAATTGGCAGGCGGCTCGCCAGAGTGTGCGAGAGCGACAGAAAATCGCCCGGGTAGGAAGCGTATAAGTGCGAGAGAGACAGCAAATAGCCAGGCGGGACTTGGGTGGTTTTTCCCTCGAAGCAGCATCGCGTTCCCCCGCGACCCTGCGACAGTGGTTGCACCCTCGGTTGCCACATTCAAGGCACCAAGTGCGAGAGAGGCAGAAAATCGCCCAGGTAGCAAGCGTATAAGTGCGAGAGAGACAGCAAATCGCCAGGCGGGACTTGGGTGGTTTTTCCGTCAAACCAGCATCGCGTTCCCCCGCGACCCTCCGAGAGTGGTTGCACCCTCGGTTGCCCCGTTGAAGAGCACCAAGTGCGAGAGAGACAGAAAATCGCCCAGGTAGCAAGCTTATAAGTGCGAGAGAGATAGAAAATCGCTTTGCACGTCGCGATTGTGTGCGAGAGAGTCAGAAAATCGCCAAGGTAGGAAGCCTATAAGTGCGAGAGAGACAGCAAATTGCCAAGCGGGACTTGGGTGGTTTTTCCGTCAAAGCAGCATCGCGTTCCCCCGCGACCCTCCGAGAGTGGTTACACCCTCGGTTGCTCCGTTCAAGGGCACCAAGTGCGAGAGAGACAGAAAATCGCCCAGGTAGCAAGCGTAAAAGTGCAAGAGAGATAGAAAATCGCCTTGCACGACGCGATTGTGTGCGAGAGAGACAGAAAATAGCCAGGCGGCTCGCTAAAGTGTGCGAGAGAGACAGAAAATCGCCCAGGTAGCAAGCGTAAAAGTGCGAGAGAGACAGCGAATAGCCACGCGGGACTTGGGTGGTCTTTCCGTCAAAGCAGCATCGCGTTCCTCCGCGACCCTCCGAGAGTGGTTACACCCTCGGTTGCTCCGTTCAAGGGCACCAAGTGCGAGAGAGACAGAAAATCGCCCAGGTAGGAAGCGTAAAAGTGAAAGAGAGATAGAAAATCGCCTTGCACGACGCGATTGTGTGCGAGAGAGACAGAAAATAGCCAGGCGGCTCCCTAAAGTGTGCGAGAGAGACAGAAAATCGCCCAGGTAGGAAGCGTATAAGTGCGAGAGCGACAGCAAATAGCCAAGCGGAACTTGGGTGGTTTTTCCGTCAAAGCAGCCTCGCGATCCCCCGCGACCCTCCGAGAGTGGTTGCACCCTCGGTTGCCCCGTTCAAGGGCACCAAGTGCGAGAGAGACAGAAAATCACCCAGGTAGCAAGCGTATATGTGCGAGAGGGATAGAAAATCGCTTTGCACGGCGCAATTGTGTGCGAGAGAGACAGAAAATCGCCCAGGTAGCAAGCGTATAAGTGCGAGAGAGACAGCAAATCGCCAGGCGGGACTTGGGTGGTTTTTCCGCCAAACCGGCATCGCGTTCCCCCGCGACCCTCCGAGAGTGGTTGCACCCTCGGTTGCCCCGTTGAAGGGCACCAAGTCCGAGACTGACAGCAAATCGGCAAGGTAGCAAGCGTATAAGTGCGAGAAGGATAGCAAATCGCTTTGCACGTCGCGATTGTGTGCGAGAGAGACAGAAAATCGCCCAGGTAGGAAGGGTATAAGTGCGAGAGAGACAGCAAATAGCCAAGCGGAACTTGGGTGGTTTTTCCGTCAAAGCAGCCTCGCGTTCCCCCGCGACCCTCCGAGAGTGGTTGCACCCTCGGTTGCCCCGTTGAAGGGCACCAAGTGCGAGACTGACAGCAAAACGCCAAGGTAGCAAGCGTATAAGTGCGAGAAGGATAGCAAATCGCATTGCACGTCGCGATTGTGTGCGAGAGAGACAGAAAATCGCCCAGGAAGGGAGGGTATAAGTGCGAGAGAGACAGCAAATAGCCAAGCGGTACTTGGGTGGTTTTTCCGTCAAAGCAGCCTCGCGTTCCCCCGCGACCCTCCGAGAGTGGTTGCACCCTCGGTTGCGCCGTTCAAGGGCACCAAGTGCGAGAGAGACAGAAAATCGCCCAGGTAGCAAGCGTATAAGTGCGAGAGGGATAAAAAATCACTTTGCACGGCGCGATTGTGTGCGAGAGAGACAGAAAATCGCCCAGGTAGCAAGCCTATAAGTGCGAGAGAGACAGAAAATCGCCCAGGTAGCAAGCGTCAAAGTGCGAGAGAGACAGCGAATAGCCAGGCGGGACTTGGGTGGTCTTTCCGTCAAAGCAGCATCGCGTTCCTCCGCGACCCTCCGAGAGTGGTTACACCCTTGGTTGCTCCGTTCAGGGGCACCAAGTGCGAGAGAGACAGAAAATCGCCCAGGTAGCAAGCGTAAAAGTGCAAGAGAGATAGAAAATCGCCTTGCACGACGCGATTGTGTGCGAGGGAGACAGAAAATAGCCAGGCGGCTCGCTAAAGTGTGCGAGAGAGACAGAAAATCGCCCAGGTAGGAAGCGTATAAGTGCGAGAGAGACAGCAAATAGTCAAGCGGAACTTATGTGGTTTTTCCGTGAAAGCAGCCTCGCGATCCCCCGCGACCCTCCGAGAGTGGTTGCACCCTCGGTTGCCCCGTTCAAGGGCACCAAGTGCGAAAGAGACAAAAAATCGCCCAGGTAGCAAGCGCACAAGTGCGAGAGAGACAGCAAATCGGCAGGCGGGACTTGGGTGGTTTTTCCGTCAAACCAGCACGCGTTCCCCCGCGACCCTCCGAGAGTGGTTGCACCCTCGGTTGCCCCGTTGAAGAGCACCAAGTGCGAGACAGACAGCAAATCGCCAAGGTAGCAAGCGTATAAGTGCGAGAGAGATAGAAAATCGCTTTGCACGTCGCGATTGTGTGCGAGAGAGACAGAAAATCGCCCAGGTAGGAAGCCTATAAGTGCGACAGAGACAGCAAATAGCCAGGCGAGACTTGGGTAATTTTTCCGTCACAGCAGCATCGCGTTCCCCCGCGACCCTCCGAGAGTGGTTGCACCCTCGGTTGCCCCGTTCAAGGGCACCAAGTGCGAGAGAGACAGAAAATCGCCCAGGTAGCAAGCGTTTAAGTGCAAGAGAGATAGAAAATCGCCTTGCACGACGCGATTGTGTGCGAGAGAGAAAGAAAATAGCCAGGCGGCTCGGTAAAGTGTGCGAGAGAGACAGAAAATCGCGCAGGTAGTAAGCCTATGAGTGCGACAGAGACAGCATATAGCCAGGCGGGACTTGGGTGTTTTTTCCGTCCAAACAGCATCGCGTTCTCCCGCGACCCTCCGAGAGTTGTTGCACCATCGGTTGCCACATTCAAGGCACCAAGTGCGAGAGAGACAGAAAATCGCCAGGCGGCTCGCTAAATTGTGCGAGAGAGACAGAAAATCGCACAGGTAGGAAGCGTATAAGTGCGAGAGAGACAGCAGATAGCCAGGCGGGACTTGGGTGTTTTTTCCGTCCAAACAGCATCGCGTTCCCCCGCGACCCTCCGAGAGTGGTTGCACCCTCGGTTGCCCCGTTCAAGGGCACCAAGTGCGAGAGAGACAGAAAATCGCCCAGGTTGCAAGCGTATAAGTGCGAGAGAGATAGAAAATCGCCTTGCACGACGCGATTGTGTGCGAGAGAGACAGAAAATAGCCAGGCGGCTCGGTAAAGTGTGCGCGAGAGACAGAAAATCGCGCAGGTAGTAAGCCTATGAGTGCAACAGAGACAGCAGATAGCCAGCGGGACTTGGGTGGTTTTTTCCTCAAAGCAGCATCGCGTTCCCCCGCGACCCTCCATGAGTGGTTGCACCCTCGGTTGCCACATTCAAGGCACCAAGTGCGAGAGAGACAGAAAATCTCCCAGGTAGCAAGCGTATAAGTGCAAGAGAGATAGAAAATCGCCTTGCACGACGCGATTGTGTGCGAGAGAGACAGAAAATAGCCAGGCGGCTCGCTAAAGTGTGCGAGAGAGACAGAAAATCGCCCAGGTAGGAAGCGTATAAGTGCGAGAGAGACAGCAAATAGCCAAGCGGAACTTGGGTGGTTTTTCCGTCAAAGCAGCATCGCGTTCCCCCGCGACCCTCCAAGAGTGGTTGCACCCTCGGTTGCCCCGTTCAAGGGCACCAAGTGCGAGAGAGACAGAAAATCGCCCAGGTAGCAAGCGTATAAGTGCGAGAGGGATAGAAAATCGCTTTGCACGGCGCAATTGTGTGCAAGAGAGACAGAAAATCGCCCAGGTAGCAAGCGTATAAGTGCGAGAGAGACAGCAAATCGCCAGGCGGGACTTGGGTGGTTTTTCCGCCAAACCGGCATCGCGTTCCCCCGCGACCCTCCGAGAGTGGTTGCACCCTCGGTTGCCCCATTGAAGGGCACCAAGTCCGAGACTGACAGCAAATCGGCAAGGTAGCAAGCGTATAAGTGCGAGAAGGATAGCAAATTGCTTTGCACGTCGCGATTGTGTGCGAGAGAGACAGAAAATCGCCCAGGAAGGGAGGGTATTAGTGCGAGAGAGACAGCAAATAGCCAAGCGGTACTTGGGTGGTTTTTCCGTCAAAGCAGCCTCGCGTTCCCCCGCGACCCTCCGAGAGTGGTTGCACCCTCGGTTGCCCCGTTCAAGGGCACCAAGTGCGAGAGAGACAGATAATCGCCCAGGTAGCAAGCGTATAAGTGCGAGAGGGATAAAAAATCGCTTTGCACGGCGCGATTGTGTGCGAGAGAGACAGAAAATCGCCCAGGTAGCAAGCGTATTAGTGCGAGAGAGACAGCAAATCGCCAGGCGGGACTTGGGTGGTTTTTCCGTCAAACCGGCATCGCGTTCCCCCGCGACCCTCCGAGAGTGGTTGCACCCTCGGTTGCCCCGTTGAAGAGCACCAAGTGCGAAAGAGACAGAAAATCGCCTAGGAAGCAAGCTTATAAGTGCGAGAGGGATAGAATATCGCTTTGCACGTCGCGATTGTGTGCGAGAGAGACAGAAAATCGCCCAGGTAGGAAGCCTATAAGTGCGAGAGAGACAGAAAATCGCCCAGATAGCAAGCGTCAAAGTGCGAGAGAGACAGCGAATAGCCAGGCGGGACTTGGTGGTCTTTCCGTCAAAGCAGCATCGCGTTCCTCCGCGACCCTCCGAGAGTGGTTACACCCTCGGTTGCTCCGTTCAAGGGCACCAAGTGCGAGAGAGACAGAAAATCGCCCAGGTAGCAAGCGTAAAAGTGCAAGAGAGATAGAAAATCGCCTTGCACGACGCGATTGTGTGCGAGAGAGACAGAAAATAGCCAGGCGGCTCGCTAAAGTGTGCGAGGGAGACAGAAAATCGCCCAGGTAGGAAGCGTATAAGTGCGAGAGAGACAGCAAATAGTCAAGCGGAACTTGGGTGGTTTTTCCGTCAAAGCAGCCTCGCGATCCCCCGCGACCCTCCGAGAGTGGTTGCACCCTCGGTTGCCCCGTTCAAGGGCACCAAGTGCGAGAGAGACAAAAAATCGCCCAGGTAGCAAGCGTACAAGTGCGAGAGAGACAGCAAATCGCCTGGCGGGACTTGGGTGGTTTTTCCGTCAAACCAGCATTGCGTTCCCCCGCGACCCTCCGAGAGTGGTTGCACCCTCGGTTGCCCCGTTGAAGAGCACCAAGTGCGAGACAGACAGCAAATCGCCAAGGTAGCAAGCGTATAAGTGCGAGAGAGATAGAAAATCGCTTTGCACGTCGCGATTGTGTGCGAGAGAGACAGAAAATCGCCCAGGTAGGAAGCCTATAAGTGCGACAGAGACAGCAAATAGCCAGGCGAGACTTGGGTAATTTTTCCGTCACAGCAGCATCGCGTTCCCCCGCGACCCTCCGAGAGTGGTTGCACCCTCGGTTGCCCCGTTCAAGGGCACCAAGTGCGAGAGAGACAGAAAATCGCCCAGGTAGCAAGCGTTTAAGTGCAAGAGAGATAGAAAATCGCCTTGCACGACGCGATTGTGTGCGAGAGAGAAAGAAAATAGCCAGGCGGCTCGGTAAAGTGTGCGAGAGAGACAGAAAATCGCGCAGGTAGTAAGCCTATGAGTGCGACAGAGACAGCAGATAGCCAGGCGGGACTTGGGTGTTTTTTCCGTCCAAACAGCATCGCGTTCTCCCGCGACCCTCCGAGAGTGGTTGCACCATCGAATGCCACATTCAAGGCACCAAGTGCGAGAGAGACAGAAAATCGCCAGGCGGCTCGCTAAAGTGTGCGAGAGAGACAGAAAATCGCACAGGTAGGAAGCGTATAAGTGCGAGAGAGACAGCAGATAGCCAGGCGGGACTTGGGTGTTTTTTCCGTCCAAACAGCATCGCGTTCCCCCGCGACCCTCCGAGAGTGGTTGCACCCTCGGTTGCCCCGTTCAAGGGCACCAAGTGCGAGAGAGACAGAAAATCGCCCAGATGGCAAGCGAATAAGTGCGAGAGAGATAGAAAATCGCCTTGCACGACGCGATTGTGTGCGAGAGAGACAGAAAATAGCCAGGCGGCTCGGTAAGTGTGCGCGAGAGACAGAAAATCGCGCAGGTAGTAAGCCAATGAGTGCAACAGAGACAGCAGATAGCCAGGCGGGACTTGGGTGGTTTTTCCGTCAAAGCAGCATCGCGTTCCCCCGCGACCCTCCAAGAGTGGTTGCACCCTCGGTTGCCACATTCAAGGCACCAAGTGCGAGAGAGACAGAAAATCGCCCAGGTAGCAAGCGTATAAGTGCAAGAGAGATAGAAAATCGCCTTGCACGACGCGATTGTGTGCGAGAGAGACAGAAAATAGCCAGGCGGCTCGCTAAAGTGTGCGAGAGAGACAGAAAATCGCCAGGTAGGAAGCGTATAAGTGCGAGAGAGACAGCAAATAGCCAAGCGGAACTTGGGTGGTTTTTCCGTCAAAGCAGCATCGCGTTCCCCCGCGACCCTCCAAGAGTGGTTGCACCCTCGGTTGCCCCGTTCAAGGGCACCAAGTGCGAGAGAGACAGAAAATCGCCCAGGTAGCAAGCGTATAAGTGCGAGAGGGATAGAAAATCGCTTTGCACGGCGCAATTGTGTGCGAGAGAGACAGAAAATCGCCCAGGTAGCAAGCGTATAAGTGCGAGAGAGACAGCAAATCGCCAGGCGGGACTTGGGTGGTTTTTCCGCCAAAACGGCATCGCGTTCCCCCGCGACCCTCCGAGAGTGGTTGCACCCTCGGTTGCCCCGTTGAAGGGCACCAAGTCCGAGACTGACAGCAAATCGGCAAGGTAGCAAGCGTATAAGTGCGAGAAGGATAGCAAATCGCTTTGCACGTCGCGATTGTGTGCGAGAGAGACAGAAAATCGCCCAGGTAGGAAGGGTATAAGTGCGAGAGAGACAGCAAATAGCCAAGCGGGAGTTTGGGTGGTTTTTCCGTCAAAGCAGCCTCGCGTTCCCCCGCGACCCTCCGAGAGTGGTTGCACCCTCGGTTGCCCCGTTGAAGGGCACCAAGTGCGAGACTGACAGCAAATCGCCAAGGTAGCAAGCGTATAAGTGCGAGAAGGATAGCAAATCGCTTTGCACGTCGCGATTGTGTGCGAGAGAGACAGAAAATCGCCCAGGAAGGAAGGGTGTAAGTGCGAGAGAGACAGCAAATAGCCAAGCGGTACTTGGGTGGTTTTTCCGTCAAGCAGCCTCGCGTTCCCCGCGACCCTCCGAGAGTGGTTGCACCCTCGGTTGCCCCGTTCAAGGGCACCAAGTGCGAGAGAGACAGAAAATCGCCCAGGTAGCAAGCGTATAAGTGCGAGAGGGATAAAAAATCGCTTTGCACGGCGCGATTGTGTGCGAGAGAGACAGAAAATCGCCCAGGTAGCAAGCGTATTAGTGCGAGAGAGACAGCAAATCGCCAGGCGGGACTTGGGTGGTTTTACGTCAAACCGGCATCGCGTTCCCCCGCGACCCTCCGAGAGTGGTTGCACCCTCGGTTGCCCCGTTGAAGAGCACCAAGTGCGAAAGAGACAGAAAATCGCCTAGGTAGCAAGCTTATAAGTGCGAGAGAGATAGAATATCGCTTTGCACGTCGCGATTATGTGCGAGAGAGACAGAAAATCGCCCAGGTAGGAAGCGTATAAGTGCGAGAGAGACAGAAAATCGCCCAGGTAGCAAGCGTCAAAGTGCGAGAGAGACAGCGAATAGCCAGGCGGGACTTGGGTGGTCTTTCCGTCAAAGCAGCATCGCGTTCCTCCGCGACCCTCCGAGAGTGGTTACACCCTCGGTTGCTCCGTTCAAGGGCACCAAGTGCGAGAGAGACAGAAAATCGACCAGGTAGCAAGCGTAAAAGTGCAAGAGAGATAGAAAATCGCCTTGCACGACGCGATTGTGCGCGAAAGAGACAGAAAATAGACAGGCGGCTCGCTAAAGTGTGCGAGAGGGACAGAAAATCGCCCAGGTAGGAAGCATATAAGTGCGAGAGAGACAGCAAATAGCCAAGCGGAACTTGGGTGGTTTTTCCGTCAAAGCAGCCTCGCGTTCCCCCGCGACCCTCCGAGAGTGGTTGCACCCTCGGTTGCCCGTTCAAGGGCACCAAGTGCGAGAGAGACAGAAAATCGCCCAGGTAGCAAGCGTATAAGTGCGAGAGAGACAGCAAATCGCCAGGCGGGACTTGGGTGGTTTTTCCGTCAAACCAGCATCGCGTTCCCCCGCGACCCTCCGAGAGTGATGCACCCTCGGTTGCCCCGTTGAAGGGCACCAAGTGCGAGACAGACAGCAAATCGCCGAGGTAGCAAGCGTATAAGTGCGAGAGAGATAGAAAATCGCTTTGCACGTCGCGATTGTGTGCGAGAGAGACAGAAAATCGCCAGGTAGGAAGCCTATAAGTGCGACAGAGACAGCAAATAGCCAGGCGAGACTTGGGTGGTTTTTCCGTCACAGCAGCATCGCGTTCCCCCGCGACCCACCGAGAGTGGTTGCACCCTCGGTTGCCCCGTTCAAGGGCACCAAGTGCGAGAGAGACAGAAAATCGCCCAGGTAGCAAGCGTTTAAGTGCTAGAGCGATAGAAAATAGCCTTGCAAGACACGATTGTGTTCGAGAGAGACGGAAAATTGGCAGGCGGCTTGCCAGAGTGTGCGAGAGCGACAGAAAATCGCCGGGTAGGAAGCGTATAAGTGCGAGAGAGACAGCAAATAACCAGGCGGGACTTGGGTGGTTTTTCCCTCGAAGCAGCATCGCGTTCCCCCGCGACCCTCCGAGAGTGGTTGCACCCTCGGTTGCCCGTTGAAGAGCACCAAGTGCGAGATCTGAAAATCGCCCAGGAAGCAAGCTTATAAGTGCGAGAGAGATAGAAAATCGCTTTGCACGTCGCGATTGTGTGCGAGAGAGACAGAAAATCGCCACGGTAGCAAGCGTATAAGTGCGAGAGAGATAGAAAATCGCCTTGCACAACGAGATTGTGTGCGAGAGAGACAAAAAATAGCCAGGCGGCTCGGTAAAGTGTGCGAGAGAGACAGAAAATCGCGCAGGTAGTAAGCCTATTAGTGCGACAGGGACAGCAGATAGCCAGGGGGACTTGGGTGTTTCTTCCGTCCAAACAGCATCGCGTTCCCCGCGACCCTCCGAGAGTGGTTGCACCATCGGTTGCCACATTCAAGGCACGAAGTGCGAGAGAGACAGAAAATCGCCGGGCGGCTCGCTAAAAAGTGCGAGAGAGACAGAAAATCGCACAGGTAGGGAGCGTATAAGTGCAAGAGAGACAGCAGATAGCCAGGCGGGACTTGGGTGTTTTTTCCGTCCAAACAGCATCGCGTTCCCCCGCGACCCTCCGAGAGTGGTTGCACCCTCGGTTGCCCCGTTCAAGGGCACCAAGTGCGAGAGAGACAGAAAATCGCCCAGGTTGCTAGCGTATAAGTGCGAGAGAGATAGAAAATCGCCTTGCACGACGCGATTGTGTGCGAGAGAGACAGAAAATAGCCAGGCGGCTCGGTAAAGTGTGCGCGAGAGACAGAAAATCGCGCAGGTAGTAAGCCTATGAGTGCGACAGAGACAGCAGATAGCCAGGCGGGACATGGGTGTTTTTTCCGTCCAAACAGCATCGCGTTCCCCCGCGACCCTCCGAGAGTGTTTGCACATCGGTTGCCACATTCAAGGGCACCAAGTGCGAGAGAGACAGAAAATCGCCCAGGTTGCAAGCGTATAAGTGCGAGAGAGATAGAAAATCGCCTTGCACGACGCGATTGTGTGCGAGAGAGACAGAAAATCGTCGGCGGCTCGCTAAAGTGTGCGAGAGAGACAGAAAATCGCACAGGTAGGAAGCGTATAAGTGCAAGAGAGACAGCAGATAGCCAGGCGGGACTTGGGTGTTTTTTCCGTCAAACAGCATCGCGTTTCCCCCGCGACCCTCCGAGAGTGGTTGCACCCTCGGTTGCCCGTTCAAGGGCACCAAGTGCGAGAGAGACAGAAAATCGCCCAGGTCGCAAGCGTATAAGTGCGAGAGAGATAGAAAATCGCCTTGCACGACGCGATTGTGTGCGAGAGAGACAGAAAATAGCCACGCGGCTCGCTAAAGTGTGCGAGAGAGACAGAAAATCGCCCAGGTAGGAAGCGTGTAAGTGCGAGAGAGACAGCAAGTAGCCAAGCGGAACCTGGGTGGTTTTTCCGTCAAAGCAGCATCGCGTTCCCCCGCGACCCTCCGAGAGTGGTTGCACCCTCGGTTGCCCCGTTCAAGGGCACCAAGTGCGAGAGAGGCAGAAAATCGCCCAGGGAGCAAGCGTATAAGCGCGAGAGAGATAGAAAATCGCTTTGCACGGCGCGATTGTGTGCGAGAGAGACAGAAAATCGCCCAGGTAGGAAGCGTATAAGTGCGAGAGAGACAGCAAATAGCCAGGCGGGACTTGGGTGGTTTTTCCGTCAAAGCAGCATCGCGTTCCCCCGCGACCCACCGAGAGTGGTTGCACCATCGGTTGCCACATTCAAGGCACCAAGTGCGAGAGAGACAGAAAATCGCCGACGGCTCGCTAAAGTGTGCGAGAGAGACAGAAAATCGCACAGGTAGGAAGCGTATAAGTGCGAGAGAGACAGCAGATAGCCAGGCGGGACTTGGGTAGTTTTTCCGTCAAAGCAGCATCGCGTTCCCCCGCGACCCTCCGAGAGTGGTTGCACCCTCGGTTGCCACATTCAAGGCACCAAGTGCGAGAGAGGCAGAAAATCGCCCAGGTAGGAAGCCTATAAGTGCGAGAGTGACAGCAAATAGCCAGGCGGGACTTGGGTGGTTTTTCCGTCAAAGCAGCATCGCGATCCCCCGCGACCCTCCGAGAGTGGTTGCACCCTCGGTTGCCACATTCAAGGCACCAAGTGCGAGAGAGGCAGAAAATCGCCCAGGTAGCAAGCGTTTAAGTGCAAGAGAGATAGAAAATCGCCTTGCACGACGCGATTGTGTGCGAGAGAGACAGAAAATAGCCAGGCGGCTCGCTAAAGTGTGCGAGAGAGACAGAAAATCGCCCAGGTAGGAAGCGAATAAGTGCGAGAGAGACAGCAAATAGCCAAGCGGGACTTGGTTGGTTTTTCCGTCAAAGCAGCATCGCGTTCCCCCGCGACCCACCGAGAGTGGTTGCACCCTCGGTCGCCCCGTTCAAGGGCACTAAGTGCGAGAGAGACAGAAAATCGCCGAGGTAGCAAGCGTAAAAGTGCGAGAGAGACAGCGTAAAGCCAGGCGGGACTTGGGTGGTCTTTCCGTCAAAGCAGCATCGCGATCCCCCGCGACCCTCCGAGAGTGGTTATACCCTCGGTTGCTCCGTTCAAGGGCACCAAGTGCGAGAGAGACAGAAAATCGACCAGGTAGCAAGCGTAAAAGTGCAAGAGAGATAGAAAATCGCCTTGCACGACGCGATTGTGCGCGAAAGAGACAGAAAATAGCCCGGCGGCTCGCTAAAGTGTGCGAGAGAGACAGAAAATCGCCCAGGTAGGAAGCATATAAGTGCGAGAGAGACAGCAAAAAGCCAAGCGGAACTTGGGTGGTTTATCCGTCAAAGCAGCCTCGCGTTCCCCCGCGACCCTCCGAGAGTTGTTGCAACCTCGGTTGCCCCGTTCAAGGGCACCAAGTGCGAGAGAGACAGAAAATCGCCCAGGTAGCAAGCGTACAAGTGCGAGAGAGACAGCAAATCGCCAGGCGGGACTTGGGTGGTTTTTCCGTCAAACCAGCATCGCGTTCCCCCGCGACCCTCCGAGAGTGGTTGCACCCTCGGTTGCCCCGTTGAAGAGCACCAAGTGCGAGACAGACAGCAAATCGCCAAGGTAGCAAGCGTATAAGTGCGAGAGAGATAGAAAATCGCTTTGCACGTCGCGATTGTGTGCGAGAGAGACAGAAAATCGCCCAGGTAGGAAGCCTATAAGTGCGACAGAGACAGCAAATAGCCAGGCGAGACTTGGGTGGTTTTTCCGTCACAGCAGCATCGCGTTCCCCCGCGACCCTCCGAGAGTGGTTGCACCCTCGGTTGCCCCGTTCAAGGGCACCAAGTGCGAGAGAGACAGAAAATCGCCCAGGTAGCAAGCGTTTAAGTGCAAGAGAGATAGAAAATCGCCTTGCACGACGCGATTGTGTGCGAGAGAGAAAGAAAATAGCCAGGCGGCTCGGTAAAGTGTGCGAGAGAGACAGAAAATCGCGCAGGTAGTAAGCCTATGAGTGCGACAGAGACAGCATATAGCCAGGCGGGACTTGGGTGTTTTTTCCGTCCAAACAGCATCGCGTTCTCCCGCGACCCTCCGAGAGTTGTTGCACCATCGGTTGCCACATTCAAGGCACCAAGTGCGAGAGAGACAGAAAATCGCCAGGCGGCTCGCTAAATTGTGCGAGAGAGACAGAAAATCGCACAGGTAGGAAGCGTATAAGTGCGAGAGAGACAGCAGATAGCCAGGCGGGACTTGGGTGTTTTTTCCGTCCAAACAGCATCGCGTTCCCCCGCGACCCTCCGAGAGTGGTTAAACCCTCGGTTGCCCCGTTCAAGGGCACCAAGTGCGAGAGAGACAGAAAATCGCCCAGGTTGCAAGCGTATAAGTGCGAGAGAGATAGAAAATCGCCTTGCACGACGCGATTGTGTGCGAGAGAGACAGAAAATAGCCAGGCGGCTCGGTAAAGTGTGCGCGAGAGACAGAAAATCGCGCAGGTAGTAAGCCTATGAGTGCAACAGAGACAGCAGATAGCCAGGCGGGACTTGGGTGGTTTTTCCCTCAAAGCAGCATCGCGTTCCCCCGCGACCCTCCATGAGTGGTTGCACCCTCGGTTGCCACATTCAAGGCACCAAGTGCGAGAGAGACAGAAAATCTCCCAGGTAGCAAGCGTATAAGTGCAAGAGAGATAGAAAATCGCCTTGCACGACGCGATTGTGTGCGAGAGAGACAGAAAATAGCCAGGCGGCTCGCTAAAGTGTGCGAGAGAGACAGAAAATCGCCCAGGTAGGAAGCGTATAAGTGCGAGAGAGACAGCAAATAGCCAAGCGGAACTTGGGTGGTTTTTCCGTCAAAGCAGCATCGCGTTCCCCCGCGACCCTCCAAGAGTGGTTGCACCCTCGGTTGCCCCGTTCAAGGGCACCAAGTGCGAGAGAGACAGAAAATCGCCCAGGTAGCAAGCGTATAAGTGCGAGAGGGATAGAAAATCGCTTTGCACGGCGCAATTGTGTGCAAGAGAGACAGAAAATCGCCCAGGTAGCAAGCGTATAAGTGCGAGAGAGACAGCAAATCGCCAGGCGGGACTTGGGTGGTTTTTCCGCCAAACCGGCATCGCGTTCCCCCGCGACCCTCCGAGAGTGGTTGCACCCTCGGTTGCCCCATTGAAGGGCACCAAGTCCGAGACTGACAGCAAATCGGCAAGGTAGCAAGCGTATAAGTGCGAGAAGGATAGCAAATTGCTTTGCACGTCGCGATTGTGTGCGAGAGAGACAGAAAATCGCCCAGGAAGGGAGGGTATTAGTGCGAGAGAGACAGCAAATAGCCAAGCGGTACTTGGGTGGTTTTTCCGTCAAAGCAGCCTCGCGTTCCCCCGCGACCCTCCGAGAGTGGTTGCACCCTCGGTTGCCCCGTTCAAGGGCACCAAGTGCGAGAGAGACAGATAATCGCCCAGGTAGCAAGCGTATAAGTGCGAGAGGGATAAAAAATCGCTTTGCACGGCGCGATTGTGTGCGAGAGAGACAGAAAATCGCCCAGGTAGCAAGCGTATTAGTGCGAGAGAGACAGCAAATCGCCAGGCGGGACTTGGGTGGTTTTTCCGTCAAACCGGCATCGCGTTCCCCCCGCGACCCTCCGAGAGTGGTTGCACCCTCGGTTGCCCCGTTGAAGAGCACCAAGTGCGAAAGAGACAGAAAATCGCCTAGGAAGCAAGCTTATAAGTGCGAGAGGGATAGAATATCGCTTTGCACGTCGCGATTGTGTGCGAGAGAGACAGAAAATCGCCCAGGTAGGAAGCCTATAAGTGCGAGAGAGACAGAAAATCGCCCAGATAGCAAGCGTCAAAGTGCGAGAGAGACAGCGAATAGCCAGGCGGGACTTGGGTGGTCTTTCCGTCAAAGCAGCATCGCGTTCCTCCGCGACCCTCCGAGAGTGGTTACACCCTCGGTTGCTCCGTTCAAGGGCACCAAGTGCGAGAGAGACAGAAAATCGCCCAGGTAGCAAGCGTAAAAGTGCAAGAGAGATAGAAAATCGCCTTGCACGACGCGATTGTGTGCGAGAGAGACAGAAAATAGCCAGGCGGCTCGCTAAAGTGTGCGAGGGAGACAGAAAATCGCCCAGGTAGGAAGCGTATAAGTGCGAGAGAGACAGCAAATAGTCAAGCGGAACTTAGGTGGTTTTTCCGTCAAAGCAGCCTCGCGATCCCCCGCGACCCTCCGAGAGTGGTTGCACCCTCGGTTGCCCCGTTCAAGGGCACCAAGTGCGAGAGAGACAAAAAATCGCCCAGGTAGCAAGCGTACAAGTGCGAGAGAGACAGCAAATCGCCTGGCGGGACTTGGGTGGTTTTTCCGTCAAACCAGCATTGCGTTCCCCCGCGACCCTCCGAGAGTGGTTGCACCCTCGGTTGCCCCGTTGAAGAGCACCAAGTGCGAGACAGACAGCAAATCGCCAAGGTAGCAAGCGTATAAGTGCGAGAGAGATAGAAAATCGCTTTGCACGTCGCGATTGTGTGCGAGAGAGACAGAAAATCGCCCAGGTAGGAAGCCTATAAGTGCGACAGAGACAGCAAATAGCCAGGCGAGACTTGGGTAATTTTTCCGTCACAGCAGCATCGCGTTCCCCCGCGACCCTCCGAGAGTGGTTGCACCCTCGGTTGCCCCGTTCAAGGGCACCAAGTGCGAGAGAGACAGAAAATCGCCCAGGTAGCAAGCGTTTAAGTGCAAGAGAGATAGAAAATCGCCTTGCACGACGCGATTGTGTGCGAGAGAGAAAGAAAATAGCCAGGCGGCTCGGTAAAGTGTGCGAGAGAGACAGAAAATCGCGCAGGTAGTAAGCCTATGAGTGCGACAGAGACAGCAGATAGCCAGGCGGGACTTGGGTGTTTTTTCCGTCCAAACAGCATCGCGTTCTCCCGCGACCCTCCGAGAGTGGTTGCACCATCGAATGCCTCATTCAAGGCACCAAGTGCGAGAGAGACAGAAAATCGCCAGGCGGCTCGCTAAAGTGTGCGAGAGAGACAGAAAATCGCACAGGTAGGAAGCGTATAAGTGCGAGAGAGACAGCAGATAGCCAGGCGGGACTTGGGTGTTTTTTCCGTCCAAACAGCATCGCGTTCCCCCGCGAACCTCCGAGAGTGGTTGCACCCTCGGTTGCCCCGTTCAAGGGCACCAAGTGCGAGAGAGACAGAAAATCGCCCAGATTGCAAGCGTATAAGTGCGAGAGAGATAGAAAATCGCCTTGCACGACGCGATTGTGTGCGAGAGAGACAGAAAATAGCCAGGCGGCTCGGTTAAGTGTGCGCGAGAGACAGAAAATCGCGCAGGTAGTAAGCCAATGAGTGCAACAGAGACAGCAGATAGCCAGGCGGGACTTGGGTGGTTTTTCCGTCAAAGCAGCATCGCGTTCCCCCGCGACCCTCCAAGAGTGGTTGCACCCTCGGTTGCCACATTCAAGGCACCAAGTGCGAGATAGACAGAAAATCGCCCAGGTAGCAAGCGTATAAGTGCAAGAGAGATAGAAAATCACCTTGCACGACGCGATTGTGTGCGAGAGAGACAGAAAATAGCCAGGCGGCTCGCTAAAGTGTGCGAGAGAGACAGAAAATCGCCCAGGTAGGAAGCGTATAAGTGCGAGAGAGACAGCAAATAGCCAAGCGGAACTTGGGTGGTTTTTCCGTCAAAGCAGCATCGCGTTCCCCCGCGACCCTCCAAGAGTGGTTGCACCCTCGGTTGCCCCGTTCAAGGGCACCAAGTGCGAGAGAGACAGAAAATCGCCCAGGTAGCAAGCGTATAAGTGCGAGAAGGATAGAAAATCGCTTTGCACGGCGCAATTGTGTGCGAGAGAGACAGAAAATCGCCCAGGTAGCAAGCGTATAAGTGCGAGAGAGACAGCAAATCGCCAGGCGGGACTTGGGTGGTTTTTCCGCCAAACCGGCATCGCGTTCCCCGCGACCCTCCGAGAGTGGTTGCACCCTCGGTTGCCCCGTTGAAGGGCACCAAGTCCGAGACTGACAGCAAATCGGCAAGGTAGCAAGCGTATAAGTGCGAGAAGGATAGCAAATCGCTTTGCACGTCGCGATTGTGTGCGAGAGAGACAGAAAATCGCCCAGGTAGGAAGGGTATAAGTGCGAGAGAGACAGCAAATAGCCAAGCGGAGTTTGGGTGGTTTTTCCGTCAAAGCAGCCTCGCGTTCCCCCGCGACCCTCCGAGAGTGGTTGCACCCTCGGTTGCCCCGTTGAAGGGCACCAAGTGCGAGACTGACAGCAAATCGCCAAGGTAGCAAGCGTATAAGTGCGAGAAGGATAGCAAATCGCTTTGCACGTCGCGATTGTGTGCGAGAGAGACAGAAAATCGCCCAGGAAGGAAGGGTGTAAGTGCGAGAGAGACAGCAAATAGCCAAGCGGTACTTGGGTGGATTTTCCGTCAGGCAGCCTCGCGTTCCCCCGCGACCCTCCGAGAGTGGTTGCACCCTCGGTTGCCCCGTTCAAGGGCACCAAGTGCGAGAGAGACAGAAAATCGCCCAGGTAGCAAGCGTATAAGTGCGAGAGGGATAAAAAATCGCTTTGCACGGCGCGATTGTGTGCGAGAGAGACAGAAAATCGCCCAGGTAGCAAGCGTATTAGTGCGAGAGAGACAGCAAATCGCCAGGCGGGACTTGGGTGGTTTTTACGTCAAACCGGCATCGCGTTCCCCCGCGACCCTCCGAGAGTGGTTGCACCCTCGGTTGCCCCGTTGAAGAGCACCAAGTGCGAAAGAGACAGAAAATCGCCTAGGTAGCAAGCTTATAAGTGCGAGAGAGATAGAATATCGCTTTGCACGTCGCGATTATGTGCGAGAGAGACAGAAAATCGCCCAGGTAGGAAGCGTATAAGTGCGAGAGAGACAGAAAATCGCCCAGGTAGCAAGCGTCAAAGTGCGAGAGAGACAGCGAATAGCCAGGCGGGACTTGGGTGGTCTTTCCGTCAAAGCAGCATCGCGTTCCTCCGCGACCCTCCGAGAGTGGTTACACCCTCGGTTGCTCCGTTCAAGGGCACCAAGTGCGAGAGAGACAGAAAATCGACCAGGTAGCAAGCGTAAAAGTGCAAGAGAGATAGAAAATCGCCTTGCACGACGCGATTGTGCGCGAAAGAGACAGAAAATAGACAGGCGGCTCGCTAAAGTGTGCGAGAGGGACAGAAAATCGCCCAGGTAGGAAGCATATAAGTGCGAGAGAGACAGCAAATAGCCAAGCGGAACTTGGGTGGTTTTTCCGTCAAAGCAGCCTCGCGTTCCCCCGCGACCCTCCGAGAGTGGTTGCACCCTCGGTTGCCCCGTTCAAGGGCACCAAGTGCGAGAGAGACAGAAAATCGCCCAGGTAGGAAGCGTATAAGTGCGAGAGAGACAGCAATTAGCCAGGCGGGACTTGGGTGGTTTTTCCGTCAAAGCAGCATCGCGTTCCCCCGCGACCCTCCGAGAGTGATTGCACCCTCGGTTGCCCCGTTGAAGGGCACCAAGTGCGAGACAGACAGCAAATCGCCGAGGTAGCAAGCGTATAAGTGCGAGAGAGATAGAAAATCGCTTTGCACGTCGCGATTGTGTGCGAGAGAGACAGAAAATCGCCCAGGTAGGAAGCCTATAAGTGCGACAGAGACAGCAAATAGCCAGGCGAGACTTGGGTGGTTTTTCCGTCACAGCAGCATCGCGTTCCCCCGCGACCCACCGAGAGTGGTTGCACCCTCGGTTGCCCCGTTCAAGGGCACCAAGTGCGAGAGAGACAGAAAATCGCCCAGGTAGCAAGCGTTTAAGTGCTAGAGCGATAGAAAATAGCCTTGCAAGACACGATTGTGTTCGAGAGAGACGGAAAATTGGCAGGCGGCTTGCCAGAGTGTGCGAGAGCGACAGAAAATCGCCCGGGTAGGAAGCGTATAAGTGCGAGAGAGACAGCAAATAACCAGGCGGGACTTGGGTGGTTTTTCCCTCGAAGCAGCATCGCGTTCCCCCGCGACCCTCCGAGAGTGGTTGCACCCTCGGTTGCCCCGTTGAAGAGCACCAAGTGCGAGATCTGAAAATCGCCCAGGAAGCAAGCTTATAAGTGCGAGAGAGATAGAAAATCGCTTTGCACGTCGCGATTGTGTGCGAGAGAGACAGAAAATCGCCACGGTAGCAAGCGTATAAGTGCGAGAGAGATAGAAAATCGCCTTGCACAACGAGATTGTGTGCGAGAGAGACAAAAAATAGCCAGGCGGCTCGGTAAAGTGTGCGAGAGAGACAGAAAATCGCGCAGGTAGTAAGCCTATTAGTGCGACAGGGACAGCAGATAGCCAGGCGGGACTTGGGTGTTTCTTCCGTCCAAACAGCATCGCGTTCCCCCGCGACCCTCCGAGAGTGGTTGCACCATCGGTTGCCACATTCAAGGCACGAAGTGCGAGAGAGACAGAAAATCGCCGGGCGGCTCGCTAAAAAGTGCGAGAGAGACAGAAAATCGCACAGGTAGGGAGCGTATAAGTGCAAGAGAGACAGCAGATAGCCAGGCGGGACTTGGGTGTTTTTTCCGTCCAAACAGCATCGCGTTCCCCCGCGACCCTCCGAGAGTGGTTGCACCCTCGGTTGCCCCGTTCAAGGGCACCAAGTGCGAGAGAGACAGAAAATCGCCCAGGTTGCTAGCGTATAAGTGCGAGAGAGATAGAAAATCGCCTTGCACGACGCGATTGTGTGCGAGAGAGACAGAAAATAGCCAGGCGGCTCGGTAAAGTGTGCGCGAGAGACAGAAAATCGCGCAGGTAGTAAGCCTATGAGTGCGACAGAGACAGCAGATAGCCAGGCGGGACATGGGTGTTTTTTCCGTCCAAACAGCATCGCGTTCCCCCGCGACCCTCCGAGAGTGTTTGCACCATCGGTTGCCACATTCAAGGGCACCAAGTGCGAGAGAGACAGAAAATCGCCCAGGTTGCATGCGTATAAGTGCGAGAGAGATAGAAAATCGCCTTGCACGACGCGATTGTGTGCGAGAGAGACAGAAAATCGTCGGGCGGCTCGCTAAAGTGTGCGAGAGAGACAGAAAATCGCACAGGTAGGAAGCGTATAAGTGCAAGAGAGACAGCAGATAGCCAGGCGGGACTTGGGTGTTTTTTCCGTCCAAACAGCATCGCGTTCCCCCGCGACCCTCCGAGAGTGGTTGCACCCTCGGTTGCCCCGTTCAAGGGCACCAAGTGCGAGAGAGACAGAAAATCGCCCAGGTCGCAAGCGTATAAGTGCGAGAGAGATAGAAAATCGCCTTGCACGACGCGATTGTGTGCGAGAGAGACAGAAAATAGCCACGCGGCTCGCTAAAGTGTGCGAGAGAGACAGAAAATCGCCCAGGTAGGAAGCGTGTAAGTGCGAGAGAGACAGCAAGTAGCCAAGCGGAACCTGGGTGGTTTTTCCGTCAAAGCAGCATCGCGTTCCCCCGCGACCCTCCGAGAGTGGTTGCACCCTCGGTTGCCCCGTTCAAGGGCACCAAGTGCGAGAGAGGCAGAAAATCGCCCAGGGAGCAAGCGTATAAGCGCGAGAGAGATAGAAAATCGCTTTGCACGGCGCGATTGTGTGCGAGAGAGACAGAAAATCGCCCAGGTAGGAAGCGTATAAGTGCGAGAGAGACAGCAAATAGCCAGGCGGGACTTGGGTGGTTTTTCCGTCAAAGCAGCATCGCGTTCCCCCGCGACCCACCGAGAGTGGTTGCACCATCGGTTGCCACATTCAAGGCACCAAGTGCGAGAGAGACAGAAAATCGCCGACGGCTCGCTAAAGTGTGCGAGAGAGACAGAAAATCGCACAGGTAGGAAGCGTATAAGTGCGAGAGAGACAGCAGATAGCCAGGCGGGACTTGGGTAGTTTTTCCGTCAAAGCAGCATCGCGTTCCCCCGCGACCCTCCGAGAGTGGTTGCACCCTCGGTTGCCACATTCAAGGCACCAAGTGCGAGAGAGGCAGAAAATCGCCCAGGTAGGAAGCCTATAAGTGCGAGAGTGACAGCAAATAGCCAGGCGGGACTTGGGTGGTTTTTCCGTCAAAGCAGCATCGCGATCCCCCGCGACCCTCCGAGAGTGGTTGCACCCTCGGTTGCCACATTCAAGGCACCAAGTGCGAGAGAGGCAGAAAATCGCCCAGGTAGCAAGCGTTTAAGTGCAAGAGAGATAGAAAATCGCCTTGCACGACGCGATTGTGTGCGAGAGAGACAGAAAATAGCCAGGCGGCTCGCTAAAGTGTGCGAGAGAGACAGAAAATCGCCCAGGTAGGAAGCGAATAAGTGCGAGAGAGACAGCAAATAGCCAAGCGGGACTTGGTTGGTTTTTCCGTCAAAGCAGCATCGCGTTCCCCCGCGACCCACCGAGAGTGGTTGCACCCTCGGTCGCCCCGTTCAAGGGCACTAAGTGCGAGAGAGACAGAAAATCGCCGAGGTAGCAAGCGTAAAAGTGCGAGAGAGACAGCGTAAAGCCAGGCGGGACTTGGGTGGTCTTTCCGTCAAAGCAGCATCGCGATCCCCCGCGACCCTCCGAGAGTGGTTATACCCTCGGTTGCTCCGTTCAAGGGCACCAAGTGCGAGAGAGACAGAAAATCGACCAGGTAGCAAGCGTAAAAGTGCAAGAGAGATAGAAAATCGCCTTGCACGACGCGATTGTGCGCGAAAGAGACAGAAAATAGCCCGGCGGCTCGCTAAAGTGTGCGAGAGAGACAGAAAATCGCCCAGGTAGGAAGCATATAAGTGCGAGAGAGACAGCAAAAAGCCAAGCGGAACTTGGGTGGTTTATCCGTCAAAGCAGCCTCGCGTTCCCCCGCGACCCTCCGAGAGTTGTTGCAACCTCGGTTGCCCCGTTCAAGGGCACCAAGTGCGAGAGAGACAGAAAATCGCCCAGGTAGCAAGCGTACAAGTGCGAGAGAGACAGCAAATCGCCAGGCGGGACTTGGGTGGTTTTTCCGTCAAACCAGCATCGCGTTCCCCCGCGACCCTCCGAGAGTGGTTGCACCCTCGGTTGCCCCGTTGAAGAGCACCAAGTGCGAGACAGACAGCAAATCGCCAAGGTAGCAAGCGTATAAGTGCGAGAGAGATAGAAAATCGCTTTGCACGTCGCGATTGTGTGCGAGAGAGACAGAAAATCGCCCTGGTAGGAAGCCTATAAGTGCGAGAGAGACAGCAAATAGCCAGGCGAGACTTCGGTGGTTTTTCCGTCACAGCAGCATCGCGTTCCCCCGCGACCCACCGAGAGTGGTTGCACCCTCGGTTGCCCCGTTCAAGGGCACCAAGTGCGAGAGAGACAGAAAATCGCCCAGCTAGCAAGCGTTTAAGTGCGAGAGCGATAGAAAATCGCCTTGCAAGACACGATTGTGTTCGAGAGAGACGGAAAATTGGCAGGCGGCTCGCCAGAGTGTGCGAGAGCGACAGAAAATCGCCCGGGTAGGAAGCGTATAAGTGCGAGAGAGACAGCAAATAACCAGGCGGGACTTGGGTGGTTTTTCCGTCAAAACAGCATCGCGTTCCCCCGCGACCCTCCGAGAGTGGTTGCACCCTCGGTTGCCCCGTTGAAGGGCACCAAGTGCGAGAGAGACAGCAAATCGCCAAGGTAGCAAGCGTATAAGTGCGAGAGAGATAGAAAATCGCTTTGCACGTCGCGATTGTGTGCGAGAGAGACAGAAAATCGCCCAGGTAGGAAGCCTTTAAGTGCGACAGAGACAGCAAAAAGCCAGGCGAGACTTGGGTGGTTTTTCCGTCAAAGCAGCATCGCGTTCCCCCGCGACCCTCCGAGAGTGGTTGCACCCTCGGTTGCTCCGTTGAAGGGCACCAGGTGCGAGAGAGACAGAAAATCGCCCGGGTAGCAAGCATAAAAGTGCAAGAGAGATAGAAAATCGCCTTGCACGACGCGATTGTGTGCGAGAGAGACAGAAAATAGCCAGGCGGCTCGCTAAAGTGTGCGAAGGAGACAGAAAATCGCCCAGGTAGGAAGCGTGTAAGTGCGAGAGAGACAGCAAGTAGCCAAGCGGAACTTGGGTGGTTTTTCCGTCAAAGCAGCATCGCGTTCCCCCGCGACCCTCCATGAGTGGTTGCACCCTCGGTTGCCACATTCAAGGCACCAAGTGCGAGAGAGACAGAAAATCGCCCAGGTAGCAAGCGTATAAGTGCATGAGAGATAGAAAATCGCCTTGCACGACGCGATTGTGTGCGAGAGAGACAGAAAATAGCCAGGCGGCTCGCTAAAGCGTGCGAGAGAGACAGAAAATCGCCCAGAAAGGAAGCGTATAAGTGCGAGAGAGACAGCAAATAGCCAAGCGGAACTTGGGTGGTTTTTCCGTCAAAGCAGCATCGCGTACCCCCGCGACCCTCCAAGAGTGGTTGCACCCTCGGTTGCCCCGTTCAAGGGCACCAAGTGCGAAAGAGACAGAAAATCGCCCAGGTAGCAAGCGTATAAGTGCGAGAGGGATAGAAAATCGCTTTGCACGGCGCAATTGTGTGCGAGAGAGACAGAAAATCGCCCAGGTAGCAAGCGTATAAGTGCGAGAGAGACAGCAAATCGCCAGGCGGGACTTGGGTGGTTTTTCCGCCAAACCGGCATCGCGTTCCCCCGCGACCCTCCGAGAGTGGTTGCACCCTCGGTTGCCCCGTTGAAGGGCACCAAGTCCGAGACTGACAGCAAATCGGCAAGGTAGCAAGCGTATAAGTGCGAGAAGGATAGCAAATCGCTTTGCACGTCGCGATTGTGTGCGAGAGAGACAGAAAATCGCCCAGGTAGGAAGGGTATAAGTGCGAGAGAGACAGCAAATAGCCAAGCGGAACTTGGGTGGTTTTTCCGTCAAAGCAGCCTCGCGTTCCCCCGCGACCCTCCGAAAGTGGTTGCACCCTCGGTTGCCCCGTTGAAGGGCACCAAGTGCGAGACTGACAGCAAAACGCCAAGGTAGCAAGCGTATAAGCGCGAGAAGGATAGCAAATCGCTTTGCACGTTGCGATTGTGTGCGAGAGAGACAGAAAATCGCCCAGGAAGGGAGGGTATAAGTGCGAGAGAGACAGCAAATAGCCAAGCGGTACTTGGGTGGTTTTTCCGTCAAAGCAGCCTCGCGTTCCCCCGCGACCCTCCGAGAGTGGTTGCACCCTCGGTTGCCCCGTTCAAGGGCACCAAGTGCGAGAGAGACAGAAAATCGCCCAGGTAGCAAGCGTATAAGTGCGAGAGGGATAAAAAATCGCTTTGCACGGCGCGATTGTGTGCGAGAGAGACAGAAAATCGCCCAGGTAGCAAGCGTATTAGTGCGAGAGAGACAGCAAATCGCCAGGCGGGACTTGGGTGGTTTTTCCGTCAAACCGGCATCGCGTTCCCCCGCGACCCTCCGAGAGTGGTTGCACCCTCGGTTGCCCCGTTGAAGAGCACCAAGTGCGAAAGAGACAGAAAATCGCCTAGGAAGCAAGCTTATAAGTGCGAGAGAGATAGAATATCGCTTTGCACGTCGCGATTGTGTGCGAGAGAGACAGAAAATCGCCCAGGTAGGAAGCCTATAAGTGCGAGAGAGACAGAAAATCGCCCAGGTAGCAAGCGTCAAAGTGCGAGAGAGACAGCGAATAGCCAGGCGGGACTTGGGTGGTCTTTCCGTCAAAGCAGCATCGCGTTCCCCCGCGACCCTCCGAGAGTGGTTGCACCCTCGGTTGCCCCGATCAAGGGCACCGAGTGTGAGAGAGACAGCAAATCGCCAAGGTAGCAAGCGTTTAAGTGCGAGAGAGATAGAAAATCGCCTTTCACGACGCGATTGTGTGCGAGAGAGACAGAAAATAGCCAGGCGGCTCGCTAAAGTGTGCGAGAGAGACAGAAAATCGCCCAGGTAGGAAGCGTATAAGTGCGAGAAAGACAGCAAATAGCCAGGCGGGACTTGGGTGGTTTTTCCGTCAAAGCAGCATCGCGTTCCCCCGCGACCCTCTGAGAGTGGTTGCGACCTCGGTTGCCCCGTTTAAGGGCACCAAGTGCGAGATAGACAGAAAATCGCCCAGGTAGCAACCGTATAAGTGCGAGAGAGATAGAAAATCGCTTTGCACGGCGCGATTGTGTGCGAAAGAGACAGAAAAAGTGGTTGCACCCTCGGTTGCCCCAATGAAGGGCACCAAGTGCGAGAGAGACAGAAAATCGCCCAGGTAGCAAGCGTTTAAGTGCGAGAGAGATAGAAAATCGCCTTGCAAGACGCGATTGTGTTCGAGAGAGACAGAAAATTGGCAGGCGGCTCGCCAAAGTGTGCGAGAGCGACAGAATATCGCCCGGGTAGGAAGCGTATAAGTGCGAGAGAGACAGCAAATAGCCAGGCGGGACTTGGGTGGTTTTTCCCTCGAAGCAGCATCGCGTTCCCCCGCGTACCTCCGAGAGTGGTTGCACCCTCGGTTGCCCCGTTGAAGAGCACCAAGTGCGAGAGAGACAGAAAATCGCCCAGGTAGCAAGCTTATAAGTGCGAGAGAGATAGAAAATCGCTTTGCACGTCGCGATTGTGTGCGAGAGAGACCGAAAATCGCCCAGGTAGGAAGCCTATAAGTGCGAGAGTGACAGCAAATAGCCAGGCGGGACTTGGGTGGTTTTTCCGTCAAAGCAGCATCGCGTTCCCCCGCGACCCTCCGAGAGTAGTTGCACCCTCGGTTGCCCCGATCAAGGGCACCAAGTGCGAGAGAGGCAGAAAATCGCCCAGGTAGCAAGCGTTTAAGTGCGAGAGAGATAGAAAATCGCCTTGCACGACGCGATTGTGTGCGAGAGAGACAGAAAATAGCCAGGCGGCTCGCTAAAGTGTGCGAGAGAGACAGAAAATCGCCCAGGTAGGAAGCGAATAAGTGCGAGAGAGACAGCAAATAGCCAAGCGGGACTTGGTTGGTTTTTCCGTCAAAGCAGCATCGCGTTCCCCCGCGACCCACCGAGAGTGGTTGCACCCTCGGTTGCCCCGTTCAAGGGCACCAAGTGCGAGAGAGACAGAAAATCACCCAGGTAGCAAGCGTAAAAGTGCGAGAGAGACAGCGTAAAGCCAGGCGGGACTTGGGTGGTCTTTCCGTCAAAGCAGCATCGCGTTCCCCCGCGACCCTCCGAGAGTGGTTATACCCTCGGTTGCTCCGTTCAAGGGCACCAAGTGCGAGAGAGACAGAAAATCGACCAGGTAGCAAGCGTAAAAGTGCAAGAGAGATAGAAAATCGCCTTGCACGACGCGATTGTGCGCGAAAGAGACAGAAAATAGACAGGCGGCTCGCTAAAGTGTGCGAGAGGGACAGAAAATCGCCCAGGTAGGAAGCATATAAGTGCGAGAGAGACAGCAAATAGCCAAGCGGAACTTGGGTGGTTTTTCCGTCAAAGCAGCCTCGCGTTCCCCCGCGACCCTCCGAGAGTGGTTGCACCCTCGGTTGCCCCGTTCAAGGGCACCAAGTGCGAGAGAGACAGAAAATCGCCCAGGTAGCAAGCGTATAAGTGCGAGAGAGACAGCAAATCGCCAGGCGGGACTTGGGTGGTTTTTCCGTCAAACCAGCATCGCGTTCCCCCGCGACCCTCCGAGAGTGGTTGCACCCTCGGTTGCCCCGTTGAAGGGCACCAAGTGCGAGACAGGCAGCAAATCGCCGAGGTAGCAAGCGTATAAGTGCGAGAGAGATGGAAAATCGCTTTGCACGTCGCGATTGTGTGCGAGAGAGACAGAAAATCGCCCAGGTAGGAAGCCTATAAGTGCGACAGAGACAGCAAATAGCCAGGCGAGACTTGGGTGGTTTTTCCGTCACAGCAGCATCGCGTTCCCCCGCGACCCACCGAGAGTGGTTGCACCCTCGGTTGCCCCGTTCAAGGGCACCAAGTGCGAGAGAGACAGAAAATCGCCCAGGTAGCAAGCGTTTAAGTGCGAGAGCGATAGAAAATAGCCTTGCAAGACACGATTGTGTTCGAGAGAGACGGAAAATTGGCAGGCGGCTTGCCAGAGTGTGCGAGAGCGACAGAAAATCGCCCGGGTAGGAAGCGTATAAGTGCGAGAGAGACAGCAAATAACCAGGCGGGACTTGGGTGGTTTTTCCCTCGAAGCAGCATCGCGTTCCCCCGCGACCCTCCGAGAGTGGTTGCACCCTCGGTTGCCCCGTTGAAGAGCACCAAGTGCGAGATCTGAAAATCGCCCAGGTAGCAAGCTTATAAGTGCGAGAGAGATAGAAAATCGCTTTGCACGTCGCGATTGTGTGCGAGAGAGACAGAAAATCGCCCAGGTAGGAAGCCTATAAGTGCGAGAGCGACAGGAAATAGCCAGGCGGGACTTGGGTCGTTTTTCCGTCAAAGCAGCATCGCGTTCCCCCGCGACCCTCCGAGAGTGGTTGCACCCTCGGTTGCCCCGATCAAGGGCACCAAGTGCGAGAGAGACAGAAAATCGCCACGGTAGCAAGCGTATAAGTGCGAGAGAGATAGAAAATCGCCATGCACAACGAGATTGTGTGCGAGAGAGACAAAAAATAGCCAGGCGGCTCGGTAAAGTGTGCGAGAGAGACAGAAAATCGCGCAGGTAGTAAGCCTATTAGTGCGACAGAGACAGCAGATAGCCAGGCGGGACTTGGGTGTTTCTTCCGTCCAAACAGCATCGCGTTCCCCCGCGACCCTCCGAGAGTGGTTGCACCATCGGTTGCCACATTCAAGGCACGAAGTGCGAGAGAGACAGAAAATCGCCGGGCGGCTCGCTAAAAAGTGCGAGAGAGACAGAAAATCGCACAGGTAGGGAGCGTATAAGTGCAAGAGAGACAGCAGATAGCCAGGCGGGACTTGGGTGTTTTTTCCGTCCAAACAGCATCGCGTTCCCCCGCGACCCTCCGAGAGTGGTTGCACCCTCGGTTGCCCCGTTCAAGGGCACCAAGTGCGAGAGAGACAGAAAATCGCCCAGGTTGCTAGCGTATAAGTGCGAGAGAGATAGAAAATCGCATTGCACGACGCGATTGTGTGCGAGAGAGACAGAAAATAGCCAGGCGGCTCGGTAAAGTGTGCGCGAGAGACAGAAAATCGCGCAGGTAGTAAGCCTATGAGTGCGACAGAGACAGCAGATAGCCAGGCGGGACATGGGTGTTTTTTCCGTCCAAACAGCATCGCGTTCCCCCGCGACCCTCCGAGAGTGTTTGCACCATCGGTTGCCACATTCAAGGGCACCAAGTGCGAGAGAGACAGAAAATCGCCCAGGTTGCAAGCGTATAAGTGCGAGAGAGATAGAAAATCGCCTTGCACGACGCGATTGTGTGCGAGAGAGACAGAAAATCGTCGGGCGGCTCGCTAAAGTGTGCGAGAGAGACAGAAAATCGCACAGGTAGGAAGCGTATAAGTGCAAGAGAGACAGCAGATAGCCAGGCGGGACTTGGGTGTTTTTTCCGTCCAAACAGCATCGCGTTCCCCCGCGACCCTCCGAGAGTGGTTGCACCCTCGGTTGCCCCGTTCAAGGGCACAAAGTGCGAGAGAGACAGAAAATCGCCCAGGTTGCAAGCGTATAAGTGCGAGAGAGATAGAAAATCGCCTTGCACGACGCGATTGTGTGCGAGAGAGACAGAAAATAGCCACGCGGCTCGCTAAAGTGTGCGAGAGAGACAGAAAATCGCCAGGCGGGACTTGGGTGGTTTTTCCGCCAAACCGGCATCGCGTTCCCCCGCCACCCTCCGAGAGTGGTTGCACCCTCGGGTGCCCCGTTGAAGGGCACCAAGTCCGAGACTGACAGCAAATCGGCAAGGTAGCAAGCGTATAAGTGCGAGAAGGATAGCAAATCGCTTTGCACGTCGCGATTGTGTGCGAGAGAGACAGAAAATCGCCCAGGTAGGAAGCGTATAAGTGCGAGAGAGACAGAAAATCGCCCAGGTAGCAAGCGTCAAAGTGCGAGAGAGACAGCGAATAGCCAGGCGGGACTTGGGTGGTCTTTCCGTCAAAGCAGCATCGCGTTCCTCCGCGACCCTCCGAGAGTGGTTACACCCTCGGTTGCTCCGTTCAAGGGCACCAAGTGCGAGAGAGACAGAAAATCGCCCAGGTAGCAAGCGTAAAAGTGCAAGAGAGATAGAAAATCGCCTTGCACGACGCGATTGTGTGCGAGAGAGACAGAAAATAGCCAGGCGGCTCGCTAAAGTGTGCGAGAGAGACAGAAAATCGCCCAGGTAGGAAGCGTATAAGTGCGAGAGAGACAGCAAATAGTCAAGCGGAACTTAGGTGGTTTTTCCGTCAAAGCAGCCTCGCGATCCCCCGCGACCCTCCGAGAGTGGTTGCACCCTCGGTTGCCCCGTTCAAGGGCACCAAGTGCGAGACAGACAGCAAATCGCCAAGGTAGCAAGCGTATAAGTGCGAGAGAGATAGAAAATCGCTTTGCACGTCGCGATTGTGTGCGAGAGAGACAGAAAATCGCCCAGGTAGGAAGCCTATAAGTGCGACAGAGACAGCAAATAGCCAGGCGAGACTTGGGTAATTTTTCCGTCACAGCAGCATCGCGTTCCCCCGCGAGACTGACAGCAAATCGGCAAGGTAGCAAGCGTATAAGTGCGAGAAGGATAGCAAATCGCTTTGCACGTCGCGATTGTGTGCGAGAGAGACAGAAAATTGCCCAGGTAGGAAGGGTATAAGTGCGAGAGAGACAGCAAATAGCCAAGCGGAACTTGGGTGGTTTTTCCGTCAAAGCAGCCTCGCGTTCCCCCGCGACCCTCCGAGAGTGGTTGCACCCTCGGTTGCCCCGTTCAAGGGCACCAAGTGCGAGAGAGACAAAAAATCGCCAAGGTAGCAAGCGTACAAGTGCGAGAGAGACAGCAAATCGCCAGGCGGGACTTGGGTGGTTTTTCCGTCAAACCAGCATCGCGTTCCCCCGCGACCCTCCGAGAGTGGTTGCACCCTCGGTTGCCCCGTTGAAGAGCACCAAGTGCGAGACAGACAGCAAATCGCCAAGGTAGCAAGCGTATAAGTGCGAGAGAGATAGAAATTCGCATCGCACATCGCGATTGTGTGCGAGAGAGACAGAAAATCGCCAAGGTAGCAAGCGTATGAGTGCGAAGGAGATAGAAAATCGCCTTGCACGACGCGATTGTGTGCGAGAGAGACAGAAAATAGCCAGTCCGCTCGCTAAAGTGTGCGAGAGTGACAGAAAATCACCCAGGTAGGATGCGTATAAGTGCGAGAGAGACAGGAAATAGCCAGGCGGGACTTGGGTGGTTTTTCCGTCAAAGCAGCATTGCGTTCCCCCGCGACCCTCCGAGAGTGGTTGCACCCTCGGTCGCTCCGTTCAAGGGCACCAAGTGCGAGAGAGACAGAAAATCGCCCAGGTTGCAAGCGTAAAAGTGCAAGAGAGATAGAAAATCGCCTTGCACGACGCGATTGTGTGCGAGAGAGACAGAAAATCGCCCAGATTGCAAACGTATAAGTGCGAGAGAGACAGCAAATAGCCAGGCGGGACTTGGGTGGTTTTTCCGTCAAACCAGCATCGCGTTCCCCCGCGACCCTCCGAGAGTGGTTGCACCCTCGGTTGCCCCGATCAAGGGCACCGAGTGTGAGAGAGACAGCAAATCGCCAAGGTAGCAAGCGTTTAAGTGCGAGAGAGATAGAAAATCGCCTTGCACGACGCGATTGTGTGCGAGAGAGACAGAAAATAGCCAGGCGGCTCGCTAAATTGTGCGAGAGAGACAGAAAATCGCCCAGGTAGGAAGCGTATAAGTGCGAGAAAGTCAGCGAATAGCCAGGCGGGACTTGGGTGGTTTTTCCGTCAAAGCAGCATCGCGTTCCCCCGCGACCCTCTGAGAGTGGTTGCGACCTCGGTTGCCCCGTTTAAGGGCACCAAGTGCGAGATAGACAGAAAATCGCCCAGGTAGCAACCGTATAAGTGCGAGAGAGATAGAAAATCGCTTTGCACGGCGCGATTGTGTGCGAAAGAGACAGAAAAAGTGGTTGCACCCTCGGTTGCCCCAATGAAGGGCACCAAGTGCGAGAGAGACAGAAAATCGCCCAGGTAGCAAGCGTTTAAGTGCGAGAGAGATAGAAAATCGCCTTGCAAGACGCGATTGTGTTCGAGAGAGACAGAAAATTGGCAGGCGGCTCGCCAAAGTGTGCGAGAGCGACAGAATATCGCCCGGGTAGGAAGCGTATAAGTGCGAGAGAGACAGCAAATAGCCAGGCGGGACTTGGGTGGTTTTTCCCTCGAAGCAGCATCGCGTTCCCCCGCGTACCTCCGAGAGTGGTTGCACCCTCGGTTGCCCCGTTGAAGAGCACCAAGTGCGAGAGAGACAGAAAATCGCCCTGGTAGCAAGCTTATAAGTGCGAGAGAGATAGAAAATCGCTTTGCACGTCGCGATTGTGTGCGAGAGAGACAGAAAATCGCCCAGGTAGGAAGCCTATAAGTGCGAGAGTGACAGCAAATAGCCAGGCGGGACTTGGGTGGTTTTTCCGTCAAAGCAGCATCGCGTTCCCCCGCGACCCTCCGAGAGTGGTTGCACCCTCGGTTGCCCCGATCAAGGGAACAAAGTGCGAGAGAGGCAGAAAATCGCCCAGGTAGCAAGCGTTTAAGTGCAAGAGAGATAGAAAATCGCCTTGCACGACGCGATTGTGTGCGAGAGAGACAGAAAATAGCCAGGCGGCTCGCTAAAGTGTGCGAGAGAGACAGAAAATCGCCCAGGTAGGAAGCGAATAAGTGCGAGAGAGACAGCAAATAGCCAAGCGGGACTTGGTTGGTTTTTCCGTCAAAACAGCATCGCGTTCCCCCGCGACCCACCCAGAGTGGTTGCACCCTCGGTTGCCCCGTTCAAGGGCACCAAGTGCGAGAGAGACAGAAAATCACCCAGGTAGCAAGCGTAAAAGTGCGAGAGAGACAGCGTAAAGCCAGGCGGGACTTGGGTGGTCTTTCCGTCAAAGCAGCATCGCGTTCCCCCGCGACCCTCCGAGAGTGGTTATACCCTCGGTTGCTCCGTTCAAGGGCACCAAGTGCGAGAGAGACAGAAAATCGACCAGGTAGCAAGCGTAAAAGTGCAAGAGAGATAGAAAATCGCCTTGCACGACGCGATTGTGCGCGAAAGAGACAGAAAATAGACAGGCGGCTCGCTAAAGTGTGCGAGAGGGATAGAAAATCGCCCAGGTAGGAAGCATATAAGTGCGAGAGAGACAGCAAATAGCCAAGCGGAACTTGGGTGGTTTTTCCGTCAAAGCAGCCTCGCGTTCCCCCGCGACCCTCCGAGAGTGGTTGCACCCTCGGTTGCCCCGTTCAAGGGCACCAAGTGCGAGAGAGACAGAAAATCGCCCAGGTAGCAAGCGTATAAGTGCGAGAGAGACAGCAAATCGCCAGGCGGGACTTGGGTGGTTTTTCCGTCAAACCAGCATCGCGTTCCCCCGCGACCCTCCGAGAGTGATTGCACCCTCGGTTGCCCCGTTGAAGGGCACCAAGTGCGAGACAGACAGCAAATCGCCGAGGTAGCAAGCGTATAAGTGCGAGAGAGATAGAAAATCGCTTTGCACGTCGCGATTGTGTGCGAGAGAGACAGAAAATCGCCCAGGTAGGAAGCCTATAAGTGCGACAGAGACAGCAAATAGCCAGGCGAGACTTGGGTGGTTTTTCCGTCACAGCAGCATCGCGTTCCCCCGCGACCCACCGAGAGTGGTTGCACCCTCGGTTGCCCCGTTCAAGGGCACCAAGTGCGAGAGAGACAGAAAATCGCCCAGGTAGCAAGCGTTTAAGTGCGAGAGCGATAGAAAATAGCCTTGCAAGACACGATTGTGTTCGAGAGAGACGGAAAATTGGCAGGCGGCTTGCCAGAGTGTGCGAGAGCGACAGAAAATCGCCCGGGTAGGAAGCGTATAAGTGCGAGAGAGACAGCAAATAACCAGGCGGGACTTGGGTGGTTTTTCCCTCGAAGCAGCATCGCGTTCCCCCGCGACCCTCCGAGAGTGGTTGCACCCTCGGTTGCCCCGTTGAAGAGCACCAAGTGCGAGATCTGAAAATCGCCCAGGTAGCAAGCTTATAAGTGCGAGAGAGATAGAAAATCGCTTTGCACGTCGCGATTGTGTGCGAGAGAGACAGAAAATCGCCACGGTAGCAAGCGTATAAGTGCGAGAGAGATAGAAAATCGCCTTGCACAACGAGATTGTGTGCGAGAGAGACAAAAAATAGCCAGGCGGCTCGGTAAAGTGTGCGAGAGAGACAGAAAATCGCGCAGGTAGTAAGCCTATTAGTGCGACAGGGACAGCAGATAGCCAGGCGGGACTTGGGTGTTTCTTCCGTCCAAACAGCATCGCGTTCCCCCGCGACCCTCCGAGAGTGGTTGCACCATCGGTTGCCACATTCAAGGCACGAAGTGCGAGAGAGACAGAAAATCGCCGGGCGGCTCGCTAAAAAGTGCGAGAGAGACAGAAAATCGCACAGGTAGGGAGCGTATAAGTGCAAGAGAGACAGCAGATAGCCAGGCGGGACTTGGGTGTTTTTTCCGTCCAAACAGCATCGCGTTCCCCCGCGACCCTCCGAGAGTGGTTGCACCCTCGGTTGCCCCGTTCAAGGGCACCAAGTGCGAGAGAGACAGAAAATCGCCCAGGTTGCTAGCGTATAAGTGCGAGAGAGATAGAAAATCGCCTTGCACGACGCGATTGTGTGCGAGAGAGACAGAAAATAGCCAGGCGGCTCGGTAAAGTGTGCGCGAGAGACAGAAAATCGCGCAGGTAGTAAGCCTATGAGTGCGACAGAGACAGCAGATAGCCAGGCGGGACATGGGTGTTTTTTCCGTCCAAACAGCATCGCGTTCCCCCGCGACCCTCCGAGAGTGTTTGCACCATCGGTTGCCACATTCAAGGGCACCAAGTGCGAGAGAGACAGAAAATCGCCCAGGTTGCATGCGTATAAGTGCGAGAGAGATAGAAAATCGCCTTGCACGACGCGATTGTGTGCGAGAGAGACAGAAAATCGTCGGGCGGCTCGCTAAAGTGTGCGAGAGAGACAGAAAATCGCACAGGTAGGAAGCGTATAAGTGCAAGAGAGACAGCAGATAGCCAGGCGGGACTTGGGTGTTTTTTCCGTCCAAACAGCATCGCGTTCCCCCGCGACCCTCCGAGAGTGGTTGCACCCTCGGTTGCCCCGTTCAAGGGCACCAAGTGCGAGAGAGGCAGAAAATCGCCCAGGGAGCAAGCGTATAAGCGCGAGAGAGATAGAAAATCGCTTTGCACGGCGCGATTGTGTGCGAGAGAGACAGAAAATCGCCCAGGTAGGAAGCGTATAAGTGCGAGAGAGACAGCAAATAGCCAGGCGGGACTTGGGTGGTTTTTCCGTCAAAGCAGCATCGCGTTCCCCCGCGACCCACCGAGAGTGGTTGCACCATCGGTTGCCACATTCAAGGCACCAAGTGCGAGAGAGACAGAAAATCGCCGACGGCTCGCTAAAGTGTGCGAGAGAGACAGAAAATCGCACAGGTAGGAAGCGTATAAGTGCGAGAGAGACAGCAGATAGCCAGGCGGGACTTGGGTAGTTTTTCCGTCAAAGCAGCATCGCGTTCCCCCGCGACCCTCCGAGAGTGGTTGCACCCTCGGTTGCCACATTCAAGGCACCAAGTGCGAGAGAGGCAGAAAATCGCCCAGGTAGGAAGCCTATAAGTGCGAGAGTGACAGCAAATAGCCAGGCGGGACTTGGGTGGTTTTTCCGTCAAAGCAGCATCGCGATCCCCCGCGACCCTCCGAGAGTGGTTGCACCCTCGGTTGCCACATTCAAGGCACCAAGTGCGAGAGAGGCAGAAAATCGCCCAGGTAGCAAGCGTTTAAGTGCAAGAGAGATAGAAAATCGCCTTGCACGACGCGATTGTGTGCGAGAGAGACAGAAAATAGCCAGGCGGCTCGCTAAAGTGTGCGAGAGAGACAGAAAATCGCCCAGGTAGGAAGCGAATAAGTGCGAGAGAGACAGCAAATAGCCAAGCGGGACTTGGTTGGTTTTTCCGTCAAAGCAGCATCGCGTTCCCCCGCGACCCACCGAGAGTGGTTGCACCCTCGGTCGCCCCGTTCAAGGGCACTAAGTGCGAGAGAAACAGAAAATCGCCGAGGTAGCAAGCGTAAAAGTGCGAGAGAGACAGCGTAAAGCCAGGCGGGACTTGGGTGGTCTTTCCGTCAAAGCAGCATCGCGATCCCCCGCGACCCTCCGAGAGTGGTTATACCCTCGGTTGCTCCGTTCAAGGGCACCAAGTGCGAGAGAGACAGAAAATCGACCAGGTAGCAAGCGTAAAAGTGCAAGAGAGATAGAAAATCGCCTTGCACGACGCGATTGTGCGCGAAAGAGACAGAAAATAGCCCGGCGGCTCGCTAAAGTGTGCGAGAGAGACAGAAAATCGCCCAGGTAGGAAGCATATAAGTGCGAGAGAGACAGCAAAAAGCCAAGCGGAACTTGGGTGGTTTATCCGTCAAAGCAGCCTCGCGTTCCCCCGCGACCCTCCGAGAGTTGTTGCAACCTCGGTTGCCCCGTTCAAGGGCACCAAGTGCGAGAGAGACAGAAAATCGCCCAGGTAGCAAGCGTACAAGTGCGAGAGAGACAGCAAATCGCCAGGCGGGACTTGGGTGGTTTTTCCGTCAAACCAGCATCGCGTTCCCCCGCGACCCTCCGAGAGTGGTTGCACCCTCGGTTGCCCCGTTGAAGAGCACCAAGTGCGAGACAGACAGCAAATCGCCAAGGTAGCAAGCGTATAAGTGCGAGAGAGATAGAAAATCGCTTTGCACGTCGCGATTGTGTGCGAGAGAGACAGAAAATCGCCCTGGTAGGAAGCCTATAAGTGCGAGAGAGACAGCAAATAGCCAGGCGAGACTTCGGTGGTTTTTCCGTCACAGCAGCATCGCGTTCCCCCGCGACCCACCGAGAGTGGTTGCACCCTCGGTTGCCCCGTTCAAGGGCACCAAGTGCGAGAGAGACAGAAAATCGCCCAGCTAGCAAGCGTTTAAGTGCGAGAGCGATAGAAAATCGCCTTGCAAGACACGATTGTGTTCGAGAGAGACGGAAAATTGGCAGGCGGCTCGCCAGAGTGTGCGAGAGCGACAGAAAATCGCCCGGGTAGGAAGCGTATAAGTGCGAGAGAGACAGCAAATAACCAGGCGGGACTTGGGTGGTTTTTCCGTCAAAACAGCATCGCGTTCCCCCGCGACCCTCCGAGAGTGGTTGCACCCTCGGTTGCCCCGTTGAAGGGCACCAAGTGCGAGAGAGACAGCAAATCGCCAAGGTAGCAAGCGTATAAGTGCGAGAGAGATAGAAAATCGCTTTGCACGTCGCGATTGTGTGCGAGAGAGACAGAAAATCGCCCAGGTAGGAAGCCTTTAAGTGCGACAGAGACAGCAAAAAGCCAGGCGAGACTTGGGTGGTTTTTCCGTCAAAGCAGCATCGCGTTCCCCCGCGACCCTCCGAGAGTGGTTGCACCCTCGGTTGCTCCGTTGAAGGGCACCAGGTGCGAGAGAGACAGAAAATCGCCCGGGTAGCAAGCATAAAAGTGCAAGAGAGATAGAAAATCGCCTTGCACGACGCGATTGTGTGCGAGAGAGACAGAAAATAGCCAGGCGGCTCGCTAAAGTGTGCGAAGGAGACAGAAAATCGCCCAGGTAGGAAGCGTGTAAGTGCGAGAGAGACAGCAAGTAGCCAAGCGGAACTTGGGTGGTTTTTCCGTCAAAGCAGCATCGCGTTCCCCCGCGACCCTCCATGAGTGGTTGCACCCTCGGTTGCCACATTCAAGGCACCAAGTGCGAGAGAGACAGAAAATCGCCCAGGTAGCAAGCGTATAAGTGCATGAGAGATAGAAAATCGCCTTGCACGACGCGATTGTGTGCGAGAGAGACAGAAAATAGCCAGGCGGCTCGCTAAAGCGTGCGAGAGAGACAGAAAATCGCCCAGAAAGGAAGCGTATAAGTGCGAGAGAGACAGCAAATAGCCAAGCGGAACTTGGGTGGTTTTTCCGTCAAAGCAGCATCGCGTACCCCCGCGACCCTCCAAGAGTGGTTGCACCCTCGGTTGCCCCGTTCAAGGGCACCAAGTGCGAAAGAGACAGAAAATCGCCCAGGTAGCAAGCGTATAAGTGCGAGAGGGATAGAAAATCGCTTTGCACGGCGCAATTGTGTGCGAGAGAGACAGAAAATCGCCCAGGTAGCAAGCGTATAAGTGCGAGAGAGACAGCAAATCGCCAGGCGGGACTTGGGTGGTTTTTCCGCCAAACCGGCATCGCGTTCCCCCGCGACCCTCCGAGAGTGGTTGCACCCTCGGTTGCCCCGTTGAAGGGCACCAAGTCCGAGACTGACAGCAAATCGGCAAGGTAGCAAGCGTATAAGTGCGAGAAGGATAGCAAATCGCTTTGCACGTCGCGATTGTGTGCGAGAGAGACAGAAAATCGCCCAGGTAGGAAGGGTATAAGTGCGAGAGAGACAGCAAATAGCCAAGCGGAACTTGGGTGGTTTTTCCGTCAAAGCAGCCTCGCGTTCCCCCGCGACCCTCCGAAAGTGGTTGCACCCTCGGTTGCCCCGTTGAAGGGCACCAAGTGCGAGACTGACAGCAAAACGCCAAGGTAGCAAGCGTATAAGCGCGAGAAGGATAGCAAATCGCTTTGCACGTTGCGATTGTGTGCGAGAGAGACAGAAAATCGCCCAGGAAGGGAGGGTATAAGTGCGAGAGAGACAGCAAAAAGCCAAGCGGTACTTCCCTAGTAGCAGAGTTATATAAAAAATTTGTTTTTAAAAGTATAAACCTTAAATAACCACAAGCTAAAGAAAATTCATTGTTTATGTAATGGATATAAAGTTTTTTAGTTAAAAGTTTACATTTCTAATACGCTTTTTATGTAACCCTTAGTATAAAAGTTATATAACCAAATTCAAACAGTGTATAAAATGAATTTTTCATTATTCTTCCTGGCTGGTAGCGCACTCTAGTTATGAAGTGTGCAAGTTTTCATATGCGTTACTACCAGGTGGTGGATCATCGTAGAGTTGTGACTTACCTTAAATCCGCGCCGTCCTAGTCGGGATTAGAACCCACGCCTCGGGATGGTGTTGCAATCCGTAGTCCAGTACTTTACCACCAGACCAGCCAGGCTTGATATAGGTGGGCCCCTAAATTCAATCTCTTAACTATCGCAGGCCTCTGAGGCCGTAATATGTTTGTTTATTGACGGATTCTTATGATATTTTACCAGACTTTATTATTTATTATTTATTTATTTGTTGTTTTTTATTTCATGATGTAATTTTTTCATTTTCATTTTTTTTAACTCTCTCTCATTTTTTTTAGCTCTCTCTCTTTTTTTTAACTATCATGTTTTTTAACTATAATTTTTTTTAACTCTCTCTATTTTTTTAACTCTCATTTTTTTAACTCTCTCTCTCTCTCTCTCTCTCCCCCCCCCTCTCTCTCTCTTTTTTAAACGATATTAATGTTTTTTTATAATTGCGTCTTTTTCCAGTTTTAATTATTTGGGCCTTTTTCTAGTTTGAATTTATGTCGATGTATTTATGTTATTTATTTATTATTATTATCATTTCCTTTTTTTATTTTAAATTTTTATAATATTAATTTAAACATTTTTTAAAAAAATTAAAATTTTTAAAATAATATTTAATAATATTTTTAAAATATTTACAAAAATAATAATTATGATATACCTTAAAAATATTATAAAATATTATTTTAAAAATTTTAATTTTTTATATTTTTAATATATTTTTAACAGGGCTCCTCGGATTGTGTGCCGAATTATCCCCTTTTAACTCGTCTCGGAGCCACTAATATTTCTAGTAATACCTATCCCACGCAGTCTGAGAGTCGAGGGTGTTCATTGAAATGGGATCATCATCATCATTCATGAAAATGAGATAGGTTTACGTTAAGGTCATTCAGGTCATTTATATAACAGTTATATTAAGCAAATTAAGCAAAAGGATAATATGCGTATAAAGAAAATTTATAAAAACCCTTCCTCAATTATATAAATTTTATATAAACGTTATCTTCTGAAAATATGAATAATTATTTTCATGGGCATTTTATATAAAACTTATATACACGATATATAAACTTTAGTTAAAATGGTGCTTATATAACCGTTATTAATTCCTTATACGTTTGTTAGGAAAGGGAAAGTGAATCTTGCTACTAGGGTTGGGTGGTTTTTCCGTCAAAGCAGCCTCGCGTTCCCCCGCGACCCTCCGAGAGTGGTTGCACCCTCGGTTGCCCCGTTCAAGGGCACCAAGTGCGAGAGAGACAGAAAATCGCCCAGGTAGCAAGCGTATAAGTGCGAGAGGGATAAAAAATCGCTTTGCACGGCGCGATTGTGTGCGAGAGAGACAGAAAATCGCCCAGGTAGCAAGCGTATTAGTGCGAGAGAGACAGCAAATCGCCAGGCGGGACTTGGGTGGTTTTTCCGTCAAACCGGCATCGCGTTCCCCCGCGACCCTCCGAGAGTGGTTGCACCCTCGGTTGCCCCGTTGAAGAGCACCAAGTGCGAAAGAGACAGAAAATCGCCTAGGAAGCAAGCTTATAAGTGCGAGAGAGATAGAATATCGCTTTGCACGTCGCGATTGTGTGCGAGAGAGACAGAAAATCGCCCAGGTAGGAAGCCTATAAGTGCGAGAGAGACAGAAAATCGCCCAGGTAGCAAGCGTCAAAGTGCGAGAGAGACAGCGAATAGCCAGGCGGGACTTGGGTGGTCTTTCCGTCAAAGCAGCATCGCGTTCCCCCGCGACCCTCCGAGAGTGGTTGCACCCTCGGTTGCCCCGATCAAGGGCACCGAGTGTGAGAGAGACAGCAAATCGCCAAGGTAGCAAGCGTTTAAGTGCGAGAGAGATAGAAAATCGCCTTTCACGACGCGATTGTGTGCGAGAGAGACAGAAAATAGCCAGGCGGCTCGCTAAAGTGTGCGAGAGAGACAGAAAATCGCCCAGGTAGGAAGCGTATAAGTGCGAGAAAGACAGCAAATAGCCAGGCGGGACTTGGGTGGTTTTTCCGTCAAAGCAGCATCGCGTTCCCCCGCGACCCTCTGAGAGTGGTTGCGACCTCGGTTGCCCCGTTTAAGGGCACCAAGTGCGAGATAGACAGAAAATCGCCCAGGTAGCAACCGTATAAGTGCGAGAGAGATAGAAAATCGCTTTGCACGGCGCGATTGTGTGCGAAAGAGACAGAAAAAGTGGTTGCACCCTCGGTTGCCCCAATGAAGGGCACCAAGTGCGAGAGAGACAGAAAATCGCCCAGGTAGCAAGCGTTTAAGTGCGAGAGAGATAGAAAATCGCCTTGCAAGACGCGATTGTGTTCGAGAGAGACAGAAAATTGGCAGGCGGCTCGCCAAAGTGTGCGAGAGCGACAGAATATCGCCCGGGTAGGAAGCGTATAAGTGCGAGAGAGACAGCAAATAGCCAGGCGGGACTTGGGTGGTTTTTCCCTCGAAGCAGCATCGCGTTCCCCCGCGTACCTCCGAGAGTGGTTGCACCCTCGGTTGCCCCGTTGAAGAGCACCAAGTGCGAGAGAGACAGAAAATCGCCCAGGTAGCAAGCTTATAAGTGCGAGAGAGATAGAAAATCGCTTTGCACGTCGCGATTGTGTGCGAGAGAGACCGAAAATCGCCCAGGTAGGAAGCCTATAAGTGCGAGAGTGACAGCAAATAGCCAGGCGGGACTTGGGTGGTTTTTCCGTCAAAGCAGCATCGCGTTCCCCCGCGACCCTCCGAGAGTAGTTGCACCCTCGGTTGCCCCGATCAAGGGCACCAAGTACGAGAGAGGCAGAAAATCGCCCAGGTAGCAAGCGTTTAAGTGCGAGAGAGATAGAAAATCGCCTTGCACGACGCGATTGTGTGCGAGAGAGACAGAAAATAGCCAGGCGGCTCGCTAAAGTGTGCGAGAGAGACAGAAAATCGCCCAGGTAGGAAGCGAATAAGTGCGAGAGAGACAGCAAATAGCCAAGCGGGACTTGGTTGGTTTTTCCGTCAAAGCAGCATCGCGTTCCCCCGCGACCCACCGAGAGTGGTTGCACCCTCGGTTGCCCCGTTCAAGGGCACCAAGTGCGAGAGAGACAGAAAATCACCCAGGTAGCAAGCGTAAAAGTGCGAGAGAGACAGCGTAAAGCCAGGCGGGACTTGGGTGGTCTTTCCGTCAAAGCAGCATCGCGTTCCCCCGCGACCCTCCGAGAGTGGTTATACCCTCGGTTGCTCCGTTCAAGGGCACCAAGTGCGAGAGAGACAGAAAATCGACCAGGTAGCAAGCGTAAAAGTGCAAGAGAGATAGAAAATCGCCTTGCACGACGCGATTGTGCGCGAAAGAGACAGAAAATAGACAGGCGGCTCGCTAAAGTGTGCGAGAGGGACAGAAAATCGCCCAGGTAGGAAGCATATAAGTGCGAGAGAGACAGCAAATAGCCAAGCGGAACTTGGGTGGTTTTTCCGTCAAAGCAGCCTCGCGTTCCCCCGCGACCCTCCGAGAGTGGTTGCACCCTCGGTTGCCCCGTTCAAGGGCACCAAGTGCGAGAGAGACAGAAAATCGCCCAGGTAGCAAGCGTATAAGTGCGAGAGAGACAGCAAATCGCCAGGCGGGACTTGGGTGGTTTTTCCGTCAAACCAGCATCGCGTTCCCCCGCGACCCTCCGAGAGTGGTTGCACCCTCGGTTGCCCCGTTGAAGGGCACCAAGTGCGAGACAGGCAGCAAATCGCCGAGGTAGCAAGCGTATAAGTGCGAGAGAGATGGAAAATCGCTTTGCACGTCGCGATTGTGTGCGAGAGAGACAGAAAATCGCCCAGGTAGGAAGCCTATAAGTGCGACAGAGACAGCAAATAGCCAGGCGAGACTTGGGTGGTTTTTCCGTCACAGCAGCATCGCGTTCCCCCGCGACCCACCGAGAGTGGTTGCACCCTCGGTTGCCCCGTTCAAGGGCACCAAGTGCGAGAGAGACAGAAAATCGCCCAGGTAGCAAGCGTTTAAGTGCGAGAGCGATAGAAAATAGCCTTGCAAGACACGATTGTGTTCGAGAGAGACGGAAAATTGGCAGGCGGCTTGCCAGAGTGTGCGAGAGCGACAGAAAATCGCCCGGGTAGGAAGCGTATAAGTGCGAGAGAGACAGCAAATAACCAGGCGGGACTTGGGTGGTTTTTCCCTCGAAGCAGCATCGCGTTCCCCCGCGACCCTCCGAGAGTGGTTGCACCCTCGGTTGCCCCGTTGAAGAGCACCAAGTGCGAGATCTGAAAATCGCCCAGGTAGCAAGCTTATAAGTGCGAGAGAGATAGAAAATCGCTTTGCACGTCGCGATTGTGTGCGAGAGAGACAGAAAATCTCCCAGGTAGGAAGCCTATAAGTGCGAGAGCGACAGGAAATAGCCAGGCGGGACTTGGGTGGTTTTTCCGTCAAAGCAGCATCGCGTTCCCCCGCGACCCTCCGAGAGTGGTTGCACCCTCGGTTGCCCCGATCAAGGGCACCAAGTGCGAGAGAGACAGAAAATCGCCACGGTAGCAAGCGTATAAGTGCGAGAGAGATAGAAAATCGCCATGCACAACGAGATTGTGTGCGAGAGAGACAAAAAATAGCCAGGCGGCTCGGTAAAGTGTGCGAGAGAGACAGAAAATCGCGCAGGTAGTAAGCCTATTAGTGCGACAGAGACAGCAGATAGCCAGGCGGGACTTGGGTGTTTCTTCCGTCCAAACAGCATCGCGTTCCCCCGCGACCCTCCGAGAGTGGTTGCACCATCGGTTGCCACATTCAAGGCACGAAGTGCGAGAGAGACAGAAAATCGCCGGGCGGCTCGCTAAAAAGTGCGAGAGAGACAGAAAATCGCACAGGTAGGGAGCGTATAAGTGCAAGAGAGACAGCAGATAGCCAGGCGGGACTTGGGTGTTTTTTCCGTCCAAACAGCATCGCGTTCCCCCGCGACCCTCCGAGAGTGGTTGCACCCTCGGTTGCCCCGTTCAAGGGCACCAAGTGCGAGAGAGACAGAAAATCGCCCAGGTTGCTAGCGTATAAGTGCGAGAGAGATAGAAAATCGCATTGCACGACGCGATTGTGTGCGAGAGAGACAGAAAATAGCCAGGCGGCTCGGTAAAGTGTGCGCGAGAGACAGAAAATCGCGCAGGTAGTAAGCCTATGAGTGCGACAGAGACAGCAGATAGCCAGGCGGGACATGGGTGTTTTTTCCGTCCAAACAGCATCGCGTTCCCCCGCGACCCTCCGAGAGTGTTTGCACCATCGGTTGCCACATTCAAGGGCACCAAGTGCGAGAGAGACAGAAAATCGCCCAGGTTGCAAGCGTATAAGTGCGAGAGAGATAGAAAATCGCCTTGCACGACGCGATTGTGTGCGAGAGAGACAGAAAATCGTCGGGCGGCTCGCTAAAGTGTGCGAGAGAGACAGAAAATCGCACAGGTAGGAAGCGTATAAGTGCAAGAGAGACAGCAGATAGCCAGGCGGGACTTGGGTGTTTTTTCCGTCCAAACAGCATCGCGTTCCCCCGCGACCCTCCGAGAGTGGTTGCACCCTCGGTTGCCCCGTTCAAGGGCACAAAGTGCGAGAGAGACAGAAAATCGCCCAGGTTGCAAGCGTATAAGTGCGAGAGAGATAGAAAATCGCCTTGCACGACGCGATTGTGTGCGAGAGAGACAGAAAATAGCCACGCGGCTCGCTAAAGTGTGCGAGAGAGACAGAAAATCGCCCAGGTAGGAAGCGTGTAAGTGCGAGAGAGACAGCAAGTAGCCAAGCGGAACCTGGGTGGTTTTTCCGTCAAAGCAGCATCGCGTTCCCCCGCGACCCTCCGAGAGTGGTTGCACCCTCGGTTGCCCCGTTCAAGGGCACCAAGTGCGAGAGAGGCAGAAAATCGCCCAGGGAGCAAGCGTATAAGCGCGAGAGAGATAGAAAATCGCTTTGCACGGCGCGATTGTGTGCGAGAGAGACAGAAAATCGCCCAGGTAGGAAGCGTATAAGTGCGAGAGAGACAGCAAATAGCCAGGCGGGACTTGGGTGGTTTTTCCGTCAAAGCAGCATCGCGTTCCCCCGCGACCCACCGAGAGTGGTTGCACCATCGGTTGCCACATTCAAGGCACCAAGTGCGAGAGAGACAGAAAATCGCCGACGGCTCGCTAAAGTGTGCGAGAGAGACAGAAAATCGCACAGGTAGGAAGCGTATAAGTGCGAGAGAGACAGCAGATAGCCAGGCGGGACTTGGGTAGTTTTTCCGTCAAAGCAGCATCGCGTTCCCCCGCGACCCTCCGAGAGTGGTTGCACCCTCGGTTGCCACATTCAAGGCACCAAGTGCGAGAGAGGCAGAAAATCGCCCAGGTAGGAAGCCTATAAGTGCGAGAGTGACAGCAAATAGCCAGGCGGGACTTGGGTGGTTTTTCCGTCAAAGCAGCATCGCGATCCCCCGCGACCCTCCGAGAGTGGTTGCACCCTCGGTTGCCACATTCAAGGCACCAAGTGCGAGAGAGGCAGAAAATCGCCCAGGGAGCAAGCGTTTAAGTGCAAGAGAGATAGAAAATCGCCTTGCACGACGCGATTGTGTGCGAGAGAGACAGAAAATAGCCAGGCGGCTCGCTAAAGTGTGCGAGAGAGACAGAAAATCGCCCAGGTAGGAAGCATATTAGTGCGAGAGAGACAGCAAAAAGCCAAGCGGAACTTGGGTGGTTTATCCGTCAAAGCAGCCTCGCGTTCCCCCGCGACCCTCCGAGAGTTGTTGCAACCTCGGTTGCCCCGTTCAAGGGCACCAAGTGCGAGAGAGACAGAAAATCGCCCAGGTAGCAAGCGTACAAGTGCGAGAGAGACAGCAAATCGCCAGGCGGGACTTGGGTGGTTTTTCCGTCAAACCAGCATCGCGTTCCCCCGCGACCCTCCGAGAGTGGTTGCACCCTCGGTTGCCCCGTTGAAGAGCACCAAGTGCGAGACAGACAGCAAATCGCTAAGGTAGCAAGCGTATAAGTGCGAGAGAGATAGAAAATCGCTTTGCACGTCGCGATTGTGTGCGAGAGAGACAGAAAATCGCCCTGGTAGGAAGCCTATAAGTGCGAGAGAGACAGCAAATAGCCAGGCGAGACTTCGGTGGTTTTTCCGTCACAGCAGCATCGCGTTCCCCCGCGACCCACCGAGAGTGGTTGCACCCTCGGTTGCCCCGTTCAAGGGCACCAAGTGCGAGAGAGACAGAAAATCGCCCAGCTAGCAAGCGTTTAAGTGCGAGAGCGATAGAAAATCGCCTTGCAAGACACGATTGTGTTCGAGAGAGACGGAAAATTGGCAGGCGGATCGCCAGAGTGTGCGAGAGCGACAGAAAATCGCCCGGGTAGGAAGCGTATAAGTGCGAGAGAGACAGCAAATAACCAGGCGGGACTTGGGTGGTTTTTCCGTCAAAACAGCATCGCGTTCCCCCGCGACCCTTTGAGAGTGGTTGCACCCTCGGTTGCCCCGTTGAAGGGCACCAAGTGCGAGAGAGACAGCAAATCGCCAAGGTAGCAAGCGTATAAGTGCGAGAGAGATAGAAAATCGCTTTGCACGTCGCGATTGTGTGCGAGAGAGACAGAAAATCGCCCAGGTAGGAAGCCTTTAAGTGCGACAGAGACAGCAAAAAGCCAGGCGAGACTTGGGTGGTTTTTCCGTCAAAGCAGCATCGCGTTCCCCCGCGACCCTCCGAGAGTGGTTGCACCCTCGGTTGCTCCGTTGAAGGGCACCAGGTGCGAGAGAGACAGAAAATCGCCCGGGTAGCAAGCATAAAAGTGCAAGAGAGATAGAAAATCGCCTTGCACGACGCGATTGTGTGCGAGAGAGACAGAAAATAGCCAGGCGGCTCGCTAAAGTGTGCGAAGGAGACAGAAAATCGCCCAGGTAGGAAGCGTGTAAGTGCGAGAGAGACAGCAAGTAGCCAAGCGGAACTTGGGTGGTTTTTCCGTCAAAGCAGCATCGCGTTCCCCCGCGACCCTCCATGAGTGGTTGCACCCTCGGTTGCCACATTCAAGGCACCAAGTGCGAGAGAGACAGAAAATCGCCCAGGTAGCAAGCGTATAAGTGCATGAGAGATAGAAAATCGCCTTGCACGACGCGATTGTGTGCGAGAGAGACAGAAAATAGCCAGGCGGCTCGCTAAAGCGTGCGAGAGAGACAGAAAATCGCCCAGATAGGAAGCGTATAAGTGCGAGAGAGACAGCAAATAGCCAAGCGGAACTTGGGTGGTTTTTCCGTCAAAGCAGCATCGCGTACCCCCGCGACCCTCCAAGAGTGGTTGCACCCTCGGTTGCCCCGTTCAAGGGCACCAAGTGCGAAAGAGACAGAAAATCGCCCAGGTAGCAAGCGTATAAGTGCGAGAGGGATAGAAAATCGCTTTGCACGGCGCAATTGTGTGCGAGAGAGACAGAAAATCGCCCAGGTAGCAAGCGTATAAGTGCGAGAGAGACAGCAAATCGCCAGGCGGGACTTGGGTGGTTTTTCCGCCAAACCGGCATCGCGTTCCCCCGCGACCCTCCGAGAGTGGTTGCACCCTCGGTTGCCCCGTTGAAGGGCACCAAGTCCGAGACTGACAGCAAATCGGCAAGGTAGCAAGCGTATAAGTGCGAGAAGGATAGCAAATCGCTTTGCACGTCGCGATTGTGTGCGAGAGAGACAGAAAATCGCCCAGGTAGGAAGGGTATAAGTGCGAGAGAGACAGCAAATAGCCAAGCGGAACTTGGGTGGTTTTTCCGTCAAAGCAGCCTCGCGTTCCCCCGCGACCCTCCGAAAGTGGTTGCACCCTCGGTTGCCCCGTTGAAGGGCACCAAGTGCGAGACTGACAGCAAAACGCCAAGGTAGCAAGCGTATAAGCGCGAGAAGGATAGCAAATCGCTTTGCACGTTGCGATTGTGTGCGAGAGAGACAGAAAATCGCCCAGGAAGGGAGGGTATAAGTGCGAGAGAGACAGCAAATAGCCAAGCGGTACTTGGGTGGTTTTTCCGTCAAAGCAGCCTCGCGTTCCCCCGCGACCCTCCGAGAGTGGTTGCACCCTCGGTTGCCCCGTTCAAGGGCACCAAGTGCGAGAGAGACAGAAAATCGCCCAGGTAGCAAGCGTATAAGTGCGAGAGGGATAAAAAATCGCTTTGCACGGCGCGATTGTGTGCGAGAGAGACAGAAAATCGCCCAGGTAGCAAGCGTATTAGTGCGAGAGAGACAGCAAATCGCCAGGCGGGACTTGGGTGGTTTTTCCGTCAAACCGGCATCGCGTTCCCCCGCGACCCTCCGAGAGTGGTTGCACCCTCGGTTGCCCCGTTCAAGGGCACCAAGTGCGAGAGAGACAGAAAATCGCCCAGCTAGCAAGCGTTTAAGTGCGAGAGCGATAGAAAATCGCCTTGCAAGACACGATTGTGTTCGAGAGAGACGGAAAATTGGCAGGCGGATCGCCAGAGTGTGCGAGAGCGACAGAAAATCGCCCGGGTAGGAAGCGTATAAGTGCGAGAGAGACAGCAAATAACCAGGCGGGACTTGGGTGGTTTTTCCGTCAAAACAGCATCGCGTTCCCCCGCGACCCTCCGAGAGTGGTTGCACCCTCGGTTGCCCCGTTGAAGGGCACCAAGTGCGAGAGAGACAGCAAATCGCCAAGGTAGCAAGCGTATAAGTGCGAGAGAGATAGAAAATCGCTTTGCACGTCGCGATTGTGTGCGAGAGAGACAGAAAATCGCCCAGGTAGGAAGCCTTTAAGTGCGACAGAGACAGCAAAAAGCCAGGCGAGACTTGGGTGGTTTTTCCGTCAAAGCAGCATCGCGTTCCCCCGCGACCCTCCGAGAGTGGTTGCACCCTCGGTTGCTCCGTTGAAGGGCACCAGGTGCGAGAGAGACAGAAAATCGCCCGGGTAGCAAGCATAAAAGTGCAAGAGAGATAGAAAATCGCCTTGCACGACGCGATTGTGTGCGAGAGAGACAGAAAATAGCCAGGCGGCTCGCTAAAGTGTGCGAAGGAGACAGAAAATCGCCCAGGTAGGAAGCGTGTAAGTGCGAGAGAGACAGCAAGTAGCCAAGCGGAACTTGGGTGGTTTTTCCGTCAAAGCAGCATCGCGTTCCCCCGCGACCCTCCATGAGTGGTTGCACCCTCGGTTGCCACATTCAAGGCACCAAGTGCGAGAGAGACAGAAAATCGCCCAGGTAGCAAGCGTATAAGTGCATGAGAGATAGAAAATCGCCTTGCACGACGCGATTGTGTGCGAGAGAGACAGAAAATAGCCAGGCGGCTCGCTAAAGCGTGCGAGAGAGACAGAAAATCGCCCAGAAAGGAAGCGTATAAGTGCGAGAGAGACAGCAAATAGCCAAGCGGAACTTGGGTGGTTTTTCCGTCAAAGCAGCATCGCGTACCCCCGCGACCCTCCAAGAGTGGTTGCACCCTCGGTTGCCCCGTTCAAGGGCACCAAGTGCGAAAGAGACAGAAAATCGCCCAGGTAGCAAGCGTATAAGTGCGAGAGGGATAGAAAATCGCTTTGCACGGCGCAATTGTGTGCGAGAGAGACAGAAAATCGCCCAGGTAGCAAGCGTATAAGTGCGAGAGAGACAGCAAATCGCCAGGCGGGACTTGGGTGGTTTTTCCGCCAAACCGGCATCGCGTTCCCCCGCGACCCTCCGAGAGTGGTTGCACCCTCGGTTGCCCCGTTGAAGGGCACCAAGTCCGAGACTGACAGCAAATCGGCAAGGTAGCAAGCGTATAAGTGCGAGAAGGATAGCAAATCGCTTTGCACGTCGCGATTGTGTGCGAGAGAGACAGAAAATCGCCCAGGTAGGAAGGGTATAAGTGCGAGAGAGACAGCAAATAGCCAAGCGGAACTTGGGTGGTTTTTCCGTCAAAGCAGCCTCGCGTTCCCCCGCGACCCTCCGAAAGTGGTTGCACCCTCGGTTGCCCCGTTGAAGGGCACCAAGTGCGAGACTGACAGCAAAACGCCAAGGTAGCAAGCGTATAAGCGCGAGAAGGATAGCAAATCGCTTTGCACGTTGCGATTGTGTGCGAGAGAGACAGAAAATCGCCCAGGAAGGGAGGGTATAAGTGCGAGAGAGACAGCAAATAGCCAAGCGGTACTTGGGTGGTTTTTCCGTCAAAGCAGCCTCGCGTTCCCCCGCGACCCTCCGAGAGTGGTTGCACCCTCGGTTGCCCCGTTCAAGGGCACCAAGTGCGAGAGAGACAGAAAATCGCCCAGGTAGCAAGCGTATAAGTGCGAGAGGGATAAAAAATCGCTTTACACGGCGCGATTGTGTGCGAGAGAGACAGAAAATCGCCCAGGTAGCAAGCGTATTAGTGCGAGAGAGACAGCAAATCGCCAGGCGGGACTTGGGTGGTTTTTCCGTCAAACCGGCATCGCGTTCCCCCGCGACCCTCCGAGAGTGGTTGCACCCTCGGTTGCCCCGTTGAAGAGCACCAAGTGCGAAAGAGACAGAAAATCGCCTAGGAAGCAAGCTTATAAGTGCGAGAGAGATAGAATATCGCTTTGCACGTCGCGATTGTGTGCGAGAGAGACAGAAAATCGCCCAGGTAGGAAGCCTATAAGTGCGAGAGAGACAGAAAATCGCCCAGGTAGCAAGCGTCAAAGTGCGAGAGAGACAGCGAATAGCCAGGCGGGACTTGGGTGGTCTTTCCGTCAAAGCAGCATCGCGTTCCCCCGCGACCCTCCGAGAGTGGTTGCACCCTCGGTTGCCCCGATCAAGGGCACCGAGTGTGAGAGAGACAGCAAATCGCCAAGGTAGCAAGCGTTTAAGTGCGAGAGAGATAGAAAATCGCCTTTCACGACGCGATTGTGTGCGAGAGAGACAGAAAATAGCCAGGCGGCTCGCTAAAGTGTGCGAGAGAGACAGAAAATCGCCCAAATAGGAAGCGTATAAGTGCGAGAAAGACAGCAAATAGCCAGGCGGGACTTGGGTGGTTTTTCCGTCAAAGCAGCATCGCGTTCCCCCGCGACCCTCTGAGAGTGGTTGCGACCTCGGTTGCCCCGTTTAAGGGCACCAAGTGCGAGATAGACAGAAAATCGCCCAGGTAGCAACCGTATAAGTGCGAGAGAGATAGAAAATCGCTTTGCACGGCGCGATTGTGTGCGAAAGAGACAGAAAAAGTGGTTGCACCCTCGGTTGCCCCAATGAAGGGCACCAAGTGCGAGAGAGACAGAAAATCGCCCAGGTAGCAAGCGTTTAAGTGCGAGAGAGATAGAAAATCGCCTTGCAAGACGCGATTGTGTTCGAGAGAGACAGAAAATTGGCAGGCGGCTCGCCAAAGTGTGCGAGAGCGACAGAATATCGCCCGGGTAGGAAGCGTATAAGTGCGAGAGAGACAGCAAATAGCCAGGCGGGACTTGGGTGGTTTTTCCCTCGAAGCAGCATCGCGTTCCCCCGCGTACCTCCGAGAGTGGTTGCACCCTCGGTTGCCCCGTTGAAGAGCACCAAGTGCGAGAGAGACAGAAAATCGCCCAGGTAGCAAGCTTATAAGTGCGAGAGAGATAGAAAATCGCTTTGCACGTCGCGATTGTGTGCGAGAGAGACCGAAAATCGCCCAGGTAGGAAGCCTATAAGTGCGAGAGTGACAGCAAATAGCCAGGCGGGACTTGGGTGGTTTTTCCGTCAAAGCAGCATCGCGTTCCCCCGCGACCCTCCGAGAGTAGTTGCACCCTCGGTTGCCCCGATCAAGGGCACCAAGTACGAGAGAGGCAGAAAATCGCCCAGGTAGCAAGCGTTTAAGTGCGAGAGAGATAGAAAATCGCCTTGCACGACGCGATTGTGTGCGAGAGAGACAGAAAATAGCCAGGCGGCTCGCTAAAGTGTGCGAGAGAGACAGAAAATCGCCCAGGTAGGAAGCGAATAAGTGCGAGAGAGACAGCAAATAGCCAAGCGGGACTTGGTTGGTTTTTCCGTCAAAGCAGCATCGCGTTCCCCCGCGACCCACCGAGAGTGGTTGCACCCTCGGTTGCCCCGTTCAAGGGCACCAAGTGCGAGAGAGACAGAAAATCACCCAGGTAGCAAGCGTAAAAGTGCGAGAGAGACAGCGTAAAGCCAGGCGGGACTTGGGTGGTCTTTCCGTCAAAGCAGCATCGCGTTCCCCCGCGACCCTCCGAGAGTGGTTATACCCTCGGTTGCTCCGTTCAAGGGCACCAAGTGAGAGAGAGACAGAAAATCGACCAGGTAGCAAGCGTAAAAGTGCAAGAGAGATAGAAAATCGCCTTGCACGACGCGATTGTGCGCGAAAGAGACAGAAAATAGACAGGCGGCTCGCTAAAGTGTGCGAGAGGGACAGAAAATCGCCCAGGTAGGAAGCATATAAGTGCGAGAGAGACAGCAAATAGCCAAGCGGAACTTGGGTGGTTTTTCCGTCAAAGCAGCCTCGCGTTCCCCCGCGACCCTCCGAGAGTGGTTGCACCCTCGGTTGCCCCGTTCAAGGGCACCAAGTGCGAGAGAGACAGAAAATCGCCTAGGTAGCAAGCGTATAAGTGCGAGAGAGACAGCAAATCGCCAGGCGGGACTTGGGTGGTTTTTCCGTCAAACCAGCATCGCGTTCCCCCGCGACCCTCCGAGAGTGGTTGCACCCTCGGTTGCCCCGTTGAAGGGCACCAAGTGCGAGACAGGCAGCAAATCGCCGAGGTAGCAAGCGTATAAGTGCGAGAGAGATGGAAAATCGCTTTGCACGTCGCGATTGTGTGCGAGAGAGACAGAAAATCGCCCAGGTAGGAAGCCTATAAGTGCGACAGAGACAGCAAATAGCCAGGCGAGACTTGGGTGGTTTTTCCGTCACAGCAGCATCGCGTTCCCCCGCGACCCACCGAGAGTGGTTGCACCCTCGGTTGCCCCGTTCAAGGGCACCAAGTGCGAGAGAGACAGAAAATCGCCCAGGTAGCAAGCGTTTAAGTGCGAGAGCGATAGAAAATAGCCTTGCAAGACACGATTGTGTTCGAGAGAGACGGAAAATTGGCAGGCGGCTTGCCAGAGTGTGCGAGAGCGACAGAAAATCGCCCGGGTAGGAAGCGTATAAGTGCGAGAGAGACAGCAAATAACCAGGCGGGACTTGGGTGGTTTTTCCCTCGAAGCAGCATCGCGTTCCCCCGCGACCCTCCGAGAGTGGTTGCACCCTCGGTTGCCCCGTTGAAGAGCACCAAGTGCGAGATCTGAAAATCGCCCAGGTAGCAAGCTTATAAGTGCGAGAGAGATAGAAAATCGCTTTGCACGTCGCGATTGTGTGCGAGAGAGACAGAAAATCTCCCAGGTAGGAAGCCTATAAGTGCGAGAGCGACAGGAAATAGCCAGGCGGGACTTGGGTGGTTTTTCCGTCAAAGCAGCATCGCGTTCCCCCGCGACCCTCCGAGAGTGGTTGCACCCTCGGTTGCCCCGATCAAGGGCACCAAGTGCGAGAGAGACAGAAAATCGCCACGGTAGCAAGCGTATAAGTGCGAGAGAGATAGAAAATCGCCATGCACAACGAGATTGTGTGCGAGAGAGACAAAAAATAGCCAGGCGGCTCGGTAAAGTGTGCGAGAGAGACAGAAAATCGCGCAGGTAGTAAGCCTATTAGTGCGACAGAGACAGCAGATAGCCAGGCGGGACTTGGGTGTTTCTTCCGTCCAAACAGCATCGCGTTCCCCCGCGACCCTCCGAGAGTGGTTGCACCATCGGTTGCCACATTCAAGGCACGAAGTGCGAGAGAGACAGAAAATCGCCGGGCGGCTCGCTAAAAAGTGCGAGAGAGACAGAAAATCGCACAGGTAGGGAGCGTATAAGTGCAAGAGAGACAGCAGATAGCCAGGCGGGACTTGGGTGTTTTTTCCGTCCAAACAGCATCGCGTTCCCCCGCGACCCTCCGAGAGTGGTTGCACCCTCGGTTGCCCCGTTCAAGGGCACCAAGTGCGAGAGAGACAGAAAATCGCCCAGGTTGCTAGCGTATAAGTGCGAGAGAGATAGAAAATCGCATTGCACGACGCGATTGTGTGCGAGAGAGACAGAAAATAGCCAGGCGGCTCGGTAAAGTGTGCGCGAGAGACAGAAAATCGCGCAGGTAGTAAGCCTATGAGTGCGACAGAGACAGCAGATAGCCAGGCGGGACATGGGTGTTTTTTCCGTCCAAACAGCATCGCGTTCCCCCGCGACCCTCCGAGAGTGTTTGCACCATCGGTTGCCACATTCAAGGGCACCAAGTGCGAGAGAGACAGAAAATCGCCCAGGTTGCAAGCGTATAAGTGCGAGAGAGATAGAAAATCGCCTTGCACGACGCGATTGTGTGCGAGAGAGACAGAAAATCGTCGGGCGGCTCGCTAAAGTGTGCGAGAGAGACAGAAAATCGCACAGGTAGGAAGCGTATAAGTGCAAGAGAGACAGCAGATAGCCAGGCGGGACTTGGGTGTTTTTTCCGTCCAAACAGCATCGCGTTCCCCCGCGACCCTCCGAGAGTGGTTGCACCCTCGGTTGCCCCGTTCAAGGGCACAAAGTGCGAGAGAGACAGAAAATCGCCCAGGTTGCAAGCGTATAAGTGCGAGAGAGATAGAAAATCGCCTTGCACGACGCGATTGTGTGCGAGAGAGACAGAAAATAGCCACGCGGCTCGCTAAAGTGTGCGAGAGAGACAGAAAATCGCCCAGGTAGGAAGCGTGTAAGTGCGAGAGAGACAGCAAGTAGCCAAGCGGAACCTGGGTGGTTTTTCCGTCAAAGCAGCATCGCGTTCCCCCGCGACCCTCCGAGAGTGGTTGCACCCTCGGTTGCCCCGTTCAAGGGCACCAAGTGCGAGAGAGGCAGAAAATCGCCCAGGGAGCAAGCGTATAAGCGCGAGAGAGATAGAAAATCGCTTTGCACGGCGCGATTGTGTGCGAGAGAGACAGAAAATCGCCCAGGTAGGAAGCGTATAAGTGCGAGAGAGACAGCAAATAGCCAGGCGGGACTTGGGTGGTTTTTCCGTCAAAGCAGCATCGCGTTCCCCCGCGACCCACCGAGAGTGGTTGCACCATCGGTTGCCACATTCAAGGCACCAAGTGCGAGAGAGACAGAAAATCGCCGACGGCTCGCTAAAGTGTGCGAGAGAGACAGAAAATCGCACAGGTAGGAAGCGTATAAGTGCGAGAGAGACAGCAGATAGCCAGGCGGGACTTGGGTAGTTTTTCCGTCAAAGCAGCATCGCGTTCCCCCGCGACCCTCCGAGAGTGGTTGCACCCTCGGTTGCCACATTCAAGGCACCAAGTGCGAGAGAGGCAGAAAATCGCCCAGGTAGGAAGCCTATAAGTGCGAGAGTGACAGCAAATAGCCAGGCGGGACTTGGGTGGTTTTTCCGTCAAAGCAGCATCGCGATCCCCCGCGACCCTCCGAGAGTGGTTGCACCCTCGGTTGCCACATTCAAGGCACCAAGTGCGAGAGAGGCAGAAAATCGCCCAGGTAGCAAGCGTTTAAGTGCAAGAGAGATAGAAAATCGCCTTGCACGACGCGATTGTGTGCGAGAGAGACAGAAAATAGCCAGGCGGCTCGCTAAAGTGTGCGAGAGAGACAGAAAATCGCCCAGGTAGGAAGCGAATAAGTGCGAGAGAGACAGCAAATAGCCAAGCGGGACTTGGTTGGTTTTTCCGTCAAAGCAGCATCGCGTTCCCCCGCGACCCACCGAGAGTGGTTGCACCCTCGGTCGCCCCGTTCAAGGGCACTAAGTGCGAGAGAGACAGAAAATCGCCGAGGTAGCAAGCGTAAAAGTGCGAGAGAGACAGCGTAAAGCCAGGCGGGACTTGGGTGGTCTTTCCGTCAAAGCAGCATCGCGATCCCCCGCGACCCTCCGAGAGTGGTTATACCCTCGGTTGCTCCGTTCAAGGGCACCAAGTGCGAGAGAGACAGAAAATCGACCAGGTAGCAAGCGTAAAAGTGCAAGAGAGATAGAAAATCGCCTTGCACGACGCGATTGTGCGCGAAAGAGACAGAAAATAGCCCGGCGGCTCGCTAAAGTGTGCGAGAGAGACAGAAAATCGCCCAGGTAGGAAGCATATAAGTGCGAGAGAGACAGCAAAAAGCCAAGCGGAACTTGGGTGGTTTATCCGTCAAAGCAGCCTCGCGTTCCCCCGCGACCCTCCGAGAGTTGTTGCAACCTCGGTTGCCCCGTTCAAGGGCACCAAGTGCGAGAGAGACAGAAAATCGCCCAGGTAGCAAGCGTACAAGTGCGAGAGAGACAGCAAATCGCCAGGCGGGACTTGGGTGGTTTTTCCGTCAAACCAGCATCGCGTTCCCCCGCGACCCTCCGAGAGTGGTTGCACCCTCGGTTGCCCCGTTGAAGAGCACCAAGTGCGAGACAGACAGCAAATCGCCAAGGTAGCAAGCGTATAAGTGCGAGAGAGATAGAAAATCGCTTTGCACGTCGCGATTGTGTGCGAGAGAGACAGAAAATCGCCCTGGTAGGAAGCCTATAAGTGCGAGAGAGACAGCAAATAGCCAGGCGAGACTTCGGTGGTTTTTCCGTCACAGCAGCATCGCGTTCCCCCGCGACCCACCGAGAGTGGTTGCACCCTCGGTTGCCCCGTTCAAGGGCACCAAGTGCGAGAGAGACAGAAAATCGCCCAGCTAGCAAGCGTTTAAGTGCGAGAGCGATAGAAAATCGCCTTGCAAGACACGATTGTGTTCGAGAGAGACGGAAAATTGGCAGGCGGCTCGCCAGAGTGTGCGAGAGCGACAGAAAATCGCCCGGGTAGGAAGCGTATAAGTGCGAGAGAGACAGCAAATAACCAGGCGGGACTTGGGTGGTTTTTCCGTCAAAACAGCATCGCGTTCCCCCGCGACCCTCCGAGAGTGGTTGCACCCTCGGTTGCCCCGTTGAAGGGCACCAAGTGCGAGAGAGACAGCAAATCGCCAAGGTAGCAAGCGTATAAGTGCGAGAGAGATAGAAAATCGCTTTGCACGTCGCGATTGTGTGCGAGAGAGACAGAAAATCGCCCAGGTAGGAAGCCTTCAAGTGCGACAGAGACAGCAAAAAGCCAGGCGAGACTTGGGTGGTTTTTCCGTCAAAGCAGCATCGCGTTCCCCCGCGACCCTCCGAGAGTGGTTGCACCCTCGGTTGCTCCGTTGAAGGGCACCAGGTGCGAGAGAGACAGAAAATCGCCCGGGTAGCAAGCATAAAAGTGCAAGAGAGATAGAAAATCGCCTTGCACGACGCGATTGTGTGCGAGAGAGACAGAAAATAGCCAGGCGGCTCGCTAAAGTGTGCGAAGGAGACAGAAAATCGCCCAGGTAGGAAGCGTGTAAGTGCGAGAGAGACAGCAAGTAGCCAAGCGGAACTTGGGTGGTTTTTCCGTCAAAGCAGCATCGCGTTCCCCCGCGACCCTCCATGAGTGGTTGCACCCTCGGTTGCCACATTCAAGGCACCAAGTGCGAGAGAGACAGAAAATCGCCCAGGTAGCAAGCGTATAAGTGCATGAGAGATAGAAAATCGCCTTGCACGACGCGATTGTGTGCGAGAGAGACAGAAAATAGCCAGGCGGCTCGCTAAAGCGTGCGAGAGAGAGACAGAAAATCGCCCAGGTAGGAAGCGTATAAGTGCGAGAGAGACAGCAAATAGCCAAGCGGAACTTGGGTGGTTTTTCCGTCAAAGCAGCATCGCGTTCCCCCGCGACCCTCCGAGAGTGGTTGCACCCTCGGTTGCCCCGTTCAAGGGCACCAAGTGCGAAAGAGACAGAAAATCGCCCAGGTAGCAAGCGTATAAGTGCGAGAGGGATAGAAAATCGCTTTGCACGGCGCAATTGTGTGCGAGAGAGACAGAAAATCGCCCAGGTAGCAAGCGTATAAGTGCGAGAGAGACAGCAAATCGCCAGGCGGGACTTGGGTGGTTTTTCCGCCAAACCGGCATCGCGTTCCCCCGCGACCCTCCGAGAGTGGTTGCACCCTCGGTTGCCCCGTTGAAGGGCACCAAGTCCGAGACTGACAGCAAATCGCCAAGGTAGCAAGCGTATAAGTGCGAGAAGGATAGCAAATCGCTTTGCACGTCGCGATTGTGTGCGAGAGAGACAGAAAATCGCCCAGGTAGGAAGCGTATAAGTGCGAGAGAGACAGCAAATAGCCAAGCGGGACTTGGGTGGTTTTTCCGTCAAAGCAGCATCGCGTTCCCCCGCGACCCACCGAGAGTGGTTGCACCCTCGGTCGCCCCGTTCAAGGGCACTAAGTGCGAGAGAGACAGAAAATCGCCGAGGTAGCAAGCGTAAAAGTGCGAGAGAGACAGCGTAAAGCCAGGCGGGACTTGGGTGGTCTTTCCGTCAAAGCAGCATCGCGATCCCCCGCGACCCTCCGAGAGTGGTTATACCCTCGGTTGCTCCGTTCAAGGGCACCAAGTGCGAGAGAGACAGAAAATCGACCAGGTAGCAAGCGTAAAAGTGCAAGAGAGATAGAAAATCGCCTTGCACGACGCGATTGTGCGCGAAGAGACAGAAAATAGCCCGGCGGCTCGCTAAAGTGTGCGAGAGAGACAGAAAATCGCCCAGGTAGGAAGCATATAAGTGCGAGAGAGACAGCAAAAAGCCAAGCGGAACTTGGGTGGTTTTTCCGTCAAAGCAGCCTCGCGTTCCCCCGCGACCCTCCGAGAGTTGTTGCAACCTCGGTTGCCCCGTTCAAGGGCACCAAGTGCGAGAGAGACAGAAAATCGCCCAGGTAGCAAGCGTACAAGTGCGAGAGAGACAGCAAATCGCCAGGCGGGACTTGGGTGGTTTTTCCGTCAAACCAGCATCGCGTTCCCCCGCGACCCTCCGAGAGTGGTTGCACCCTCGGTTGCCCCGTTGAAGAGCACCAAGTGCGAGACAGACAGCAAATCGCCAAGGTAGCAAGCGTATAAGTGCGAGAGAGATAGAAAATCGCTTTGCACGTCGCGATTGTGTGCGAGAGAGACAGAAAATCGCCCAGGTAGGAAGCCTATAAGTGCGAGAGAGACAGCAAATAGCCAGGCGGAGACTTCGGTGGTTTTTCCGTCACAGCAGCATCGCGTTCCCCCGCGACCCTCCGAGAGTGGTTGCACCCTCGGTTGCCCCGTTCAAGGGCACCAAGTGCGAGAGAGACAGAAAATCGCCCAGCTAGCAAGCGTTTAAGTGCGAGAGCGATAGAAAATCGCCTTGCAAGACACGATTGTGTTCGAGAGAGACGGAAAATTGGCAGGCGGCTCGCCAGAGTGTGCGAGAGCGACAGAAAATCGCCCGGGTAGGAAGCGTATAAGTGCGAGAGAGACAGCAAATAACCAGGCGGGACTTGGGTGGTTTTTCCGTCAAAACAGCATCGCGTTCCCCCGCGACCCTCCGAGAGTGGTTGCACCCTCGGTTGCCCCGTTGAAGGGCACCAAGTGCGAGAGAGACAGCAAATCGCCAAGGTAGCAAGCGTATAAGTGCGAGAGAGATAGAAAATCGCTTTGCACGTCGCGATTGTGTGCGAGAGAGACAGAAAATCGCCCAGGTAGGAAGCCTTTAAGTGCGACAGAGACAGCAAAAAGCCAGGCGAGACTTGGGTGGTTTTTCCGTCAAAGCAGCATCGCGTTCCCCCGCGACCCTCCGAGAGTGGTTGCACCCTCGGTTGCTCCGTTGAAGGGCACCAGGTGCGAGAGAGACAGAAAATCGCCCGGGTAGCAAGCATAAAAGTGCAAGAGAGATAGAAAATCGCCTTGCACGACGCGATTGTGTGCGAGAGAGACAGAAAATAGCCAGGCGGCTCGCTAAAGTGTGCGAAGGAGACAGAAAATCGCCCAGGTAGGAAGCGTGTAAGTGCGAGAGAGACAGCAAGTAGCCAAGCGGAACTTGGGTGGTTTTTCCGTCAAAGCAGCATCGCGTTCCCCCGCGACCCTCCATGAGTGGTTGCACCCTCGGTTGCCACATTCAAGGCACCAAGTGCGAGAGAGACAGAAAATCGCCCAGGTAGCAAGCGTATAAGTGCATGAGAGATAGAAAATCGCCTTGCACGACGCGATTGTGTGCGAGAGAGACAGAAAATAGCCAGGCGGCTCGCTAAAGCGTGCGAGAGAGACAGAAAATCGCCCAGGTAGGAAGCGTATAAGTGCGAGAGAGACAGCAAATAGCCAAGCGGAACTTGGGTGGTTTTTCCGTCAAAGCAGCATCGCGTACCCCCGCGACCCTCCAAGAGTGGTTGCACCCTCGGTTGCCCCGTTCAAGGGCACCAAGTGCGAAAGAGACAGAAAATCGCCCAGGTAGCAAGCGTATAAGTGCGAGAGGGATAGAAAATCGCTTTGCACGGCGCAATTGTGTGCGAGAGAGACAGAAAATCGCCCAGGTAGCAAGCGTATAAGTGCGAGAGAGACAGCAAATCGCCAGGCGGGACTTGGGTGGTTTTTCCGCCAAACCGGCATCGCGTTCCCCCGCGACCCTCCGAGAGTGGTTGCACCCTCGGTTGCCCCGTTGAAGGGCACCAAGTCCGAGACTGACAGCAAATCGGCAAGGTAGCAAGCGTATAAGTGCGAGAAGGATAGCAAATCGCTTTGCACGTCGCGATTGTGTGCGAGAGAGACAGAAAATCGCCCAGGTAGGAAGGGTATAAGTGCGAGAGAGACAGCAAATAGCCAAGCGGAACTTGGGTGGTTTTTCCGTCAAAGCAGCCTCGCGTTCCCCCGCGACCCTCCGAAAGTGGTTGCACCCTCGGTTGCCCCGTTGAAGGGCACCAAGTGCGAGACTGACAGCAAAACGCCAAGGTAGCAAGCGTATAAGCGCGAGAAGGATAGCAAATCGCTTTGCACGTTGCGATTGTGTGCGAGAGAGACAGAAAATCGCCCAGGAAGGGAGGGTATAAGTGCGAGAGAGACAGCAAATAGCCAAGCGGTACTTGGGTGGTTTTTCCGTCAAAGCAGCCTCGCGTTCCCCCGCGACCCTCCGAGAGTGGTTGCACCCTCGGTTGCCCCGTTCAAGGGCACCAAGTGCGAGAGAGACAGAAAATCGCCCAGGTAGCAAGCGTATAAGTGCGAGAGGGATAAAAAATCGCTTTGCACGGCGCGATTGTGTGCGAGAGAGACAGAAAATCGCCCAGGTAGCAAGCGTATTAGTGCGAGAGAGACAGCAAATCGCCAGGCGGGACTTGGGTGGTTTTTCCGTCAAACCGGCATCGCGTTCCCCCGCGACCCTCCGAGAGTGGTTGCACCCTCGGTTGCCCCGTTGAAGAGCACCAAGTGCGAAAGAGACAGAAAATCGCCTAGGAAGCAAGCTTATAAGTGCGAGAGAGATAGAATATCGCTTTGCACGTCGCGATTGTGTGCGAGAGAGACAGAAAATCGCCCAGGTAGGAAGCCTATAAGTGCGAGAGAGACAGAAAATCGCCCAGGTAGCAAGCGTCAAAGTGCGAGAGAGACAGCGAATAGCCAGGCGGGACTTGGGTGGTCTTTCCGTCAAAGCAGCATCGCGTTCCCCCGCGACCCTCCGAGAGTGGTTGCACCCTCGGTTGCCCCGATCAAGGGCACCGAGTGTGAGAGAGACAGCAAATCGCCAAGGTAGCAAGCGTTTAAGTGCGAGAGAGATAGAAAATCGCCTTTCACGACGCGATTGTGTGCGAGAGAGACAGAAAATAGCCAGGCGGCTCGCTAAAGTGTGCGAGAGAGACAGAAAATCGCCCAGGTAGGAAGCGTATAAGTGCGAGAAAGACAGCAAATAGCCAGGCGGGACTTGGGTGGTTTTTCCGTCAAAGCAGCATCGCGTTCCCCCGCGACCCTCTGAGAGTGGTTGCGACCTCGGTTGCCCCGTTTAAGGGCACCAAGTGCGAGATAGACAGAAAATCGCCCAGGTAGCAACCGTATAAGTGCGAGAGAGATAGAAAATCGCTTTGCACGGCGCGATTGTGTGCGAAAGAGACAGAAAAAGTGGTTGCACCCTCGGTTGCCCCAATGAAGGGCACCAAGTGCGAGAGAGACAGAAAATCGCCCAGGTAGCAAGCGTTTAAGTGCGAGAGAGATAGAAAATCGCCTTGCAAGACGCGATTGTGTTCGAGAGAGACAGAAAATTGGCAGGCGGCTCGCCAAAGTGTGCGAGAGCGACAGAATATCGCCCGGGTAGGAAGCGTATAAGTGCGAGAGAGACAGCAAATAGCCAGGCGGGACTTGGGTGGTTTTTCCCTCGAAGCAGCATCGCGTTCCCCCGCGTACCTCCGAGAGTGGTTGCACCCTCGGTTGCCCCGTTGAAGAGCACCAAGTGCGAGAGAGACAGAAAATCGCCCAGGTAGCAAGCTTATAAGTGCGAGAGAGATAGAAAATCGCTTTGCACGTCGCGATTGTGTGCGAGAGAGACCGAAAATCGCCCAGGTAGGAAGCCTATAAGTGCGAGAGTGACAGCAAATAGCCAGGCGGGACTTGGGTGGTTTTTCCGTCAAAGCAGCATCGCGTTCCCCCGCGACCCTCCGAGAGTAGTTGCACCCTCGGTTGCCCCGATCAAGGGCACCAAGTGCGAGAGAGGCAGAAAATCGCCCAGGTAGCAAGCGTTTAAGTGCGAGAGAGATAGAAAATCGCCTTGCACGACGCGATTGTGTGCGAGAGAGACAGAAAATAGCCAGGCGGCTCGCTAAAGTGTGCGAGAGAGACAGAAAATCGCCCAGGTAGGAAGCGAATAAGTGCGAGAGAGACAGCAAATAGCCAAGCGGGACTTGGTTGGTTTTTCCGTCAAAGCAGCATCGCGTTCCCCCGCGACCCACCGAGAGTGGTTGCACCCTCGGTTGCCCCGTTCAAGGGCACCAAGTGCGAGAGAGACAGAAAATCACCCAGGTAGCAAGCGTAAAAGTGCGAGAGAGACAGCGTAAAGCCAGGCGGGACTTGGGTGGTCTTTCCGTCAAAGCAGCATCGCGTTCCCCCGCGACCCTCCGAGAGTGGTTATACCCTCGGTTGCTCCGTTCAAGGGCACCAAGTGCGAGAGAGACAGAAAATCGACCAGGTAGCAAGCGTAAAAGTGCAAGAGAGATAGAAAATCGCCTTGCACGACGCGATTGTGCGCGAAAGAGACAGAAAATAGACAGGCGGCTCGCTAAAGTGTGCGAGAGGGACAGAAAATCGCCCAGGTAGGAAGCATATAAGTGCGAGAGAGACAGCAAATAGCCAAGCGGAACTTGGGTGGTTTTTCCGTCAAAGCAGCCTCGCGTTCCCCCGCGACCCTCCGAGAGTGGTTGCACCCTCGGTTGCCCCGTTCAAGGGCACCAAGTGCGAGAGAGACAGAAAATCGCCCAGGTAGCAAGCGTATAAGTGCGAGAGAGACAGCAAATCGCCAGGCGGGACTTGGGTGGTTTTTCCGTCAAACCAGCATCGCGTTCCCCCGCGACCCTCCGAGAGTGGTTGCACCCTCGGTTGCCCCGTTGAAGGGCACCAAGTGCGAGACAGGCAGCAAATCGCCGAGGTAGCAAGCGTATAAGTGCGAGAGAGATGGAAAATCGCTTTGCACGTCGCGATTGTGTGCGAGAGAGACAGAAAATCGCCCAGGTAGGAAGCCTATAAGTGCGACAGAGACAGCAAATAGCCAGGCGAGACTTGGGTGGTTTTTCCGTCACAGCAGCATCGCGTTCCCCCGCGACCCACCGAGAGTGGTTGCACCCTCGGTTGCCCCGTTCAAGGGCACCAAGTGCGAGAGAGACAGAAAATCGCCAGGTAGCAAGCGTTTAAGTGCGAGAGCGATAGAAATAGCCTGCAAGACACGATTGTGTTCGAGAGAGACGGAAAATTGGCAGGCGGCTTGCCAGAGTGTGCGAGAGCGACAGAAAATCGCCCGGGTAGGAAGCGTATAAGTGCGAGAGAGACAGCAAATAACCAGGCGGGACTTGGGTGGTTTTTCCCTCGAAGCAGCATCGCGTTCCCCCGCGACCCTCCGAGAGTGGTTGCACCCTCGGTTGCCCCGTTGAAGAGCACCAAGTGCGAGATCTGAAAATCGCCCAGGTAGCAAGCTTATAAGTGCGAGAGAGATAGAAAATCGCTTTGCACGTCGCGATTGTGTGCGAGAGAGACAGAAAATCGCCCAGGTAGGAAGCCTATAAGTGCGAGAGCGACAGCAAATAGCCAGGCGGGACTTGGGTGGTTTTTCCGTCAAAGCAGCATCGCGTTCCCCCGCGACCCTCCGAGAGTGGTTGCACCCTCGGTTGCCCCGATCAAGGGCACCAAGTGCGAGAGAGACAGAAAATCGCCACGGTAGCAAGCGTATAAGTGCGAGAGAGATAGAAAATCGCCATGCACAACGAGATTGTGTGCGAGAGAGACAAAAAATAGCCAGGCGGCTCGGTAAAGTGTGCGAGAGAGACAGAAAATCGCGCAGGTAGTAAGCCTATTAGTGCGACAGAGACAGCAGATAGCCAGGCGGGACTTGGGTGTTTCTTCCGTCCAAACAGCATCGCGTTCCCCCGCGACCCTCCGAGAGTGGTTGCACCATCGGTTGCCACATTCAAGGCACGAAGTGCGAGAGAGACAGAAAATCGCCGGGCGGCTCGCTAAAAAGTGCGAGAGAGACAGAAAATCGCACAGGTAGGGAGCGTATAAGTGCAAGAGAGACAGCAGATAGCCAGGCGGGACTTGGGTGTTTTTTCCGTCCAAACAGCATCGCGTTCCCCCGCGACCCTCCGAGAGTGGTTGCACCCTCGGTTGCCCCGTTCAAGGGCACCAAGTGCGAGAGAGACAGAAAATCGCCCAGGTTGCTAGCGTATAAGTGCGAGAGAGATAGAAAATCGCCTTGCACGACGCGATTGTGTGCGAGAGAGACAGAAAATAGCCAGGCGGCTCGGTAAAGTGTGCGCGAGAGACAGAAAATCGCGCAGGTAGTAAGCCTATGAGTGCGACAGAGACAGCAGATAGCCAGGCGGGACATGGGTGTTTTTTCCGTCCAAACAGCATCGCGTTCCCCCGCGACCCTCCGAGAGTGTTTGCACCATCGGTTGCCACATTCAAGGGCACCAAGTGCGAGAGAGACAGAAAATCGCCCAGGTTGCAAGCGTATAAGTGCGAGAGAGATAGAAAATCGCCTTGCACGACGCGATTGTGTGCGAGAGAGACAGAAAATCGTCGGGCGGCTCGCTAAAGTGTGCGAGAGAGACAGAAAATCGCACAGGTAGGAAGCGTATAAGTGCAAGAGAGACAGCAGATAGCCAGGCGGGACTTGGGTGTTTTTTCCGTCCAAACAGCATCGCGTTCCCCCGCGACCCTCCGAGAGTGGTTGCACCCTCGGTTGCCCCGTTCAAGGGCACAAAGTGCGAGAGAGACAGCAAATCGCCAAGGTAGCAAGCGTATAAGTGCGAGAGAGATAGAAAATCGCCTTGCACGACGCGATTGTGCGCGAAAGAGACAGAAAATAGCCAGGCGGCTCGCTAAAGTGTGCGAGAGAGACAGAAAATCGCCCAGGTAGGAAGCGAATAAGTGCGAGAGAGACAGCAAATAGCCAAGCGGGACTTGGTTGGTTTTTCCGTCAAAGCAGCATCGCGTTCCCCCGCGACCCACCGAGAGTGGTTGCACCCTCGGTCGCCCCGTTCAAGGGCACTAAGTGCGAGAGAGACAGAAAATCGCCGAGGTAGCAAGCGTAAAAGTGCGAGAGAGACAGCGTAAAGCCAGGCGGGACTTGGGTGGTCTTTCCGTCAAAGCAGCATCGCGATCCCCCGCGACCCTCCGAGAGTGGTTATACCCTCGGTTGCTCCGTTCAAGGGCACCAAGTGCGAGAGAGACAGAAAATCGACCAGGTAGCAAGCGTAAAAGTGCAAGAGAGATAGAAAATCGCCTTGCACGACGCGATTGTGCGCGAAAGAGACAGAAAATAGCCCGGCGGCTCGCTAAAGTGTGCGAGAGAGACAGAAAATCGCCCAGGTAGGAAGCATATAAGTGCGAGAGAGACAGCAAAAAGCCAAGCGGAACTTGGGTGGTTTATCCGTCAAAGCAGCCTCGCGTTCCCCCGCGACCCTCCGAGAGTTGTTGCAACCTCGGTTGCCCCGTTCAAGGGCACCAAGTGCGAGAGAGACTGAAAATCGCCCAGGTAGCAAGCGTACAAGTGCGAGAGAGACAGCAAATCGCCAGGCGGGACTTGGGTGGTTTTTCCGTCAAACCAGCATCGCGTTCCCCCGCGACCCTCCGAGAGTGGTTGCACCCTCGGTTGCCCCGTTGAAGAGCACCAAGTGCGAGACAGACAGCAAATCGACAGGGTAGCAAGCGTATAAGTGCGAGAGAGATAGAAAATCGCTTTGCACGTCGCGATTGTGTGCGAGAGAGACAGAAAATCGCCCTGGTAGGAAGCCTATAAGTGCGAGAGAGACAGCAAATAGCCAGGCGAGACTTCGGTGGTTTTTCCGTCACAGCAGCATCGCGTTCCCCCGCGACCCACCGAGAGTGGTTGCACCCTCGGTTGCCCCGTTCAAGGGCACCAAGTGCGAGAGAGACAGAAAATCGCCCAGCTAGCAAGCGTTTAAGTGCGAGAGCGATAGAAAATCGCCTTGCAAGACACGATTGTGTTCGAGAGAGACGGAAAATTGGCAGGCGGCTCGCCAGAGTGTGCGAGAGCGACAGAAAATCGCCCGGGTAGGAAGCGTATAAGTGCGAGAGAGACAGCAAATAACCAGGCGGGACTTGGGTGGTTTTTCCGTCAAAACAGCATCGCGTTCCCCCGCGACCCTCCGAGAGTGGTTGCACCCTCGGTTGCCCCGTTGAAGGGCACCAAGTGCGAGAGAGACAGCAAATCGCCAAGGTAGCAAGCGTATAAGTGCGAGAGAGATAGAAAATCGCCTTGCACGACGCGATTGTGTGCGAGAGAGACAGAAAATAGCCACGCGGCTCGCTAAAGTGTGCGAGAGAGACAGAAAATCGCCCAGGTAGGAAGCGTGTAAGTGCGAGAGAGACAGCAAGTAGCCAAGCGGAACCTGGGTGGTTTTTCCGTCAAAGCAGCATCGCGTTCCCCCGCGACCCTCCGAGAGTGGTTGCACCCTCGGTTGCCCCGTTCAAGGGCACCAAGTGCGAGAGAGGCAGAAAATCGCCCAGGGAGCAAGCGTATAAGCGCGAGAGAGATAGAAAATCGCTTTGCACGGCGCGATTGTGTGCGAGAGAGACAGAAAATCGCCCAGGTAGGAAGCGTATAAGTGCGAGAGAGACAGCAAATAGCCAGGCGGGACTTGGGTGGTTTTTCCGTCAAAGCAGCATCGCGTTCCCCCGCGACCCACCGAGAGTGGTTGCACCATCGGTTGCCACATTCAAGGCACCAAGTGCGAGAGAGACAGAAAATCGCCGACGGCTCGCTAAAGTGTGCGAGAGAGACAGAAAATCGCACAGGTAGGAAGCGTATAAGTGCGAGAGAGACAGCAGATAGCCAGGCGGGACTTGGGTAGTTTTTCCGTCAAAGCAGCATCGCGTTCCCCCGCGACCCTCCGAGAGTGGTTGCACCCTCGGTTGCCACATTCAAGGCACCAAGTGCGAGAGAGGCAGAAAATCGCCCAGGTAGGAAGCCTATAAGTGCGAGAGTGACAGCAAATAGCCAGGCGGGACTTGGGTGGTTTTTCCGTCAAAGCAGCATCGCGATCCCCCGCGACCCTCCGAGAGTGGTTGCACCCTCGGTTGCCACATTCAAGGCTCCAAGTGCGAGAGAGGCAGAAAATCGCCCAGGTAGCAAGCGTTTAAGTGCAAGAGAGATAGAAAATCGCCTTGCACGACGCGATTGTGTGCGAGAGAGACAGAAAATAGCCAGGCAGCTCGCTAAAGTGTGCGAGAGAGACAGAAAATCGCCCAGGTAGGAAGCGAATAAGTGCGAGAGAGACAGCAAATAGCCAAGCGGGACTTGGTTGGTTTTTCCGTCAAAGCAGCATCGCGTTCCCCCGCGACCCACCGAGAGTGGTTGCACCCTCGGTCGCCCCGTTCAAGGGCACTAAGTGCGAGAGAGACAGAAAATCGCCGAGGTAGCAAGCGTAAAAGTGCGAGAGAGACAGCGTAAAGCCAGGCGGGACTTGGGTGGTCTTTCCGTCAAAGCAGCATCGCGATCCCCCGCGACCCTCCGAGAGTGGTTATACCCTCGGTTGCTCCGTTCAAGGGCACCAAGTGCGAGAGAGACAGAAAATCGACCAGGTAGCAAGCGTAAAAGTGCAAGAGAGATAGAAAATCGCCTTGCACGACGCGATTGTGCGCGAAAGAGACAGAAAATAGCCCGGCGGCTCGCTAAAGTGTGCGAGAGAGACAGAAAATCGCCCAGGTAGGAAGCGTATAAGTGCGAGAGAGACAGCAAAAAGCCAAGCGGAACTTGGGTGGTTTATCCGTCAAAGCAGCCTCGCGTTCCCCCGCGACCCTCCGAGAGTTGTTGCAACCTCGGTTGCCCCGTTCAAGGGCACCAAGTGCGAGAGAGACTGAAAATCGCCCAGGTAGCAAGCGTACAAGTGCGAGAGAGACAGCAAATCGCCAGGCGGGACTTGGGTGGTTTTTCCGTCAAACCAGCATCGCGTTCCCCCGCGACCCTCCGAGAGTGGTTGCACCCTCGGTTGCCCCGTTGAAGAGCACCAAGTGCGAGACAGACAGCAAATCGCCAGGGTAGCAAGCGTATAAGTGCGAGAGAGATAGAAAATCGCTTTGCACGTCGCGATTGTGTGCGAGAGAGACAGAAAATCGCCCTGGTAGGAAGCCTATAAGTGCGAGAGAGACAGCAAATAGCCAGGCGAGACTTCGGTGGTTTTTCCGTCACAGCAGCATCGCGTTCCCCCGCGACCCACCGAGAGTGGTTGCACCCTCGGTTGCCCCGTTCAAGGGCACCAAGTGCGAGAGAGACAGAAAATCGCCCAGCTAGCAAGCGTTTAAGTGCGAGAGCGATAGAAAATCGCCTTGCAAGACACGATTGTGTTCGAGAGAGACGGAAAATTGGCAGGCGGCTCGCCAGAGTGTGCGAGAGCGACAGAAAATCGCCCGGGTAGGAAGCGTATAAGTGCGAGAGAGACAGCAAATAACCAGGCGGGACTTGGGTGGTTTTTCCGTCAAAACAGCATCGCGTTCCCCCGCGACCCTCCGAGAGTGGTTGCACCCTCGGTTGCCCCGTTGAAGGGCACCAAGTGCGAGAGAGACAGCAAATCGCCAAGGTAGCAAGCGTATAAGTGCGAGAGAGATAGAAAATCGCTTTGCACGTCGCGATTGTGTGCGAGAGAGACAGAAAATCGCCCAGGTAGGAAGCCTTTAAGTGCGACAGAGACAGCAAAAAGCCAGGCGAGACTTGGGTGGTTTTTCCGTCAAAGCAGCATCGCGTTCCCCCGCGACCCTCCGAGAGTGGTTGCACCCTCGGTTGCTCCGTTGAAGGGCACCAGGTGCGAGAGAGACAAAAAATCGCCCGGGTAGCAAGCATAAAAGTGCAAGAGAGATAGAAAATCGCCTTGCACGACGCGATTGTGTGCGAGAGAGACAGAAAATAGCCAGGCGGCTCGCTAAAGTGTGCGAAGGAGACAGAAAATCGCCCAGGTAGGAAGCGTGTAAGTGCGAGAGAGACAGCAAGTAGCCAAGCGGAACTTGGGTGGTTTTTCCGTCAAAGCAGCATCGCGTTCCCCCGCGACCCTCCATGAGTGGTTGCACCCTCGGTTGCCACATTCAAGGCACCAAGTGCGAGAGAGACAGAAAATCGCCCAGGTAGCAAGCGTATAAGTGCATGAGAGATAGAAAATCGCCTTGCACGACGCGATTGTGTGCGAGAGAGACCAAAAATAGCCAGGCGGCTCGCTAAAGCGTGCGAGAGAGACAGAAAATCGCCCAGGTAGGAAGCGTATAAGTGCGAGAGAGACAGCAAATAGCCAAGCGGAACTTGGGTGGTTTTTCCGTCACAGCAGCATCGCGTACCCCCGCGACCCTCCAAGAGTGGTTGCACCCTCGGTTGCCCCGTTCAAGGGCACCAAGTGCGAGAGAGACAGAAAATCGCCCAGGTAGCAAGCGTATAAGTGCGAGAGGGATAGAAAATCGCTTTGCACGGCGCAATTGTGTGCGAGAGAGACAGAAAATCGCCCAGGTAGCAAGCGTATAAGTGCGAGAGAGACAGCAAATCGCCAGGCGGGACTTGGGTGGTTTTTCCGCCAAACCGGCATCGCGTTCCCCCGCGACCCTCCGAGAGTGGTTGCACCCTCGGTTGCCCCGTTGAAGGGCACCAAGTTCGAGACTGACAGCAAATCGGCAAGGTAGCAAGCGTATAAGTGCGAGAAGGATAGCAAATCGCTTTGCACGTCGCGATTGTGTGCGAGAGAGACAGAAAATCGCCCAGGTAGGAAGGGTATAAGTGCGAGAGAGACAGCAAATAGCCAAGCGGAACTTGGGTGGTTTTTCCGTCAAAGCAGCCTCGCGTTCCCCCGCGACCCTCCGAGAGTGGTTGCACCCTCGGTTGCCCCGTTGAAGGGCACCAAGTGCGAGACTGACAGCAAAACGCCAAGGTAGCAAGCGTATAAGCGCGAGAAGGATAGCAAATCGCTTTGCACGTCGCGATTGTGTGCGAGAGAGACAGAAAATCGCCCAGGAAGGGAGGGTATAAGTGCGAGAGAGACAGCAAATAGCCAAGCGGTACTTGGGTGGTTTTTCCGTCAAAGCAGCCTCGCGTTCCCCCGCGACCCTCCGAGAGTGGTTGCACCCTCGGTTGCCCCGTTCAAGGGCACCAAGTGCGAGAGAGACAGAAAATCGCCCAGGTAGCAAGCGTATAAGTGCGAGAGGGATAAAAAATCGCTTTGCACGGCGCGATTGTGTGCGAGAGAGACAGAAAATCGCCCAGGTAGCAAGCGTATTAGTGCGAGAGAGACAGCAAATCGCCAGGCGGGACTTGGGTGGTTTTTCCGTCAAACCGGCATCGCGTTCCCCCGCGACCCTCCGAGAGTGGTTGCACCCTCGGTTGCCCCGTTGAAGAGCACCAAGTGCGAAAGAGACAGAAAATCGCCTAGGAAGCAAGCTTATACGTGCGAGAGAGATAGAATATCGCTTTGCACGTCGCGATTGTGTGCGAGAGAGACAGAAAATCGCCCAGGTAGGAAGCCTATAAGTGCGAGAGAGACAGAAAATCGCCCAGGTAGCAAGCGTCAAAGTGCGAGAGAGACAGCGAATAGCCAGGCGGGACTTGGGTGGTCTTTCCGTCAAAGCAGCATCGCGTTCCTCCGCGACCCTCCGAGAGTGGTTACACCCTCGGTTGCTCCGTTCAAGGCCACCAAGTGCGAGAGAGACAGAAAATCGCCCAGGTAGCAAGCGTAAAAGTGCAAGAGAGATAGAAAATCGCCTTGCACGACGCGATTGTGTGCGAGAGAGACAGAAAATAGCCAGGCGGCTCGCTAAAGTGTGCGAGAGAGACAGAAAATCGCCCAGGTAGGAAGCGTATAAGTGCGAGAGAGACAGCAAATAGTCAAGCGGAACTTAGGTGGTTTTTCCGTCAAAGCAGCCTCGCGATCCCCCGCGACCCTCCGAGAGTGGTTGCACCCTCGGTTGCCCCGTTCAAGGGCACCAAGTGCGAGAGAGACAAAAAATCGCCCAGGTAGCAAGCGTACAAGTGCGAGAGAGACAGCAAATCGCCAGGCGGGACTTGGGTGTTTTTTCCGTCCAAACAGCATCGCGTTCCCCCGCGACCCTCCGAGAGTGGTTGCACCCTCGGTTGCCCCGTTCAAGGGCACCAAAGGCGAGAGAGACAGAAAATCGCCCAGATTGCAAGCGTATAAGTGCGAGAGAGATAGAAAATCGCCTTGCACGACGCGATTGTGTGCGAGAGAGACAGAAAATAGCCAGGCGGCTCGGTTAAGTGTGCGCGAGAGACAGAAAATCGCGCAGGTAGTAAGCCAATGAGTGCAACAGAGACAGCAGATAGCCAGGCGGGACTTGGGTGGTTTTTCCGTCAAAGCAGCATCGCGTTCCCCCGCGACCCTCCAAGAGTGGTTGCACCCTCGGTTGCCACATTCAAGGCACCAAGTGCGAGAGAGACAGAAAATCGCCCAGGTAGCAAGCGTATAAGTGCAAGAGAGATAGAAAATCACCTTGCACGACGCGATTGTGTGCGAGAGAGACAGAAAATAGCCAGGCGGCTCGCTAAAGTGTGCGAGAGAGACAGAAAATCGCCCAGGTAGGAAGCGTATAAGTGCGAGAGAGACAGCAAATAGCCAAGCGGAACTTGGGTGGTTTTTCCGTCAAAGCAGCATCGCGTTCCCCCGCGACCCTCCAAGAGTGGTTGCACCCTCGGTTGCCCCGTTCAAGGGCACCAAGTGCGAGAGAGACAGAAAATCGCCCAGGTAGCAAGCGTATAAGTGCGAGAGGGATAGAAAATCGCTTTGCACGGCGCAATTGTGTGCGAGAGAGACAGAAAATCGCCCAGGTAGGAAGGGTATAAGTGCGAGAGAGACAGCAAATAGCCAAGCGGAACTTGGGTGGTTTTTCCGTCAAAGCAGCCTCGCGTTCCCCCGCGACCCTCCGAGAGTGGTTGCACCCTCGGTTGCCCCGTTGAAGGGCACCAAGTGCGAGACTGACAGCAAATCGCCAAGGTAGCAAGCATATAAGTGCGAGAAGGATAGCAAATCGCTTTGCACGTCGCGATTGTGTGCGAGAGAGAAAGAAAATCGCCCAGGAAGGAAGGGTATAAGTGCGAGAGAGAAAGCAAATAGCCAAGCGGTACTTGGGTGGTTTTTCCGTCAGGCAGCCTCGCGTTCCCCCGCGACCCTCCGAGAGTGGTTGCAACCTCGGTTGCCCCGTTGAAGGGCACCAAGTGCGAGACTGACAGCAAATCGCCAAGGTAGCAAGCGTATAAGTGCGAGAAGGATAGCAAATCGCTTTGCACGTCGCGATTGTGTGCGAGAGAGACAGAAAATCGCCCAGGAAGGAAGGGTATAAGTGCGAGAGAGACAGCAAATAGCCAAGCGGTACTTGGGTGGTTTTTCCGTCAGGCAGCCTCGCGTTCCCCCGCGACCCTCCGAGAGTGGTTGCACCCTCGGTTGCCCCGTTCAAGGGCACCAAGTGCGAGAGAGACAGAAAATCGCCCAGGTAGCAAGCGTATAAGTGCGAGAGGGATAAAAAATCGCTTTGCACGGCGCGATTGTGTGCGAGAGAGACAGAAAATCGCCCAGGTAGCAAGCGTATTAGTGCGAGAGAGACAGCAAATCGCCAGGCGGGACTTGGGTGGTTTTTACTTCAAACCGGCATCGCGTTCCCCCGCGACCCTCCGAGAGTGGTTGCACCCTCGGTTGCCCCGTTGAAGAGCACCAAGTGCGAAAGAGACAGAAAATCGCCTAGGTAGCAAGCTTATAAGTGCGAGAGAGATAGAATATCGCTTTGCACGTCGCGATTATGTGCGAGAGAGACAGAAAATCGCCCAGGTAGGAAGCCTATAAGTGCGAGAGAGACAGAAAATCGCCCAGGTAGCAAGCGTCAAAGTGCGAGAGAGACAGCGAATAGCCAGGCGGGACTTGGGTGGTCTTTCCGTCAAAGCAGCATCGCGTTCCTCCGCCACCCTCCGAGAGTGGTTACACCCTCGGTTGCTCCGTTCAAGGGCACCAAGTGCGAGAGAGACAGAAAATCGCCCAGGTAGCAAGCGTAAAAGTGCAAGAGAGATAGAAAATCGCCTTGCACGACGCGATTGTGTGCGAGAGAGACAGAAAATAGCCAGGCGGCTCGCTAAAGTGTGCGAGAGAGACAGAATATCGCCCAGGTAGGAAGCGTATAAGTGCGAGAGAGACAGCAAATAGTCAAGCGGAACTTAGGTGGTTTTTCCGTCAAAGCAGTCTTGCGATCCCCCGCGACCCTCCGAGAATGGTTGCACCCTCGGTTGCCCCGTTCAAGGGCACCAAGTGCGAGACAGACAGCAAATCGCCAAGGTAGCAAGCGAATAAGTGCGAGAGAGATAGAAAATCGCTTTGCACGTCGCGATTGTGTGCGAGAGAGACAGAAAATCGCCCAGGTAGGAAGCCTATAAGTGCGACAGAGACAGCAAATAGCCAGGCGAGACTTGGGTAATTTTTCCGTCACAGCAGCATCGCGTTCCCCCGCGAGACTGACAGCAAATCGGCAAGGTAGCAAGCGTATAAGTGGGAGAAGGATAGCAAATCGCTTTGCACGTCGCGATTGTGTGCGAGAGAGACAGAAAATCGCCCAGGTAGGAAGGGTATAAGTGCGAGAGAGACAGCAAATAGCCAAGCGGAACTTGGGTGGTTTTTCCGTCAAAGCAGCCTCGCGTTCCCCCGCGACCCTCCGAGAGTGGTTGCACCCTCGGTTGCCCCGTTCAAGGGCACCAAGTGCGAGAGAGACAAAAAATCGCCAAGGTAGCAAGCGTACAAGTGCGAGAGAGACAGCAAATCGCCAGGCGGGACTTGGGTGGTTTTTCCGTCAAACCAGCATCGCGTTCCCCCGCGACCCTCCGAGAGTGGTTGCACCCTCGGTTGCCCCGTTGAAGAGCACCAAGTGCGAGACAGACAGCAAATCGCCAAGGTAGCAAGCGTATAAGTGCGAGAGAGATAGAAATTCGCTTCGCACATCGCGATTGTGTGCGAGAGAGACAGAAAATCGCCAAGGTAGCAAGCGTATGAGTGCGAAGGAGATAGAAAATCGCCTTGCACGACGCGATTGTGTGCGAGAGAGACAGAAAATAGCCAGGCCGCTCGCTAAAGTGTGCGAGAGAGACAGAAAATCACCCAGGTAGGAAGCGTATAAGTGCGAGAGAGACAGCAAATAGCCAGGCGGGACTTGGGTGGTTTTTCCGTCAAAGCAGCATCGCGTTCCCCCGCGACCCTCCGAGAGTGGTTATACCCTCGGTTGCTCCGTTCAAGGGCACCAAGTGCGAGAGAGACAGAAAATCGACCAGGTAGCAAGCGTAAAAGTGCAAGAGAGATAGAAAATCGCCTTGCACGACGCGATTGTGCGCGAAAGAGACAGAAAATAGACAGGCGGCTCGCTAAAGTGTGCGAGAGGGACAGAAAATCGCCCAGGTAGGAAGCAAATAAGTGCGAGAGAGACAGCAAATAGCCAAGCGGAACTTGGGTGGTTTTTCCGTCAAAGCAGCCTCGCGTTCCCCCGCGACCCTCCGAGAGTGGTTGCACCCTCGGTTGCCCCGTTCAAGGGCACCAAGTGCGAGGGAGACAGAAAATCGCCCAGGTAGCAAGCGTATAAGTGCGAGAGAGACAGCAAATCGCCAGGCGGGACTTGGGTGGTTTTTCCGTCAAACCAGCATCGCGTTCCCCCGCGACCCTCCGAGAGTGGTTGCACCCTCGGTTGCCCCGTTGAAGGGCACCAAGTGCGAGACAGACAGCAAATCGCCGAGGTAGCAAGCGTATAAGTGCGAGAGAGATAGAAAATCGCTTTGCACGTCGCGATTGTGTGAGAGAGAGACAGAAAATCGCCCAGGTAGGAAGCCTATAAGTGCGACAGAGACAGCAAATAGCCAGGCGAGACTTGGGTGGTTTTTCCGTCACAGCAGCATCGCGTTCCCCCGCGACCCTCCGAGAGTGGTTGCACCCTCGGTTGCCCCGTTCAAGGGCACCAAGTGCGAGAGAGACAGAAAATCGCCCAGGTAGCAAGCGTTTAAGTGCGAGAGCGATAGAAAATAGCCTTGCAAGACACGATTGTGTTCGAGAGAGACGGAAAATTGGCAGGCGGCTCGCCAGAGTGTGCGAGAGCGACAGAAAATCGCCCGGGTAGGAAGCGTATAAGTGCGAGAGAGACAGCAAATAACCAGGCGGGACTTGGGTGGTTTTTCCCTCGAAGCAGCTTCGCGTTCTCCCGCGACCCTCCATGAGTGGTTGCACCCTCGGTTGCCACATTCAAGGCACCAAGTGCGAGAGAGACAGAAAATCGCCCAGGTAGCAAGCGTATAAGTGCAAGAGAGATAGAAAATCGCCTTGCACGACGCGATTGTGTGCGAGAGAGACAGAAAATAGCCAGGCGGCTCGCTAAAGTGTGCGAGAGAGACAGAAAATCCCCCGCGACCCTCCGAGAGTGGTTGCACCCTCGGTTGCCCCGTTGAAGAGCACCAAGTGCGAGATCTGAAAATCGCCCAGGTAGCAAGCTTATAAGTGCAAGGGAGATAGAAAATCGCTTTGCACGTCGCGATTGTGTGCGAGAGAGACAGAAAATCGCCCAGGTAGGAAGCCTATAAGTGCGAGAGCGACAGCAAATAGCCAGGCGGCACTTGGGTGGTTTTTCCGTCAAAGCAGCATCAAGTTCCCCCGCGACCCTCCGAGAGTGGTTGCACCCTCGGTTGCCCCGTTGAAGGGCACCAAGTGCGAGACTGACAGCAAATCGCCAAGGTAGCAAGCGTATAAGTGCGAGAAGGATAGCAAATCGCTTTGCACGTCGCGATTGTGTGCGAGAGAGACAGAAAATCGCCCAGGAAGGAAGGGTATAAGTGCGAGAGAGACAGCAAATAGCCAAGCGGTACTTGGGTGGTTTTTCCGTCAGGCAGCCTCGCGTTCTCCCGCGACCCTCCGAGAGTGGTTGCAACCTCGGTTGCCCCGTTGAAGGGCACCAAGTGCGAGACTGACAGCAAATCGCCAAGGTAGCAAGCGTATAAGTGCGAGAAGGATAGCAAATCGCTTTGCACGTCGCGATTGTGTGCGAGAGAGACAGAAAATCGCCCAGGAAGGAAGGGTATAAGTGCGAGAGAGACAGCAAATAGCCAAGCGGTATTTGGGTGGTTTTTCCGTCAGGCAGCCTCGCGTTCCCCCGCGACCCTCCGAGAGTGGTTGCACCCTCGGTTGCCCCGTTCAAGGGCACCAAGTGCGAGAGAGACAGAAAATCGCCCAGGTAGCAAGCGTATAAGTGCGAGAGGGATAAAAAATCGCTTTGCACGGCGCGATTGTGTGCGAGAGAGACAGAAAATCGCCCAGGTAGCAAGCGTATTAGTGCGAGAGAGACAGCAAATCGCCAGGCGGGACTTGGGTGGTTTTTACTTCAAACCGGCATCGCGTTCCCCCGCGACCCTCCGAGAGTGGTTGCACCCTCGGTTGCCCCGTTGAAGAGCACCAAGTGCGAAAGAGACAGAAAATCGCCTAGGTAGCAAGCTTATAAGTGCGAGAGAGATAGAATATCGCTTTGCACGTCGCGATTATGTGCGAGAGAGACAGAAAATCGCCCAGGTAGGAAGCCTATAAGTGCGAGAGAGACAGAAAATCGCCCAGGTAGCAAGCGTCAAAGTGCGAGAGAGACAGCGAATAGCCAGGCGGGACTTGGGTGGTCTTTCCGTCAAAGCAGCATCGCGTTCCTCCGCCACCCTCCGAGAGTGGTTACACCCTCGGTTGCCATGTTCAAGGCACCAAGTGCGAGAGAGACAGCAAATCGCCAAGGTAGCAAGCGTATAAGTGCGAGAGAGATAGAAAATCGCTTTGCACGTCGCGATTGTGTGCGAGAGAGACAGAAAATCGCCCAGGTAGGAAGGGTATAAGTGCGAGAGAGACAGCAAATAGCCAAGCGGAACTTGGGTGGTTTTTCCGTCAAAGCAGCCTCGCGTTCCCCCGCGACCCTCCGAGAGTGGTTGCACCCTCGGTTGCCATGTTCAAGGCACCAAGTGCGAGAGAGACAGCAAATCGCCAAGGTAGCAAGCGTATAAGTGCGAGAGAGATAGAAAATCGCTTTGCACGTCGCGATTGTGTGCGAGAGAGACAGAAAATCGCCCAGGTAGGAAGCCTATAAGTGCGACAGAGACAGCAAAAAGCCAGGCGAGACTTGGGTGGTTTTTCCGTCAAAGCAGCATCGCGTTCCCCCGCGACCCTCCGAGAGTGGTTGCACCCTCGGTTGCCCCGTTGAAGGGCACCAAGTGCGAGACAGACAGCAAATCGCCAAGGTAGCAAGCGTATAAGTGCGAGAGAGATAGAAAATCGCTTTGCACGTCGCGATTGTGTGCGAGAGAGACAGAAAATCGCCCAGGTAGGAAACCTATAAGTGCGACAGAGACAGCAAATAGCCAGGCGAGACTTGGGTAATTTTTCCGTCACAGCAGCATCGCGTTCCCCCGCGACCCTCCGAGAGTGGTTGCACCCTCGGTTGCCCCGTTCAAGGGCACCAAGTGCGAGAGAGACAGAAAATCGCCCAGGTAGCAAGCGTTTAAGTGCGAGAGAGATAGAAAATCGCCTTGCAAGACGCGATTGTGCTCGAGAGAGACAGAAAATTGGCAGGCGGCTCGCCAGAGTGTGCGAGAGCGACAGAAAATCGCCCGGGTAGGAAGCGTATAAGTGCGAGAGAGACAGCAAATAGCCAGGCGGGACTTGGGTAATTTTTCCCTCGAAGCAGCATCGCGTTCCCCCGCGACCCTCCGAGAGTGGTTGCACCCACGGTTGCCCCGATCAAGGGCACCAAGTGCGAGAGAGACAGAAAATCGCCCAGGTAGCAAGCGTATAAGTGCGAGAGAGATAGAAAATCGCCTTGCACGACGCGATTGTGTGCGAGAGAGACAGAAAATAGCCAGGCGGCTCGGTAAAGTGTGCGAGAGAGACAGAAAATCGCGCAGGTAGTAAGCCTATGAGTGCGACAGAGACAGCAGATAGCCAGGCGGGACTTGGGTGTTTTTTCCGTCCAAACAGCATCGCACTCTCCCGCGACCCTCCGAGAGTGGTTGCACCATCGATTGCCACATTCAAGGCACCAAGTGCGAGAGAGACAGAAAATCGCCAGGCGGCTCGCTAAAGTGTGCAAGAGAGACAGAAAATCGCACAGGTAGGAAGCGTATAAGTGCGAGAGAGACAGCAGATAGCCAGGCGGGACTTGGGTGTTTTTTCCGTCACAGCAGCATCGCGTTCCCCATCGACCCTCCGAGAGTGGTTGCACCCTCGGTTGCCCCGTTCAAGGGCACCAAGTGCGAGAGAGACAGAAAATCGCCCAGGTAGCAAGCGTTTAAGTGCGAGAGAGATAGAAAATCGCCTTGCAAGACGCGATTGTGTTCGAGAGAGACAGAAAATTGGCAGGCGGCTAGCCAGAGTGTGCGAGAGCGACAGAAAATCGCCCGGGTAGGAAGCGTATAAGTGCGAGAGAGACAGCAAATAGCCAGGCGGGACTTGGGTGCTCTTTCCGTCAAAGCAGCATCGCGTTCCTCCGCGACCCTCCGAGAGTGGTTACACCCTCGGTTGCTCCGTTCAAGGGCACCAAGTGCGAGAGAGACAGAAAATCGCCCAAGTAGCAAGCGTAAAAGTGCAAGAGAGATAGAAAATCGCCTTGCACGACGCGATTGTGTGCGAGAGAGACAGAAAATAGCCAGGCGGCTCGCTAATGTGTGCGAGAGAGACAGAAAATCGCCCAGGTAGGAAGCGTATAAGTAAGAGAGCGACAGCAAATAGCCAAGCGGAACTTGGGTGGTTTTTCCGTCAAAGCAGCCTCGCGTTCCCCCGCGACCCTCCGAGAGTGGTTGCACCCTCCGTTGCCCCGTTCAAGGGCACCAAGTGCGAGAGAGACAGAAAATCGCCCAGGTAGCAAGCGTATAAGTGCGAGAGGGATAGAAAATCGCTTTGCACGGCGCGATTGTGTGCGAGAGAGACAGAAAATCGCCCAGGTAGCAAGCGTATAAGTGCGAGAGAGACAGCAGATCGCCAGGCGGGACTTGGGTGGTTTTTCCGTCAAACCGGCATCGCGTTCCCCCGCGACCCTCCGAGAGTGGTTGCACCCTCGGTTGCCCCGATCAAGGGCACCAAGTGCGAGAGGGACAGAAAATCGCCCAGGTAGCAAGCGTATAAGTGCGAGAGAGATAGAAAATCGCCTTGCACGACGCGATTGTGTGCGAGAGAGACAGAAAATAGCCAGGCGGCTCGGTAAAGTGTGCGAGAGAGACAGAAAATAGCCTGGCGGCTCGGTAAAGTGTGCGCGAGAGACAGAAAATCCTGCAGGTAGTAAGCCTTTGAGTGCAACAGAGACAGCAGATAGCCAGGCGGGACTTGGGTGGTTTTTCCGTCAAAGCAGCATCGCGTTCCTCCGCGACCCTCCGAGAGTGGTTGCACCCTCGGTTGCCCCGTTGAAGGGCACCAAGTGCGAGAGAGACAGAAAATCGCCCAGGTAGCAAGCGTTTAAGTGCAAGAGAGATAGAAAATCGCCTTGCACGACGCGATTGTGTGCGAGAGAGAAAGAAATTAGGCAGGCGGCTCGGTAAAGTGTGCGAGAGAGACGGAAAATCGCGCAGGTAGTAAGCCTATGAGTGCGACAGAGACAGCAGATAGCCAGGCGGGACTTGGGTGTTTTTCGTCCAAATAGCATCGCGTTCTCCCGCGACCCTCCGAGAGTTGTTGCACCATCGGTTGCCACATTCAAGGCACCAAGTGCGAGAGAGACAGAAAATCGCCAGGCGGCTCGCTAAAGTGTGCGAGAGAGACAGAAAATCGCACAGGTAGGAAGCGTACAAGTGCGAGAGAGACAGCAGATAGCCAGGCGGGACTTGGGTGTTTTTTCCGTCCAAACAGCATCGCGTTCCCCCGCGACCCTCCGAGAGTGGTTGCACCCTCGGTTGCCCCGTTCAAGGGCACCAAGTGCGAGAGAGACAGAAAATCGCCCAGGTTGCAAGCGTATAAGTGCGAGAGAGATAGAAAATCGCCTTGCACGACGCGATTGTGTGCGAGAGAGACAGAAAATAGCCAGGCGGCTCGGTAAAATGTGCGTGAGAGACAGAAAATCGCGCAGGTAGTAAGCCTATGAGTGCAACACAGACAGCAGATAGCCAGGCGGGACTTGGGTGGTTTTTCCGTCAAAGCAGCATCGCGTTCCCCCGCGACCCTCCAAGAGTGGTTGCACCCTCGGTTGCCCCGTTCAAGGGCACCAAGTGCGAGAGAGACAGAAAATCGCCCAGGTAGCAAGCGTATAAGTGCGAGAGGGATAGAAAATCGCTTTGCACGGCGCAATTGTGTGCGAGAGAGACAGAAAATCGCCCAGGTAGCAAGCGTATAAGTGCGAGAGAGACAGCAAATCGCCAGGCGGGACTTGGGTGGTTTTTCCGCCAAACCGGCATCGCGTTCCCCCGCGACCCTCCGAGAGTGGTTGCACCCTCGGTTGCCCCGTTGAAGGGCACCAAGTCCGAGACTGACAGCAAATCGGCAAGGTAGCAAGCGTATAAGTGCGAGAAGGATAGCAAATCGCTTTGCACGTCGCGATTGTGTGCGAGAGAGACAGAAAATCGCCCAGGTAGGAAGGGTATAAGTGCGAGAGAGACAGCAAATAGCCAAGCGGAACTTGGGTGGTTTTTCCGTCAAAGCAGCCTCGCGTTCCCCCGCGACCCTCCGAGAGTGGTTGCACCCTCGGTTGCCCCGTTGAAGGGCACCAAGTGCGAGACTGACAGCAAAACGCCAAGGTAGCAAGCGTATAAGTGCGAGAAGGATAGCAAATCGCTTTGCACGTCGCGATTTTGTGCGAGAGAGACAGAAAATCGCCCAGGAAGGGAGGGTATAAGTGCGAGAGAGACATCAAATAGCCAAGCGGTACTTGGGTGGTTCTTCCGTCAAAGCAGCCTCGCGTTCCCCCGCGACCCTCCGAGAGTGGTTGCACCCTCGGTTGCCCCGTTGAAGAGCACCAAGTGCGAAAGAGACAGAAAATCGCCTAGGAAGCAAGCTTATAAGTGCGAGAGAGATAGAATATCGCTTTGCACGTCGCGATTGTGTGCGAGAGAGACAGAAAATCGCCCAGGTAGGAAGCCTATAAGTGCGAGAGAGACAGAAAATCGCCCAGGTAGCAAGCGTCAAAGTGCGAGAGAGACAGCGAATAGCCAGGCGGGACTTGGGTGGTCTTTCCGTCAAAGCAGCATCGCGTTCCTCCGCCACCCTCCGAGAGTGGTTACACCCTCGGTTGCTCCGTTCAAGGGCACCAAGTGCGAGAGAGACAGAAAATCGCCCAGGTAGCAAGCGTAAAAGTGCAAGAGAGATAGAAAATCGCCTTGCACGACGCGATTGTGTGCGAGAGAGACAGAAAATAGCCAGGCGGCTCGCTAAAGTGTGCGAGAGAGACAGAAAATCGCCCAGGTAGGAAGCGTATAAGTGCGAGAGAGACAGCAAATAGCCAAGCGGAACTTGGGTGGTTTTTCCGTCAAAGCAGCCTCGCGTTCCCCCGCGACCCTCCGAGAGTGGTTGCACCCTCGGTTGCCCCGTTGAAGGGCACCAAGTGCGAGACTGACAGCAAAACGCCAAGGTAGCAAGCGTATAAGTGCGAGAAGGATAGCAAATCGCTTTGCACGTCGCGATTGTGTGCGAGAGAGACAGAAAATCGCCCAGGAAGGGAGGGTATAAGTGCGAGAGAGACAGCAAATAGCCAAGCGGTACTTGGGTGGTTTTTCCGTCAAAGGAGCCTCGCGTTCCCCCGCGACCCTCCGAGAGTGGTTGCACCCTCGGTTGCCCCGTTCAAGGGCACCAATTGCGAGAGAGACAGAAAATCGCCCAGGTAGCAAGCGTATAAGTGCGAGAGCGATAAAAAATCGCTTTGCACGGCGCGATTGTGTGCGAGAGAGACAGAAAATCGCCCAGGTAGCAAGCGTATTAGTGCGAGAGAGACAGCAAATTGCCAGGCGGGACTTGGGTGGTTTTTCCGTCAAACCGGCATCGCGTTCCCCCGCGACCCTCCGAGAGTGGTTGCACCCTCGGTTGCCCCGTTGAAGAGCACCAAGTGCGAAAGAGACAGAAAATCGCCTAGGAAGCAAGCTTATAAGTGCGAGAGAGATAGAATATCGCTTTGCACGTCGCGATTGTGTGCGAGAGAGACAGAAAATCGCCCAGGTAGGAAGCCTATAAGTGCGAGAGAGACAGAAAATCGCCCAGGTAGGAAGCGTATAAGTGCGAGAGAGACAGCAAATAGCCAAGCGGAACTTGGGTGGTTTTTCCGTCAAAGCAGCATCGCGTTCCCCCGCGACCCTCCAAGAGTGGTTGCACCCTCGGTTGCCCCGTTCAAGGGCACCAAGTGCGAGAGAGACAGAAAATCGCCCAGGTAGCAAGCGTATAAGTGCGAGAGGGATAGAAAATCGTTTTGCACGGCGCAATTGTGTGCGAGAGAGACAGAAAATCGCCCAGGTAGCAAGCGTATAAGTGCGAGAGAGACAGCAAATCGCCAGGCGGGACTTGGGTGGTTTTTCCGCCAAACCGGCATCGCGTTCCCCCGCGACCCTCCGAGAGTGGTTGCACCCTCGGTTGCCCCGTTGAAGGGCACCAAGTCCGAGACTGACAGCAAATCGGCAAGGTAGCAAGCGTATAAGTGCGAGAAGGATAGCAAATCGCTTTGCACGTCGCGATTGTGTGCGAGAGAGACAGAAAATCGCCCAGGTAGGAAGGGTATAAGTGCGAGAGAGACAGCAAATAGCCAAGCGGAACTTGGGTGGTTTTTCCGTCAAAGCAGCCTCGCGTTCCCCCGCGACCCTCCGAGAGTGGTTGCACCCTCGGTTGCCCCGTTGAAGGGCACCAAGTGCGAGACTGACAGCAAATCGCCAAGGTAGCAAGCGTATAAGTGCGAGAAGGATAGCAAATCGCTTTGCACGTCGCGATTGTGTGCGAGAGAGACAGGAAATCGCCCAGGAAGGAAGGGTATAAGTGCGAGAGAGACAGCAAATAGCCAAGCGGTACTTGGGTGGTTTTTCCGTCAGGCAGCCTCGCGTTCCCCCGCGACCCTCCGAGATTGGTTGCACCCTCGGTTGCCCCGTTCAAGGGCACCAAGTGCGAGAGAGACAGAAAATCGCCCAGGTAGCAAGCGTATAAGTGCGAGAGGGATAAAAAATCGCTTTGCACGGCGCGATTGTGTGCGAGAGAGACAGAAAATCGCCCAGGTAGCACGCGTATTAGTGCGAGAGAGACAGCAAATCTTTCAGACTTGGGTGGTTTTTCCGTCAAACCAGCATCGCGTTCCCCCGCGAGACAGACAGCAAATCGCCAAGGTAGCAAGCGTATAAGTGCGAGAGAGATAGAAAATCGCTTTGCACGTCGCAATTGTGTGCGAGAGAGACAGAAAATCGCCCAGGTAGGAAGCCTATTAGTGCGACAGAGACAGCAAATAGCCAGGCGAGACTTTGGTAATTTTTCCGTCACAGCAGCATCGCGTTCCCCCGCGACCCTCCGAGAGTGGTTGCACCCTCGGTTGCCCCGTTCAAGGGCACCAAGTGCGAGAGAGACAGAAAATCGCCCAGGTAGCAAGCGTTTAAGCACAAGAGAGATAGAAAATCGCCTTGCACGACGCGATTGTGTGCGAGAGAGAAAGAAAATAGCCAGGCGGCTCGGTAAAGTGTGCGCGAGAGACAGAAAATCGCGCAGGTAGTAAGCCTATGAGTGCAACAGAGACAGCAGATAGCCAGGCGGGACTTGGGTGTTTTTTCCGTCCAAACAGCACCGCGTTCCCCCGCGACCCTCCGAGAGTGGTTGCACCCTCGGTTGCCCCGTTCAAGGGCACTAAGTGCGAGAGAGACAGAAAATCGCCCAGGTTGCAAGCGTATAAGTGCGAGAGAGATTGAAAATCGCCTTGCACGACGCGATTGTGTGCGAGAGAGACAGAAAATAGCCAGGCGGCTCGGTAAAGTGTGCGCGAGAGACAGAAAATCGCGCAGGTAGTAAGCCTATGAGTGCAACAGAGACAGCAGATAGCCAGGCGGGACTTAGGTGGTTTTTCCGTCAAAGCATCATCGCGTTCCCCCGCGACCCTCCAAGAGTGGTTGCACCCTCGGTTGCTCCGTTCAAGGCACCAAGTGCGAGAGAGACAGAAAATCGCCCAGGTAGCAAGCGTTGAGTGCAAGAGAGATAGAAAATCGCCTTGCACGACGCGATTGTGTGCGAGAGAGACAGAAAATAGCCAGGCGGCTCGCTAAAGTGTGCGAGAGAGACAGAAAATCGTCCAGGTAGGAAGCGTATAAGTGCGAGAGAGACAGCTAATAGCTAAGCGGAACTTTGGTGGTTTTTCCGTCAAAGCAGCATCGCGTTCCCCCGCGACCCTCCAAGAGTGGTTGCACCCTCGGTTGTCCCGTTCACGGGCACCAAGTGCGAGACTGACAGCAAATCGGCAAGGTAGCAAGCGTATAAGTGCGAGAGAGATAGAAAATCGCTTTGCACGTCGCGATTGTGTGCGAGAGAGACAGAAAATCGCCCAGGTAGGAAGGGTATAAGTGCGAGAGAGACAGCAAATAGCCAAGCGGAACTTGGGTGGTTTTTCCGTCAAAGCAGCCTCGCGTTCCCCCGCGACCCTCCGAGAGTGGTTGCACCCTCGGTTGCCCCGTTCAAGGGCAGCAAGTGCGAGAGAGACAGAAAATCGCCGAGGTATTAAGCGTACAAGTGCGAGAGAGATAGAAAATCGCCTTGCACGACGCGATTGTGTGCTAGAGAGACGGGAATAGACAGGCGGCTCGCTAAAGTGTGCGAAAGAGACAGAAAATCGCCCAGGTAGGAAGCGTATAAGTGCGAGAGAGACAGCAAATAGCCAAGCGGAACTTGGGTGGTTTTTCCGTCAAAGCAGCATCGCGTTCCCCCGCGACCCTCCGAGAGTGGTTGCACCCTCGGTTGCCCCGTTCAAGGGCACCAAGTGCGAGAGAGACAGAAAATCGCCCAGGTAGCAAGCGTACAAGTTCGAAAGAGACAGAAAATCGCCTTGCAAGACGCGATTGTGTTCGAGAGAGACAGAAAATTGGCAGGCGGCTCGCCAGAGTGTGCGAGAGCGACAGAAAATCGCCCGGGTAGGAAGCGTATAAGTGCGAGAGAGACAGCAAATAGCCAGGCGGGACTTGGGTGGTTTTTCCCTCGAAGCAGCATCGCGTTCCCCCGCGACCCTCCGAGAGTGGTTGCACCCTCGGTTGCCCCGTTGAAGAGCACCAAGTGCGAGAGAGACAGGAAATCGCCCAGGTAGCAAGCGTATAAGTGCAAGAGAGATAGAAAATCGCCTTGCACGACGCGATTGTGTGCGAGAGAGACAGAAAATAGCCAGGCGGCTCGCTAAAGTGTGCGAAAGAGACAGAAAATCGCCCAGGTAGGAAGCGTATAAGTGCGAGAGAGACAGCAAATAGCCAAGCGGAACTTGGGTGGTTTTTCCGTCAAAGCAGCATCGCGTTCCCCCACGACCTCCGAGAGTGGTTGCACCCTCGGTTGCCCCGTTCAAGGGCACCAAGTGCGAGAGAGACAGAAAATCGCCCAGGTAGCAAGCGTATAAGTGCGAGAGGGATAAAAAATCGCTTTGCACGGCGCGATTGTGTGCGAGAGAGACAGAAAATCGCCCAGGTAGCAAGCGTATTAGTGCGAGAGAGACAGCAAATCGCCAGGCGGGACTTGGGTGGCTTTTCCGTCAAACCGGCATCGCGTTCCCCCGCGACCCTCCGAGAGTGGTTGCACCCTCGGTTGCCCCGTTGAAGGGCACCAAGTGCGAGACAGACAGCAAATCGCCAAGGTAGCAAGCGTATAAGTGCGAGAGAGACAGCAAATCGCCAGGCGGGACTTGGGTGGTTTTTCCGTCAAACCAGCATCGCGTTCCCCCGCGACCCTCCGAGAGTGGTTGCACCCTCGGTTGCCCCGTTGAAGGGCACCAAGTGCGAGACAGACAGCAAATCGCCAAGGTAGCAAGCGTATAAGTGCGAGAGAGATAGAAAATCGCTTTGCACGCCGCGATTGTGTGCGAGAGAGACAGAAAATCGCCCAGGTAGCAAGCGTATTAGTGCGAGAGAGACAGCAAATCGCCAGGCGGGACTTGGGTGGTTTTTCCCTCGAAGCAGCATCGCGTTCCCCCGCGACCCTCCGAGAGTGGTTGCACCCTCGGTTGCCCCGTTGAAGAGCACCAAGTGCGAGAGAGACAGAAAATCGCCCAGGTAGGAAGCGTATAAGTGCGAGAGAGACAGCAAATAGTCAAGCGGAACTTAGGTGGTTTTTCCGTCAAAGCACTCTCGCGATCCCCCGCGACCCTCCGAGAGTGGTTGCACCCTCGGTTGCCCCGTTCAAGGGCACCAAGTGCGAGAGAGACAGAAAATCGCCCAGGTAGCAAGCGTACAAGTGCGAGAGAGACAGCAAATCGCCAGGCGGGACTTGGGTGGTTTCTCCGTCAAACCAGCATCGCGTTCCCCCGCGACCCTCCAAGAGTGGTTGCACCCTCGGTTGCCCCGTTGAAGAGCACCAAGTGCGAGACAGACAGCAAAACGCCAAGGTAGCAAGCGTATAAGTGCGAGAGAGATAGAAAATCGCTTTGCACGTCGCGATTGTGTGCGAGAGAGACAGAAAATCGCCCAGGTAGGAAGCCTATAAGTGCGACAGAGACAGCAAATAGCCAGGCGAGACTTGGGTAATTTTTCCGTCACAGCAGCATCGCGTTCCCCCGCGACCCTCCGAGAGTGGTTGCACCCTCAGTTGCCCCGTTCAAGGGCACCAAGTGCGAGAGAGACAGAAAATTGCCCAGGTAGCAAGCGTTTAAGTGCAAGAGAGATAGAAAATCGCCTTGCACGACGCGATTGTGTGCCAGAGAGAAAGAAAATAGCCAGGCGGCTCGGTAAAGTGTGCGAGAGAGACAGAAAATCGCGCAGGTAGTAAGCCTATGAGTGCGACAGAGACAGCAGATAGCCAGGCGGGACTTGGGTGTTTTTTCCGTCCAAACAGCATCGCGTTCTCCCGCGACCCTCCGAGAGTGGTTGCACCATCGGTTGCCACATTCAAGGCACCAAGTGCGAGAGAGACAGAAAATCGCCAGGCGGCTCGCTAAAGTGTGCGAGAGAGACAGAAAATCGCCCAGGTAGGAAGCGTATAAGTGCGAGAGAGACAGCAGATAGCCAGGCGGGACTTGGGTGTTTTTTCCGTCCAAACAGCATCGCGTTCCCCCGCGACCCTCCGAGAGTGGTTGCACCCTCGGTTGCCCCGTTCAAGGGCACCAAGTGCGAGAGAGACAGAAAATCGCCCAGGTTGCAAGCGTATAAGTGCGAGAGAGATAGAAAATCGCCTTGCACGACGCGATTGTGTGCGAGAGAGACAGAAAATAGCCAGGCGGCTCGGTAAAGTGTGCGCGAGAGACAGAAAATCGCGCAGGTAGTAAGCCTATGAGTGCAACAGAGACAGCAGATAGCCAGGCGGGACTAAAGTGGTTTTTCCGTCAAAGCAGCATCGCGTTCCCCCGCGACCCTCCAAGAGTGGTTGCACCCTCGGTTGCCACATTCAAGGCACCAAGTGCGAGAGAGACAGAAAATCGCCCAGGTAGCAAGCGTATAAGTGCAAGAGAGATAGAAAATCGCCTTGCACGACGCGATTGTGTGCGAGAGAGACAGAAAATAGCCAGGCGGCTCGCTAAAGTGTGCGAGAGAGACAGAAAATCGCCCAGGTAGGAAGCGTATAAGTGCGAGAGAGACAGCAAATAGCCAAGCGGAACTTGGGTGGTTTTTCCGTCAAAGCAGCATCGCGTTCCCCCGCGACCCTCCAAGAGTGGTTGCACCCTCGGTTGCCCCGTTCAAGGGCACCAAGTGCGAGAGAGACAGAAAATCGCCCAGGTAGCAAGCGTATAAGTGCGAGAGGGATAGAAAATCGCTTTGCACGGCGCAATTGTGTGCGAGAGAGACAGAAAATCGCCCAGGTAGAAAGCGTATAAGTGCGAGAGAGACAGCAAATCGCCAGGCGGGACTTGGGTGGTTTTTCCGCCAAACCGGCATCGCGTTCCCCCGCGACCCTCCGAGAGTGGTTGCACCCTCGGTTGCCCCGTTGAAGGGCACCAAGTGCGAGACTGACAGCAAATCGGCAAGGTAGCAAGCGTATAAGTGCGAGAAGGATAGCAAATCGCTTTGCACGTCGCGATTGTGTGCGAGAGAGACAGAAAATCGCCCAGGTAGGAAGGGTATAAGTGCGAGAGAGACAGCAAATAGCCAAGCGGAACTTGGGTGGTTTTTCCGTCAAAGCAGCCTCGCGTTCCCCCGCGACCCTCCGAGAGTGGTTGCACCCTCGGTTGCCCCGTTCAAGGGCACCAAGTGCGAGAGAGACAGAAAATCGCCCAGGTAGCAAGCGTACAAGTGCGAGAGAGATAGAAAATCGCCTTGCACGACGCGATTGTGTGCGAGAGAGACGGGAATAGCCAGGCGGCTCGCTAAAGTGTGCGAAAGAGACAGAAAATCGCCCAGGTAGGAAGCGTATAAGTGCGAGAGAGACAGCAAATAGCCAAGCGGAACTTGGGTGGTTTTTCCGTCAAAGCAGCATCGCGTTCCCCCGCGACCCTCCGAGAGTGGTTGCACCCTCGGTTGCCCCGTTCAAGGGCACCAAGTGCGAGAGAGACAGAAAATCGCCCAGGTAGCAAGCGTACAAGTGCGAGAGAGACAGAAAATCGCCTTGCAAGACGCGATTGTGTTCGAGAGAGACAGAAAATTGGCAGGCGGCTCGCCAGAGTGTGCGAGGGCGACAGAAAATTGCCCGGGTAGGAAGCGTATAAGTGCGAGAGAGACAGCAAATAGCCAGGCGGGACTTGGGTGGTTTTTCCCTCGAAGCAGCATCGCGTTCCCCCGCGACCCTCCGAGAGTGGTTGCACCCTCGGTTGCCCCGTTGAAGGGCACCAAGTGCGAGACAGACAGCAAATCGCCAAGGTAGCAAGCGTATAAGTGCGAGAGAGATAGAAAATCGCTTTGCACGCCGCGATTGTGTGCGAGAGAGACAGAAAATCGCCAAGGTAGGAAGCCTATAAGTGCGACAGAGACAGCAAATAGCCAGGCGCGACTTGGGTGGTTTTTCCGTCACAGCAGCATCGCGTTCCCCCGCGACCCTCCGAGAGTGGTTGCACCCTCGGTTGCCCCGTTCAAGGGCACCAAGTGCGAGAGAGACAGAAAATCGCCCAGGTAGCAAGCGTTTAAGTGCGAGAGAGATAGAAAATCGCCTTGCAAGTCGCGATTGTGTTCGATAGAGACAGAAAAATGGCAGGCGGCTCGCCAGATTGTGCGAGAGCGACAGAAAATCGCCCGGGTAGGAAGCGTATAAGTGAGAGAGAGACAGCAAATAGCCAGGCGGGACTTGGGTGGTTTTTCCCTCGAAGCAGCATCGCGTTCCCCCGCGACCCTCCGAGAGTGGTTGCACCCTCGGTTGCCCCGTTGAAGAGCACCAAGTGCGAAAGAGACGGAAAATCGCCCAGGTAGCAAGCTTATAAGTGCGAGAGAGATAGAATATCGCTTTGCACGTCGCGATTGTGTGCGAGAGAGACAGAAAATCGCCCAGGTAGGAAGCCTATAAGTGCGAGAGAGACAGAAAATCGCCCAGGTAGCAAGCGTAAAAGTGCGAGAGAGACAGCGAATAGCCAGGCGGGACTTGGGTGGTCTTTCCGTCAAAGCAGCATCGCGTTCCTGCGCGACCCTCCGAGAGTTGTTACACCCTCGGTTGCTCCGTTCAAGGGCAACAAGTGCGAGAGAGACAGAAAATCCCCCAGGTAGCAAGCGTAAAAGTGCAAGAGAGATAGAAAATCGCCTTGCACGACGCGATTGTGTGCGAGAGAGACAGAAAATAGCCAGGCGGCTCGCTAAAGTGTGCGAGAGAGACAGAAAATCGCCCAGGTAGGAAGCGTATAAGTGCGAGAGAGACAGCAAATAGCCAAGCGGAACTTGGGTGGTTTTTCCGTCAAAGCAGCCTTGCGATCCCCCGCGACCCTCCGAGAGTGGTTGCACCCTCGGTTGCCCCGTTGAAGAGCACCAAGTGCGAGACAGACAGCTAATCGCCAAGGTAGCAAGCGTATAAGTGCGAGAGAGATAGAAAATCGCTTTGCACGTCGCGATTGTGTGCGAGAGAGACAGAAAATCGCCTAGGTAGGAAGCCTATAAGTGCGACAGAGACAGCAAATACCCAGGCGAGACTTGGGTAATTTTTCCGTCACGGCAGCATCGCGTTCCCCCGCGACCCTCCGAGAGTCGTTGCACCCTCGGTTGCCCCGTTCAAGGGCACCAAGTGCGAGAGAGACAGAAAATCGCCCAGGTAGCAAGCGTACAAGTGCGAGAGAGACAGAAAATCGCCTTGCAAGACGCGATTGTGTTCGAGAGAGACAGAAAATTGGCAGGCGGCTCGCCAGAGTGTGCGAAGGCGACAGAAAATCGCCCGGGTAGGAAGCGTATAAGTGCGAGAGAGACAGCAAATAGCCAGGCGGGACTTGGGTGGTTTTTCCCTCGAAGCAGCATCGCGTTCCCCCGCGACCCTCCGAGAGTGGTTGCACCCTCGGTTGCCCCGTTGAAGGGCACCAAGTGCGAGACAGACAGCAAATCGCCAAGGTAGCAAGCGTATAAGTGCGAGAGAGATAGAAAATCGCTTTGCACGCCGCGATTGTGTGCGAGAGAGACAGAAAATCGCCAAGGTAGGAAGCCTATAAGTGCGACAGAGACAGCAAATAGCCAGGCGCGACTTGGGTGGTTTTTCCGTCACAGCAGCATCGCGTTCCCCCGCGACCCTCCGAGAGTGGTTGCACCCTCGGTTGCCCCGTTCAAGGGCACCAAGTGCGAGAGAGACAGAAAATCGCCCAGGTAGCAAGCGTTTAAGTGCGAGAGAGATAGAAAATCGCCTTGCAAGACGCGATTGTGTTCGATAGAGACAGAAAAATGGCAGGCGGCTCGCACGATTGTGCGAGAGCGACAGAAAATCGCCCGGGTAGGAAGCGTATAAGTGAGAGAGAGACAGCAAATAGCCAGGCGGGACTTGGGTGGTTTTTCCCTCGAAGCAGCATCGCGTTCCCCCGCGACCCTCCGAGAGTGGTTGCACCCTCGGTTGCCCCGTTGAAGAGCACCAAGTGCGAAAGAGACGGAAAATCGCCCAGGTAGCAAGCTTATAAGTGCGAGAGAGATAGAATATCGCTTTGCACGTCGGGATTGTGTGCGAGAGAGACAGAAAATCGCCCAGGTAGGAAGCCTATAAGTGCGAGAGAGACAGAAAATCGCCCAGGTAGCAAGCGTAAAAGTGCGAGAGAGACAGCGAATAGCCAGGCGGGACTTGGGTGGTCTTTCCGTCAAAGCAGCATCGCGTTCCTCCGCGACCCTCCGAGAGTGGTTGCACCCTCGCTTGCCCCGTTGAAGAGCACCAAGTGCGAGAGAGACAGAAAATCGCCCAGGTATCAAGCGTATAAGCGCAAGAGAGATAGAAAATCGCCTTGCACGACGCGATTGTGTGCGAGAGAGACAGAAAATAGCCAGGCGGCTCGCTAAAGTGTGCGAGAGAGACAGAAAATCGCCCAGGTAGGAAGCGTATAAGTGCGAGAGAGACAGAAAATCGCCCAGGTAGCAAGCGTATAAGTGCAAGAGGGATAAAAAATCGCTTTGCACGGCGCGTTTGTCTGCGAGAGAGACAGAAAATCGCCCAGGTAGGAAGCGTATTAGTGCGAGAGAGACAGCAAATCGCCAGGCGGGACTTGGGTGCTTTTTCCGTCAAACCGGCATCGCGTTCCCCCGCGACCCTCCGAGAGTGGTTGCACCCTCGGTTGCCCCGTTGAAGGGCACCAAGTGCGAGACGGACAGCAAATCGCCAAGGTAGCAAGCGTATGAGTGCGAGAGAGACAGCAAATCGCCAGGCGGGACTTGGGTGGTTTTTCCGTCAAACCAGCATCGCGTTCCCCCGCGACCCTCCGAGAGTGGTTGCACCCTCGGTTGCCCCGTTGAAGGGCACCAAGTGCGAGACAGACAGCAAATCGCCAAGGTAGCAAGCGTATAAGTGCGAGAGAGATAGAAAATCGCTTTGCACGCCGCGATTGTGTGAGAGAGAGACAGAAAATCGCCCAGGTAGGAAGCCTATAAGTGCGACAGAGACAGCAAATAGCCAGGCGAGACTTGGGTGGTTTTTCCGTCACAGCAGCATCGCGTTCCCCCGCGACCCTCCGAGAGTGGTTGCACCCTCGGTTGCACCCTCGGTTGCTCCGTTCAAGGGCACCAAGTGCGAGAGAGACAGAAAATCGCCCAGGTAGCAAGCATAAAAGTGCAAGAGAGATAGAAAATCACCTTGCACGACGCGTTTGTGTTCGAGAGAGACAGAAAATTGGCAGGCGGCTCGCCAAAGTGTGCGAGAGCGACAGAAAATCGCCCGGGTAGGAAGCGTATAAGTGCGAAAAAGACAGCAAATAGCCAGGCGGGACTTGGGTGGTTTTTCTCTCGAAGCAGCATCGCGTTCCCCTGCGACCCTCCGAGAGTGGTTGCACCCTCGGTTGCCCCGTTGAAAAGCACCAAGTGCGAGAGAGGCAGAAAATCGCCCAGGTAGCAAGCGTATAAGTGCAAGAGAGATAGAAAATCGCCTTGCACGACGCGATTGTGTGCGAGAGAGACAGAAAATAGCCAGGCGGCTCGCTAAAGTGTGCGAGAGCGACAGAAAATCGCCCAGGTAGCAAGCGTATAAGTGCGAGAGAGACAGCAAATAGCCAAGCGGAACTTGGGTTGTTTTTCCGTCAAAGCAGCATCGCGTTCCCCCGCGACCCTCCGAGAGTGGTTGCACCCTCGGTTGCCCCGTTCAAGGGCACCTAGTGCGAGAGAGACAGAAAATCGCCCAGGAAGCAAGCGTTTAAGTGCGAGAGAGATAGAAAATCGCCTTGCAAGACGCGATTGTTTGCGAGAGAGACAGAAAATCGCCCAGGTAGGAAGCCTATAGGTGCGAGAGAGACAGCAAATAGCCAGGCGGGACTTGGGTGGTTTTTCCGTCAAAGCAGCATCGCGTTCCCCCGCGACCCTCCGAGAGTGGCTGCACCCTCGGTTGCCCCGTTCAAGGGCACCAAGTGCGAGAGAGACAGAAAATCGCCCAGGTAGCAAGCGTACAAGTGCGAGAGAGACAGAAAATCGCCTTGCAAGACGCGATTGTGTTCGAAAGAGACAGAAAATTGGCAAGTGGCTCGCCAGAGTGGGCGAGAGCAACAGAAAATCGCCCGGGTAGGAAGCGTATAAGTGCGAGAGAGACAGCAAATAGCCAGGCGGGACTTGGGTGGTTTTTCCCTCGAAGCAGCATCGCGTTCCCCCGCGACCCTCCGAGAGTGGTTGCACCCTCGGTTGCCCCGTTGAAGAGCACCAAGTGCGAGAGAGACAGAAAATCGCCCAGGTAGCAAGCGTATAAGCGCAAGAGAGATAGAAAATCGCCTTGCACGACGCGATTGTGTGCGAGAGAGACAGAAAATAGCCAGGCGGCTCGCTAAAGGGTGCGAGAGAGACAGAAAATCGCCCAGGTAGGAAGCGTATAAGTGCGAGGGAGACAGCAAATAGCCAAGCGGAACTTGGGTGGTTTTTCCGTCAAAGCAGCATCGCGTTCCCCCGCGACCCTCCGAGAGTGGTTGCACCCTCGGTTGCCCTGTTCAAGGGCACCAAGTGCGAGAGAGACAGAAAATCGCCCAGGTAGCACGCGTACAAGTGCGAGAGAGACAGAAAATCGCCTTGCAAGACGCGATTGTGTTCGAGAGAGACAGAAAATTGGCAGGCGGCTCGCCAGAGTGTGCGAGAGCGACAGAAAATCGCCCGGGTAGGAAGCGTATAAGTGCGAGAGAGACAGCAAATAGCCAGGCGGGACTTAAGTGGTTTTTCCCTCGAAGCAGCATCGCGTTCCCCCGCGACCCTCCGAGAGTGGTTGCACCCTCGGTTGCCCCGTTGAAGAGCACCAAGTGCGAGAGAGACAGAAAATCGCCCAGGTAGCAAGCGTATAAGCGCAAGAGAGATAGAAAATCGCCTTGCACGACGCGATTGTGTGCGAGAGAGACAGAAAATAGCCAGGCGGCTTGCTAAAGTGTGCGAGAGAGACAGAAAATCGCCCAGGTAGGAAGCGTTTAAGTGCGAGAGAGACAGAAAATCGCCCAGGTAGCAAGCGTATAAGTGCAAGAGGGATAAAAAATCGCTTTGCACGGCGCGTTTGTGTGCGAGAGAGACAGAAAATCGCGTTCCCCCGCGACCCTCCGAGAGTGGTTGCACCCTCGGTTGCCCCGTTGAAGGGCACCAAGTGCGAGACGGACAGCAAATCGCCAAGGTAGCAAGCGTATAAGTGCGAGAGAGACAGCAAATCGCCAGGCGGGACTTGGGTGGTTTTTCCGTCAAACCAGCATCGCGTTCCCCCGCGACCCTCCGAGAGTGGTTGCACCCTCGGTTGCCCCGTTGAAGGGCACCAAGTGCGAGACAGACAGCAAATCGCCAAGGTAGCAAGCGTATAAGTGCGAGAGAGATAGAAAATCGCTTTGCACGCCGCGATTGTGTGAGAGAGAGACAGAAAATCGCCCAGGTAGGAAGCCTATAAGTGCGACAGAGACAGCAAATAGCCAGGCGGAACTTGGGTGGTTTTTCCGTCAAAGCAGCCTCGCGATCCCCCGCGACCCTCCGAGAGTGGTTGCACCCTCGGTTGCCCCGTTCAAGGGCACCAAGTGCGAGAGAGACAGAAAATCGCCCAGGTAGCAAGCGTACAAGTGCGAGAGGGACAGCACATCGCCAGGCGGGACTTGGGTGGTTTTTCCGTCAAACCAGCATCGCGTTCCCCCGCGACCCTCCGAGAGTGGTTGCACCCTCGGTTGCCCCGTTGATGAGCACCAAGTGCGAGACAGACAGCTAATCGCCAAGGTAGCAAGCGTATAAGTGCGAGAGAGATAGAAAATCGCTTTGCACGACGCGATTGTGTGCGAGAGAGACAGAAAATAGCCAGGCGGATCGGTAAAGTGTGCGAGAGAGACAGAAAATCGCGCAGGTAGTAACTCTATGAGTGCGACAGAGACAGCAGATAGCCAGGCGGGACTTGGGTGTTTTTTCCGTCCAAACAGCATCGCGTTCTCCCGCGACCCTCCGAGAGTGGTTGCACCATCCGTTGCCATATCAAGGCACCAAGTGCGAGAGAGACAGAAAATCGCCAGGCGGCTCGCTAAAGTGTGCGAGAGAGACAGAAAATCGCACAGGTAGGAAGCGTATAAGTGCGAGAGAGACAGCAGATAGCCAGGCGGGACTTGGGTGTTTTTTCCGTCCAAACAGCATCGCGTTCCCCCGCGACCCTCCGAGAGTGGTTGCACCCTCGGTTGCCCCGTTCAAGGGCACCAAGTGCGAGAGAGACAGAAAATCGCCCAGATTGCAAGCGTATAAGTGCGAGAGAGATAGAAAATCGCCTTGCACGACGCGATTGTGTGCGAGAGAGACAGAAAATAGCCAGGCGGCTCGGTAAAGTGTGCGCGAGAGACAGAAAATCGCGCAGGTAGTAAGCCAATGAGTGCAACAGAGACAGCAGATAGCCAGGCGGGACTTGGGTGGTTTTTCCGTCAAAGCAGCATCGCGTTCCCCCGCGACCCTCCAAGAGTGGTTGCACCCTCGGTTGCCACATTCAAGGCACCAAGTGCGAGAGAGACAGAAAATCGCCCAGGTAGCAAGCGTTTAAGTGCAAGAGAGATAGAAAATCGCCTTGCACGACGCGATTGTGTGCGAGAGAGACAGAAAATAGCCAGGCGGATCGGTAAAGTGTGCGAGAGAGACAGAAAATCGCGCAGGTAGTAACTCTATGAGTGCGACAGAGACAGCAGATAGCCAGGCGGGACTTGGGTGTTTTTTCCGTCCAAACAGCATCGCGTTCTCCCGCGACCCTCCGAGAGTGGTTGCACCATCGGTTGCCACATTCAGGGCACCAAGTGCGAGAGAGACAGAAAATCGCCAGGCGGCTCGCTAAAGTATGCGAGAGAGACAGAAAATCGCACAGGTAGGAAACGTATAAGTGCGAGAGAGACAGCAGATAGCCAGGCGGGACTTGGGTGTTTTTTCCGTCCAAACAGCATCGCGTTCCCCCGCGACCCTCCGAGAGTGGTTGCACCCTCGGTTGCCCCGTTCAAGGGCACCAAGTGCGAGAGAGACAGAAAATCGCCCAGGTTGCAAGCGTATAAGTGCGAGAGAGATAGAAAATCGCCTTGCACGACGCGATTGTGTGCGAGAGAGACAGAAAATAGCCAGGCGGCTCGGTAAAGTGTGCGAGAGAGACAGAAAATCGCCCAGGTAGGAAGCGTATAAGTGCGAGAGAGACAGCAAATCGCCAGGCGGGACTTGGGTGGTTTTTCCGTCAAACCAGCATCGCGTTCCCCCGCGACCCTCCGAGAGTGGTTGCACCCTCGGTTGCCCCGTTGAAGGGCACCAAGTGCGAGACAGACAGCAAATCGCCAAGGTAGCAAGCGTATAAGTGCGAGATAGATAGAAAATCGCTTTGCACGCCGCGATTGTGTGAGAGAGAGACAGAAAATCGCCCAGGTAGGAAGCCTATAAGTGCGACAGAGACAGCAAATAGCCAGGCGAGACTTGGGTGGTTTTTCCGTCACAGCAGCATCGCGTTCCCCCGCGACCCTCCGAGAGTGGTTGCACCCTCGGTTGCCCCGTTCAAGGGCACCAAGTGCGAGAGAGACAGAAAATCGCCCAGGTAGCAAGCGTTTAAGTGCGAGAGAGATAGAAAATCGCCTTGCAAGACGCGATTGTGTTCGAGAGAGACAGAAAATTGCCAGGCGGATCGGTAAAGTGTGCGAGAGAGACAGAAAATCGCGCAGGTAGTAACTCTATGAGTGCGACCGAGACAGCAGATAGCCAGGCGGGACTTGGGTGTTTTTTCCGTCCAAACAGCATCGCGTTCTCCCGCGACCCTCCGAAAGTGGTTGCACCCTCGGTTGCCCCGTTGAAGAGCACCAAGTGCGAAAGAGACAGAAAATCGCCCAGGTAGCAAGCTTATAAGTGCGAGAGAGATAGAATATCGGTTTGCACGTCGCGATTGTGTGCGAGAGAGACAGAAAATCGCCCAGGTAGGAAGCCTATAAGTGCGAGAGAGACAGAAAATCGCCCAGGTAGCAAGCGTAAAAGTGCAAGAGAGATAGAAAATCGCCTTGCACGACGCGATTGTGTGCGAGAGAGACAGAAAATAGCCAGGCGGCTCGCTAAAGTGTGCGAGAGAGACAGAAAATCGCCCAGGTAGGAAGCGTATAAGTGCGAGAGAGACAGCAAATAGCCAAGCGGAACTTGGGTGGTTTTTCCGTCAAAGCAGCCTCGCGATCCCCCGCGACCCTCCGAGAGTGGTTGCACCCTCGGTTGCCCCGTTCAAGGGCACCAAGTGCGAGAGAGACAGAAAATCGCCCAGGTAGCAAGCGTACAAGTGCGAGAGGGACAGCACATCGCCAGGCGGGACTTGGGTGGTTTTTCCGTCAAACCAGCATCGCGTTCCCCCGCGACCCTCCGAGAGTGGTTGCACCCTCGGTTGTACCGTTGAAGAGCACCAAGTGCGAGACAGACAGCTAATCGCCAAGGTAGCAAGCGTATAAGTGCGAGAGAGATAGAAAATCACTTTGCACGTCGCGATTGTGTGCGAGAGAGACAGAAAATCGCCCAGGTAGGAAGCCTATAAGTGCGACAGAGACAGCAAATAGCCAGGCGAGACTTGGGTAATTTTTCCGTCACAGCAGCATCGCGTTCCCCCGCGACCCTCCGAGTGTGGTTGCACCCTCGGTTGCCCCGTTAAAGGGCACCAAGTGCGAGAGAGACAGAAAATCGCCCAGGTAGCAAGCGTTTAAGTGCAAGAGAGATAGAAAATCGCCTTGCACGACGCGATTGTGTGCGAGAGAGACAGAAAATAGCCAGGCGGCTCGGTAAAGTGTGCGAGAGAGACAGAAAATCGCCCAGGTAGGAAGCGTATAAGTGCGAGAGAGACAGCAAATAGCCAAGCGGAACTTGGGTGGTTTTTCCGTCAAAGCAGCATCGCGTTCCCCCGCGACCCTCCGAGAGTGGTTGCACCCTCGGTTGCCCCGTTCAAGGGCACCAAGTGCGAGAGAGACAGAAAATCGCCCAGGTAGCAAGCGAACAAGTGCGAGAGAGACAGAAAATCGCCTTGCAAGACGCGATTGTGTTCGAGAGAGACAGAAAATTGGCAGGCGGCTCGCCAGAGTGTGCGAGAGCGACAGAAAATCGCCCGGGTAGGAAGCGTATAAGTGCGAGAGAGACAGCAAATAGCCAGGCGGGACTTAAGTGGTTTTTCCCTCGAAGCAGCATCGCGTTCCCCCGCGACCCTCCGAGAGTGGTTGCACCCTCGGTTGCCCCGTTGAAGAGCACCAAGTGCGAGAGAGACAGAAAATCGCCCAGGTAGCAAGCGTATAAGCGCAAGAGAGATAGAAAATCGCCTTGCACGACGCGATTGTGTGCGAGAGAGACAGAAAATAGCCAGGCGGCTCGCTAAAGTGTGCGAGAGAGACAGAAAATCGCCCAGGTAGGAAGCGTATAAGTGCGAGAGAGACAGAAAATCGCCCAGGTAGCAAGCGTATAAGTGCAAGAGGGATAAAAAATCGCTTTGCACGGCGCGTTTGTGTGCGAGAGAGACAGAAAATCGCCCAGGTAGGAAGCGTATAAGTGCAAGAGAGATAGAAAATAGCCTTGCACGACGCGATTGTGTGCGAGAGAGACAGAAAATAGCAAGGCGGCTCGCTAAAGTGTGCCAGACAGACAGAAAATCGCCCAGGTAGGAAGCGTATAAGTGCGAGAGAGACAGCAAATAGCCAGCCGGGACTTGGGTGGTTTTTCCGTCAAAGCAGCAACGCGTTCCCCCGCGACCCTCCGAGAGTGGTTGCACCCTCGGTTGCCCCGTTGAAGGGCACCTAGTGCGAGAGAGACAGAAAATCGCCCAGGTAGCAAGCGTTTAAGTGCGAGAGAGATAGAAAATCGCCTTGCAAGACGCGATTGTGTGCGAGAGAGACAGAAAATCGCCCAGGTAGGAAGCCTATAGGTGCGAGAGTGACAGCAAATAGCCAGGCGGGACTTGGGTGGTTTTTCCGTCAAAGCAGCATCGCGTTCCCCCGCGACCCTCCGAGAGTGGTTGCACCCTCGGTTGCCCCGATCAAGGGCACCAAGTGCGAGAGAGACAGAAAATCGCCCAGGTAGCAAGCGTATAAGTGCGAGAGGGATAGAAAATCGCTTTGCACGCCGCGATTGTGTGCGAGAGAGACAGAAAATCGCCCAGATAGCAAGCGTATAAGTGCGAGAGTGACAGCAAATCGCCAGGCGGGACTTGGGTAATTTTTCCGTCACAGCAGCATCGCGTTCCCCCGCGACCCTCCGAGAGTGGTTGCACCCTCGGTTGCCCCGTTCAAGGGCACCAAGTGCGAGAGAGACAGAAAATCGCCCAGGTAGCAAGCGTACAAGTGCGAGAGAGACAGAAAATCGCCTTGCAAGACGCGATTGTGTTCGAGAGAGACAGAAAATTGGCAGGCGGCTCGCCAGAGTGTGCGAGAGCAACAGAAAATCGCCCGGGTAGGAAGCGTATAAGTGCGAAAGAGACAGCAAATAGCCAGGCGGGACTTGGGTGGTTTTTCCCTCGAAGCAGCATCGCGTTCCCCCGCGACCCTCCGAGAGTGGTTGCACCCTCGGTTGCCCCGTTGAAGAGCACCAAGTGCGAGAGAGACATAAAATCGCCCAGGTAGCAAGCGTATAAGCGCAAGAGAGATAGAAAATCGCCTTGCACGACGCGATTGTGTGCGAGAGAGACAGAAAATAGCCAGGCGGCTCGCTAAAGTGTGCGAGAGAGACAGAAAATCGCCCAGGTAGGAAGCGTATAAGTGCGAGAGAGACAGCAAATAGCCAGGCGGGACTTGGGTGGTTTTTCCGTCAAAGCAGCATCGCGTTCCCCCGCGACCCTCCGAGAGTGGTTGCACCCTCGGTTGCCCCGTTCAAGGCACCAAGTGCGAGAGAGACAGAAAATAGCCAGGCGGCTCGCTAAAGTGTGCGAGAGAGACAGAAAATCGCCCAGGTAGGAAGCGTTTAAGTGCGAGAGAGACAGAAAATCGCCCAGGTAGCAAGCGTATAAGTGCAAGAGGGATAAAAAATCGCTTTGCACGGCGCGTTTGTGTGCGAGAGAGACAGAAAATCGCCCAGGTAGGAAGCGTATTAGTGCGAGAGAGACAGCAAATCGCCAGGCGGGACATGGGTGGTTTTTCCGTCAAACCGGCATCGCGTTCCCCCGCGACCCTCCGAGAGTGGTTGCACCCTCGGTTGCCCCGTTGAAGGGCACCAAGTGCGAGACGGACTGCAAATCGCCAAGGTAGCAAGCGTATAAGTGCGAGAGAGACAGCAAATCGCCAGGCGGGACTTGGGTGGTTTTTCCGTCAAACCAGCATCGCGTTCCCCCGCGACCCTCCGAGAGTGGTTGCACCCTCGGTTGCCCCGTTGAAGGGCACCAAGTGCGAGACAGACAGCAAATCGCCAAGGTAGCAAGCGTATAAGTGCGAGAGAGATAGAAAATCGCTTTGCACGCCGCGATTGTGTGAGAGAGAGACAGAAAATCGCCCAGGTAGGAAGCCTATAAGTGCGACAGAGACAGCAAATAGCCAGGCGAGACTTGGGTGGTTTTTCCGTCACAGCAGCATCGCGTTCCCCCGCGACCCTCCGAGAGTGGTTGCACCCTCGGTTGCCCCGTTCAAGGGCACCAAGTGCGAGAGAGACAGAAAATCGCCCAGGTAGCAAGCGTTTAAGTGCGAGAGAGATAGAAAATCGCCTTGCAAGACGCGATTGTGTTCGAGAGAGACAGAAAATTGCCAGGCGGATCGGTAAAGTGTGCGAGAGAGACAGAAAATCGCGCAGGTAGTAACTCTATGAGTGCGACAGAGACAGCAGATAGCCAGGCGGGACTTGGGTGTTTTTTCCGTCCAAACAGCATCGCGTTCCCCCGCGACCCTCCAAGAGTGGTTGCACCCTCGGTTGCCACATTCAAGGCACCAAGTGCGAGAGAGACAGAAAATCGCCCAGGTAGCAAGCGTATAAGTGCAAGAGAGATAGAAAATCGCCTTGCACGACGCGATTGTGTGCGAGAGAGACAGAAAATAGCCAGGCGGCTCGCTAAAGTGTGCGAGAGAGACAGAAAATCGCCCAGGTAGGAAGCGTATAAGTGCGAGAGAGACAGCAAATAGCCAAGCGGAACTTGGGTGGTTTTTCCGTCAAACCGGCATCGCGTTCCCCCGCGACCCTCCGAGAGTGGTTGCACCCTCGGTTGCCCCGATGAAGGGCACCAAGTGCGAGAGAGACAGAAAATCGCCCAGGTAGCAAGCGTATAAGTGCGAGAGAGATAGGAAATCGCCTTGCACGACGCGATTGTGTGCGAGAGAGACAGAAAATAGCCAGGCGGCTCGGTAAAGTGTGCGAGAGAGACAGAAAATCGCGCAGGTAGTAAGCCTATGAGTGCGACAGAGACAGCAGATAGCCAGGCGGGACTTTGGTGTTTTTTCCGTCCAAACAGCATCGCACTCTCCCGCGACCCTCCGAGAGTGGTTGCACCATCGATTGCCACATTCAAGGCACCAAGTGCGAGAGGGACAGAAAATCGCCAGGCGGCTCGCTAAAGTGTGCGAGAGAGACAGAAAATCGCACAGGTAGGAAGCGTATAAGTGCGAGAGAGACAGCAGATAGCCAGGCGGGACTTGGGTGTTTTTTCCGTCCAAACAGCATCGCGTTCCCCCGCGACCCTCCGAGAGTGGTTGCACCCTCGGTTGCCCCGTTCAAGGGCACCAAGTGCGAGAGAGACAGAAAATCGCCCAGGTTGCAAGCGTATAAGTGCGAGAGAGATAGAAAATCGCCTTGCACGACGCGATTGTGTGCGAGAGAGACAGAAAATAGCCTGGCGGCTCGGTAAAGTGTGCGCGAGAGACAGAAAATCGCGCAGGTAGTAAGCCTATGAGTGCAACAGAGACAGCAGATAGCCAGGCGGGACTTGGGTGGTTTTTCCGTCAAAGCAGCATCGCGTTCCTCCGCGACCCTCCGAGAGTGGTTGCACCCTCGGTTGCCCCGTTGAAGGGCACCAAGTGCGAAAGAGACAGCAAATCGCCAAGGTAGCAAGCGTATAAGTGCGAGAGAGATAGAAAATCGCTTTCCACGTCGCGATTGTGTGCGAGAGAGACAGAAAATCGCCCAGGTAGGAAGCCTATAAGTGCGACAGAGACAGCAAAAAGCCAGGCGAGACTTGGGTGGTTTTTCCGTCAAAGCAGCATCGCGTTCCCCCGCGACCCTCCGAGAGTGGTTGCACCCTCGGTTGCTCCGTTCAGAGGCACCAAGTGCGAGAGAGACAGAAAATCGCCCAGGTAGCAAGCATAAAAGTGCAAGAGAGATAGAAAATCGCCTTGCACGACGCGATAGTGTGCGAGAGAGACAGAAAATAGCCAGGCGGCTCGCTAAAGTGTGCGAGAGAGACAGAAAATCGCCCAGGTAGGAAGCGTATAAGTGCGAGAGAGACAGCAAATAGCCAAGCGGAACTTGGGTGGTTTTTCCGTCAAAGCAGCATAGCGTTCCCCCGCGACCCTCCGAGAGTGGTTGCACCCTCGGTTGCCCCGTTCAAGGGCACCAAGTGCGAGAGAGGCAGAAAATCGCCCAGGTAGCAAGCGTATAAGTGCGAGAGGGATAGAAAATCGCTTTGCACGGCGCGATTGTGTGCGAGAGAGACAGAAAATCGCCCAGGTAGCAAGCGTATAAGTGCGAGAGAGACAGCAAATCGCCAGGCGGGACTTGGGTGGTTTTTCCGTCAAACCGGCATCGCGTTCCCCCGCGACCCTCCGAGAGTGGTTGCACCCTCGGTTGCCCCGTTGAAGGGCACCAAGTGCGAGACTGACAGCAAATCGCCAAGGTAGCAAGCGTATAAGTGCGAGAAGGATAGCAAATCGCTTTGCACGTCGCGATTGTGTGCGAGAGAGACAGAAAATCGCCCAGGTAGGAAGGGTATAAGTGCGAGAGAGACAGCAAATAGCCAAGCGGAACTTGGGTGGTTTATCCGTCAAAGCAGCCTCGCGTTCCCCCGCGACCCTCCGAGAGTGGTTGCACCCTCGGTTGCCCCGTTCAAGGGCACCAAGTGCGAGAGAGACAGAAAATCGCCCAGGTAGCAAGCGTACAAGTGCGAGAGAGACAGAAAATCGCCTTGCAAGACGCGATTGTGTTCGAGAGAGACAGAAAATTGGCAGGCGGCTCGCCAGAGTGTGCGAGAGCGACAGAAAATCGCCCGGGTAGGAAGCGTATAAGTGCGAGAGAGGCAGCAAATAGCCAGGCGGGACTTGGGTGGTTTTTCCCTCGAAGCAGCATCGCGTTCCCCCGCGACCCTCCGAGAGTGGTTGCACCCTCGGTTGCCCCGTTGAAGAGCACCAAGTGCGAGAGAGACAGAAAATCGCCAGGCGGCTCGCTAAAGTGTGCGAGAGAGACAGAAAATCGCACAGGTAGGAAGCGTATAAGTGCGAGAGAGACAGCAGATAGCCAGGCGGGACTTGGGTGTTTTTTCCGTCCAAACAGCATCGCGTTCCCCCGCGACCCTCCGAGAGTGGTTGCACCCTCGGTTGCCCCGTTCAAGGGCACCAAGTGCGAGAGAGACAGAAAATCGCCCAGGTTGCAAGCATATAAGTGCGAGAGAGATAGAAAATCGCCTTGCACGACGCGATTGTGTGCGAGAGAGACAGAAAATAGCCAGGCGGCTCGGTAAAGTGTGCGAGAGAGACAGAAAGTCGCCCAGGTAGGAAGCATATAAGTGCGAGAGAGACAGCAAATAGCCAAGCGGAACTTGGGTGGTTTTTCCGTCAAAGCAGCATCGCGTTCCCCCGCGACCCTCCGAGAGTGGTTGCACCCTCGGTTGCCCCGTTCAAGGGCACCAAGTGCGAGAGAGACATAAAATCGCCCAGGTAGCAAGCGTATAAGCGCAAGAGAGATAGAAAATCGCCTTGCACGACGCGATTGTGTGCGAGAGAGACAGAAAATAGCCAGGCGGCTCGCTAAAGTGTGCGAGAGAGACAGAAAATCGCCCAGGTAGGAAGCGTATAAGTGCGAGAGAGACAGCAAATAGCCAAGCGGAACTTGGGTGGTTTTTCCGTCAAAGCAGCATCGCGTTCCCCCGCGACCCTCCGAGAGTGGTTGCACCCTCGGTTGCCCCGTTCAAGGGCACCAAGTGCGAGAGAGACAGAAAATCGCCCAGGTAGCACGCGTACAAGTGCGAGAGAGACAGAAAATCGCCTTGCAAGACGCGATTGTGTTCGAGAGAGACAGAAAATTGGCAGGCGGTTCGCCAGAGTGTGCGAGAGCTACAGAAAATCGCCCGGGTAGGAAGCGTATAAGTGCGAGAGAGACAGCAAATAGCCAGGCGGGACTTTAGTGGTTTTTCCCTCGAAGCAGCATCGCGTTCCCCCGCGACCCTCCGAGAGTGGTTGCACCCTCGGTTGCCCCGTTGAAGAGCACCAAGTGCGAGAGAGACAGAAAATAGCCAGGCGGCTCGCTAAAGTGTGCGAGAGAGACAGAAAATCGCCCAGGTAGGAAGCGTTTAAGTGCGAGAGAGACAGAAAATCGCCCAGGTAGCAAGCGTATAAGTGCAAGAGGGATAAAAAATCGCTTTGCACGGCGCGTTTGTGTGCGAGAGAGACAGAAAATCGCCCAGGTAGGAAGCGTATTAGTGCGAGAGAGACAGCAAATCGCCAGGCGGGACATGGGTGGTTTTTCCGTCAAACCGGCATCGCGTTCCCCCGCGACCCTCCGAGAGTGGTTGCACCCTCGGTTGCCCCGTTGAAGGGCACCAAGTGCGAGACGGACTGCAAATCGCCAAGGTAGCAAGCGTATAAGTGCGAGAGAGACAGCAAATCGCCAGGCGGGACTTGGGTGGTTTTTCCGTCAAACCAGCATCGCGTTCCCCCGCGACCCTCCGAGAGTGGTTGCACCCTCGGTTGCCCCGTTGAAGGGCACCAAGTGCGAGACAGACAGCAAATCGCCAAGGTAGCAAGCGTATAAGTGCGAGAGAGATAGAAAATCGCTTTGCACGCCGCGATTGTGTGAGAGAGAGACAGAAAATCGCCCAGGTAGGAAGCCTATAAGTGCGACAGAGACAGCAAATAGCCAGGCGAGACTTGGGTGGTTTTTCCGTCACAGCAGCATCGCGTTCCCCCGCGACCCTCCGAGAGTGGTTGCACCCTCGGTTGCCCCGTTCAAGGGCACCAAGTGCGAGAGAGACAGAAAATCGCCCAGGTAGCAAGCGTTTAAGTGCGAGAGAGATAGAAAATCGCCTTGCAAGACGCGATTGTGTTCGAGAGAGACAGAAAATTGCCAGGCGGATCGGTAAAGTGTGCGAGAGGGACAGAAAATCGCGCAGGTAGTAACTCTATGAGTGCGACAGAGACAGCAGATAGCCAGGCGGGACTTAGGTGTTTTTTCCGTCCAAACAGCATCGCGTTCCCCCGCGACCCTCCAAGAGTGGTTGCACCCTCGGTTGCCACATTCAAGGCACCAAGTGCGAGAGAGACAGAAAATCGCCCAGGTAGCAAGCGTATAAGTGCAAGAGAGATAGAAAATCGCCTTGCACGACGCGATTGTGTGCGAGAGAGACAGAAAATAGCCAGGCGGCTCGCTAAAGTGTGCGAGAGAGACAGAAAATCGCCCAGGTAGGAAGCGTATAAGTGCGAGAGAGACAGCAAATAGCCAAGCGGAACTTGGGTGGTTTTTCCGTCAAACCGGCATCGCGTTCCCCCGCGACCCTCCGAGAGTGGTTGCACCCTCGGTTGCCCCGATCAAGGGCACCAAGTGCGAGAGAGACAGAAAATCGCCCAGGTAGCAAGCGTATAAGTGCGAGAGAGATAGAAAATCGCCTTGCACGACGCGATTGTGTGCGAGAGAGACAGAAAATAGCCAGGCGGCTCGGTAAAGTGTGCGAGAGAGACAGAAAATCGCGCAGGTAGTAAGCCTATGAGTGCGACAGAGACAGCAGATAGCCAGGCGGGACTTTGGTGTTTTTTCCGTCCAAACAGCATCGCACTCTCCCGCGACCCTCCGAGAGTGGTTGCACCATCGATTGCCACATTCAAGGCACCAAGTGCGAGAGGGACAGAAAATCGCCAGGCGGCTCGCTAAAGTGTGCGAGAGAGACAGAAAATCGCACAGGTAGGAAGCGTATAAGTGCGAGAGAGACAGCAGATAGCCAGGCGGGACTTGGGTGTTTTTTCCGTCCAAACAGCATCGCGTTCCCCCGCGACCCTCCGAGAGTGGTTGCACCCTCGGTTGCCCCGTTCAAGGGCACCAAGTGCGAGAGAGACAGAAAATCGCCCAGGTTGCAAGCGTATAAGTGCGAGAGAGATAGAAAATCGCCTTGCACGACGCGATTGTGTGCGAGAGAGACAGAAAATAGCCTGGCGGCTCGGTAAAGTGTGCGCGAGAGACAGAAAATCGCGCAGGTAGTAAGCCTATGAGTGCAACAGAGACAGCAGATAGCCAGGCGGGACTTGGGTGGTTTTTCCGTCAAAGCAGCATCGCGTTCCTCCGCGACCCTCCGAGAGTGGTTGCACCCTCGGTTGCCCCGTTGAAGGGCACCAAGTGCGAGAGAGACAGCAAATCGCCAAGGTAGCAAGCGTATAAGTGCGAGAGAGATAGAAAATCGCTTTCCACGTCGCGATTGTGTGCGAGAGAGACAGAAAATCGCCCAGGTAGGAAGCCTATAAGTGCGACAGAGACAGCAAAAAGCCAGGCGAGACTTGGGTGGTTTTTCCGTCAAAGCAGCATCGCGTTCCCCCGCGACCCTCCGAGAGTGGTTGCACCCTCGGTTGCTCCGTTCAGAGGCACCAAGTGCGAGAGAGACAGAAAATCGCCCAGGTAGCAAGCATAAAAGTGCAAGAGAGATAGAAAATCGCCTTGCACGACGCGATAGTGTGCGAGAGAGACAGAAAATAGCCAGGCGGCTCGCTAAAGTGTGCGAGAGAGACAGAAAATCGCCCAGGTAGGAAGCGTATAAGTGCGAGAGAGACAGCAAATAGCCAAGCGGAACTTGGGTGGTTTTTCCGTCAAAGCAGCATAGCGTTCCCCCGCGACCCTCCGAGAGTGGTTGCACCCTCGGTTGCCCCGTTCAAGGGCACCAAGTGCGAGAGAGGCAGAAAATCGCCCAGGTAGCAAGCGTATAAGTGCGAGAGGGATAGAAAATCGCTTTGCACGGCGCGATTGTGTGCGAGAGAGACAGAAAATCGCCCAGGTAGCAAGCGTATAAGTGCGAGAGAGACAGCAAATCGCCAGGCGGGACTTGGGTGGTTTTTCCGTCAAACCGGCATCGCGTTCCCCCGCGACCCTCCGAGAGTGGTTGCACCCTCGGTTGCCCCGTTGAAGGGCACCAAGTGCGAGACTGACAGCAAATCGCCAAGGTAGCAAGCGTATAAGTGCGAGAAGGATAGCAAATCGCTTTGCACGTCGCGATTGTGTGCGAGAGAGACAGAAAATCGCCCAGGTAGGAAGGGTATAAGTGCGAGAGAGACAGCAAATAGCCAAGCGGAACTTGGGTGGTTTATCCGTCAAAGCAGCCTCGCGTTCCCCCGCGACCCTCCGAGAGTGGTTGCACCCTCGGTTGCCCCGTTCAAGGGCACCAAGTGCGAGAGAGACAGAAAATCGCCCAGGTAGCAAGCGTACAAGTGCGAGAGAGACAGAAAATCGCCTTGCAAGACGCGATTGTGTTCGAGAGAGACAGAAAATTGGCAGGCGGCTCGCCAGAGTGTGCGAGAGCGACAGAAAATCGCCCGGGTAGGAAGCGTATAAGTGCGAGAGAGGCAGCAAATAGCCAGGCGGGACTTGGGTGGTTTTTCCCTCGAAGCAGCATCGCGTTCCCCCGCGACCCTCCGAGAGTGGTTGCACCCTCGGTTGCCCCGTTGAAGAGCACCAAGTGCGAGAGAGACAGAAAATCGCCAGGCGGCTCGCTAAAGTGTGCGAGAGAGACAGAAAATCGCACAGGTAGGAAGCGTATAAGTGCGAGAGAGACAGCAGATAGCCAGGCGGGACTTGGGTGTTTTTTCCGTCCAAACAGCATCGCGTTCCCCCGCGACCCTCCGAGAGTGGTTGCACCCTCGGTTGCCCCGTTCAAGGGCACCAAGTGCGAGAGAGACAGAAAATCGCCCAGGTTGCAAGCATATAAGTGCGAGAGAGATAGAAAATCGCCTTGCACGACGCGATTGTGTGCGAGAGAGACAGAAAATAGCCAGGCGGCTCGGTAAAGTGTGCGAGAGAGACAGAAAGTCGCCCAGGTAGGAAGCATATAAGTGCGAGAGAGACAGCAAATAGCCAAGCGGAACTTGGGTGGTTTTTCCGTCAAAGCAGCATCGCGTTCCCCCGCGACCCTCCGAGAGTGGTTGTACCCTCGGTTGCCCCGTTCAAGGGCACCAAGTGCGAGAGAGACAGAAAATCGCCCAGGGAGCAAGCGTATAAGTGCGAGAGGGATAGAAAATCGGTTTGCACGGCGCGATTGTGTGCGAGAGAGACAGAAAATCGCCCAGGTAGCAAGCGTATAAGTGCGAGAGAGACAGCAAATCGCCAGGCGGGACTTGGGTGGTTTTTCCGTCAAACCGGCATCGCGTTCCCCCGCGACCCTCCGAGAGTGGTTGCACCCTCGGTTGCCCCGTTGAAGGGCACCAAGTGCGAGACTGACAGCAAATCGCCAAGGTAGCAAGCGTATAAGTGCGAGAAGGATAGCAAATCGCTTTGCACGTCGCGATTGTGTGCGAGAGAGACAGAAAATCGCCCAGGAAGGAAGGGTATAAGTGCGAGAGAGACAGCAAATAGCCAAGCGGTACTTGGGTGGTTTTTCCGTCAAAGCAGCCTCGCGTTCCCCCGCGACCCTCCGAGAGTGGTTGCACCCTCGGTTGCCCCGTTCAAGGGCACCAAGTGCGAGAGAGACAGAAAATCGCCCAGGTAGCAAGCGTATAAGTGCGAGAGGGATAAAAAATCGCTTTGCACGGCGCGATTGTGTGCGAGAGAGACAGAAAATCGCCCAGGTAGCAAGCGTATTAGTGCGAGAGAGACAGCAAATCGCCAGGCGGGACTTGGGTGGTTTTTCCGTCAAACCGGCATCGCGTTCCCCCGCGACCCTCCGAGAGTGGTTGCACCCACAGTTGCCCCGTTGAAGAGCACCAAGTGCGAGAGAGACAGAAAATCGCCCAGGTAGCAAGCGTAAAAGTGCAAGAGAGATAGAAAATCGCCTTGCACGACGCGATTGTGTGCGAGAGAGACAGAAAATAGCCAGGCGGCTCGCTAAAGTGTGCGAGAGAGACAGAAAATCGCCTAGGTAGCAAGCTTATATGTGCGAGAGAGATAGAATATCGCTTTGCACGTCGCGATTGTGTTCGAGAGAGACAGAAAATCGCCCAGGTAGGAAGCCTATAAGTGCGAGAGAGACAGAAAATCGCCCAGGTAGCAAGCGTCAAAGTGCGAGAGAGACAGCGAATAGCCAGGCGGGACTTGGGTGGTCTTTCCGTCAAAGCAGCATCGCGTTCCTCCGCGACCCTCCGAGAGTGGTTACACCCTCGGTTGCTCCGTTCAAGGGCACCAAGTGCGAGAGAGACAGAAAATCGCCCAGGTAGCAAGCGTAAAAGTGCAAGAGAGATAGAAAATCGCCTTGCACGACGCGATTGTGTGTGAGAGAGACAGAAAATAGCCAGGCGGCTCGCTAAAGTGTGCGAGAGAGACAGAAAATCGCCCAGGTAGGAAGCGTATAAGTGCGAGAGAGACAGCAAATAGTCAAGCGGAACTTAGGTGGTTTTTCCGTCAAAGCAGCCTCGCGATCCCCCGCGACCCTCCGAGAGTGGTTGCACCCTCGGTTGCCCCGTTCAAGGGCACCAAGTGCGAGAGAGACAAAAAATCGCCCAGGTAGCAAGCGTACAAGTGCGAGAGAGACAGCAAATCGCCAGGCGGGACTTGGGTGGTTTTTCCGTCAAACCAGCATCGCGTTCCCCCGCGACCCTCCGAGAGTGGTTGCACCCTCGGTTGCCCCGTTGAAGAGCACCAAGTGCGAAAGAGACAGAAAATCGCCTAGGAAGCAAGCTTATAAGTGCGAGAGAGATAGAATATCGCTTTGCACGTCGCGATTGTGTGCGAGAGAGACAGAAAATCGCCCAGGTAGGAAGCCTTTAAGTGCGAGAGAGACAGAAAATCGCCCAGGTAGCAAGCGGCAAAGTGCGAGAGAGACAGCGAATAGCCAGGCGGGACTTGGGTGGTCTTTCCGTCAAAGCAGCATCGCGTTCCTCCGCCACCCTCCGAGAGTGGTTACACCCTCGGTTGCTCCGTTCAAGGGCACCAAGTGCGAGAGAGACAGAAAATCGCCCAGGTAGCAAGCGTAAAAGTGCAAGAGAGATAGAAAATCGCCTTGCACGACGCGATTGTGTGTGAGAGAGACAGAAAATAGCCAGGCGGCTCGCTAAGGTGTGCGAGAGAGACAGAAAATCGCCCAGGTAGGAAGCGTATAAGTGCGAGAGAGACAGCAAATAGCCAAGCGGAACTTGGGTGGTTTTTCCGTCAAAGCAGCATAGCGTTCCCCCGCGACCCTCCGAGAGTGGTTGCACCCTCGGTTGCCCCGTTCAAGGGCACCAAGTGCGAGAGAGGCAGAAAATCGCCCAGGTAGCAAGCGTATAAGTGCGAGAGGGATAGAAAATCGCTTTGCACGGCGCGATTGTGTGCGAGAGAGACAGAAAATCGCCCAGGTAGCAAGCGTATAAGTGCGAGAGAGACAGCAAATCGCCAGGCGGGACTTGGGTGGTTTTTCCGTCAAACCGGCATCGCGTTCCCCCGCGACCCTCCGAGAGTGGTTGCACCCTCGGTTGCCCCGTTGAAGGGCACCAAGTGCGAGACTGACAGCAAATCGCCAAGGTAGCAAGCGTATAAGTGCGAGAAGGATAGCAAATCGCTTTGCACGTCGCGATTGTGTGCGAGAGAGACAGAAAATCGCCCAGGTAGGAAGGGTATAAGTGCGAGAGAGACAGCAAATAGCCAAGCGGAACTTGGGTGGTTTATCCGTCAAAGCAGCCTCGCGTTCCCCCGCGACCCTCCGAGAGTGGTTGCACCCTCGGTTGCCCCGTTCAAGGGCACCAAGTGCGAGAGAGACAGAAAATCGCCCAGGTAGCAAGCGTACAAGTGCGAGAGAGACAGAAAATCGCCTTGCAAGACGCGATTGTGTTCGAGAGAGACAGAAAATTGGCAGGCGGCTCGCCAGAGTGTGCGAGAGCGACAGAAAATCGCCCGGGTAGGAAGCGTATAAGTGCGAGAGAGGCAGCAAATAGCCAGGCGGGACTTGGGTGGTTTTTCCCTCGAAGCAGCATCGCGTTCCCCCGCGACCCTCCGAGAGTGGTTGCACCCTCGGTTGCCCCGTTGAAGAGCACCAAGTGCGAGAGAGACAGAAAATCGCCAGGCGGCTCGCTAAAGTGTGCGAGAGAGACAGAAAATCGCACAGGTAGGAAGCGTATAAGTGCGAGAGAGACAGCAGATAGCCAGGCGGGACTTGGGTGTTTTTTCCGTCCAAACAGCATCGCGTTCCCCCGCGACCCTCCGAGAGTGGTTGCACCCTCGGTTGCCCCGTTCAAGGGCACCAAGTGCGAGAGAGACAGAAAATCGCCCAGGTTGCAAGCATATAAGTGCGAGAGAGATAGAAAATCGCCTTGCACGACGCGATTGTGTGCGAGAGAGACAGAAAATAGCCAGGCGGCTCGGTAAAGTGTGCGAGAGAGACAGAAAGTCGCCCAGGTAGGAAGCATATAAGTGCAAGAGAGACAGCAAATAGCCAAGCGGAACTTGGGTGGTTTTTCCGTCAAAGCAGCATCGCGTTCCCCCGCGACCCTCCGAGAGTGGTTGTACCCTCGGTTGCCCCGTTCAAGGGCACCAAGTGCGAGAGAGACAGAAAATCGCCCAGGGAGCAAGCGTATAAGTGCGAGAGGGATAGAAAATCGGTTTGCACGGCGCGATTGTGTGCGAGAGAGACAGAAAATCGCCCAGGTAGCAAGCGTATAAGTGCGAGAGAGACAGCAAATCGCCAGGCGGGACTTGGGTGGTTTTTCCGTCAAACCGGCATCGCGTTCCCCCGCGACCCTCCGAGAGTGGTTGCACCCTCGGTTGCCCCGTTGAAGGGCACCAAGTGCGAGACTGACAGCAAATCGCCAAGGTAGCAAGCGTATAAGTGCGAGAAGGATAGCAAATCGCTTTGCACGTCGCGATTGTGTACGAGAGAGACAGAAAATCGCCCAGGAAGGAAGGGTATAAGTGCGAGAGAGACAGCAAATAGCCAAGCGGTACTTGGGTGGTTTTTCCGTCAAAGCAGCCTCGCGTTCCCCCGCGACCCTCCGAGAGTGGTTGCACCCTCGGTTGCCCCGTTCAAGGGCACCAAGTGCGAGAGAGACAGAAAATCGCCCAGGTAGCAAGCGTATAAGTGCGAGAGGGATAAAAAATCGCTTTGCACGGCGCGATTGTGTGCGAGAGAGACAGAAAATCGCCCAGGTAGCAAGCGTATTAGTGCGAGAGAGACAGCAAATCGCCAGGCGGGACTTGGGTGGTTTTTCCGTCAAACCGGCATCGCGTTCCCCCGCGACCCTCCGAGAGTGGTTGCACCCACAGTTGCCCCGTTGAAGAGCACCAAGTGCGAGAGAGACAGAAAATCGCCCAGGTAGCAAGCGTAAAAGTGCAAGAGAGATAGAAAATCGCCTTGCACGACGCGATTGTGTGCGAGAGAGACAGAAAATAGCCAGGCGGCTCGCTAAAGTGTGCGAGAGAGACAGAAAATCGCCTAGGTAGCAAGCTTATATGTGCGAGAGAGATAGAATATCGCTTTGCACGTCGCGATTGGGTTCGAGAGAGACAGAAAATCGCCCAGGTAGGAAGCCTATAAGTGCGAGAGAGACAGAAAATCGCCCAGGTAGCAAGCGTCAAAGTGCGAGAGAGACAGCGAATAGCCAGGCGGGACTTGGGTGGTCTTTCCGTCAAAGCAGCATCGCGTTCCTCCGCGACCCTCCGAGAGTGGTTACACCCTCGGTTGCTCCGTTCAAGGGCACCAAGTGCGAGAGAGACAGAAAATCGCCCAGGTAGCAAGCGTAAAAGTGCAAGAGAGATAGAAAATCGCCTTGCACGACGCGATTGTGTGTGAGAGAGACAGAAAATAGCCAGGCGGCTCGCTAAAGTGTGCGAGAGAGACAGAAAATCGCCCAGGTAGGAAGCGTATAAGTGCGAGAGAGACAGCAAATAGTCAAGCGGAACTTAGGTGGTTTTTCCGTCAAAGCAGCCTCGCGATCCCCCGCGACCCTCCGAGAGTGGTTGCACCCTCGGTTGCCCCGTTCAAGGGCACCAAGTGCGAGAGAGACAAAAAATCGCCCAGGTAGCAAGCGTACAAGTGCGAGAGAGACAGCAAATCGCCAGGCGGGACTTGGGTGGTTTTTCCGTCAAACCAGCATCGCGTTCCCCCGCGACCCTCCGAGAGTGGTTGCACCCTCGGTTGCCCCGTTGAAGAGCACCAAGTGCGAAAGAGACAGAAAATCGCCTAGGAAGCAAGCTTATAAGTGCGAGAGAGATAGAATATCGCTTTGCACGTCGCGATTGTGTGCGAGAGAGACAGAAAATCGCCCAGGTAGGAAGCCTTTAAGTGCGAGAGAGACAGAAAATCGCCCAGGTAGCAAGCGGCAAAGTGCGAGAGAGACAGCGAATAGCCAGGCGGGACTTGGGTGGTCTTCCGTCAAAGCAGCATCGCGTTCCTCCGCCACCCTCCGAGAGTGGTTACACCCTCGGTTGCTCCGTTCAAGGGCACCAAGTGCGAGAGAGACAGAAAATCGCCCAGGTAGCAAGCGTAAAAGTGCAAGAGAGATAGAAAATCGCCTTGCACGACGCGATTGTGTGTGAGAGAGACAGAAAATAGCCAGGCGGCTCGCTAAAGTGTGCGAGAGAGACAGAAAATCGCCCAGGTAGGAAGCGTATAAGTGCGAGAGAGACAGCAAATAGTCAAGCGGAACTTAGGTGGTTTTTCCGTCAAAGCAGCCTCGCGATCCCCCGCGACCCTCCGAGAGTGGTTGCACCCTCGGTTGCCCCGTTCAAGGGCACCAAGTGCGAGAGAGACAAAAAATCGCCCAGGTAGCAAGCGTACAAGTGCGAGAGAGACAGCAAATCGCCAGGCGGGACTTGGGTGGTTTTTCCGTCAAACCAGCATCGCGTTCCCCCGCGACCCTCCGAGAGTGGTTGCACCCTCGGTTGCCCCGTTGAAGAGCACCAAGTGCGAGACAGACAGCAAATCGCCAAGGTAGCAAGCGTATAAGTGCGAGAGAGATAGAAAATCGCTTTGCACGTCGCGATTGTGTGCGAGAGAGACAGAAAATCGCCCAGGTAGGAAGCCTATAAGTGCGACAGAGACAGCAAATAGCCAGGCGAGACTTGGGTAATTTTTCCGTCACAGCAGCATCGCGTTCCCCCGCGACCCTCCGAGAGTGGTTGCACCCTCGGTTGCCCCGTTCAAGGGCACCAAGTGCGAGAGAGACAGAAAATCGCCCAGGTAGCAAGCGTTTAAGTGCAAGAGGGATAGAAAATCGCCTTGCACGACGCGATTGTGTGCGAGAGAGAAAGAAAATAGCCAGGCGGCTCGGTAAAGTGTGCGAGAGAGACAGAAAATCGCGCAGGTAGTAAGCCTATGAGTGCGACAGAGACAGCAGATAGCCAGGCGGGACTTGGGTGTTTTTTCCGTCAAAACAGCATCGCGTTCTCCTGCGACCCTCCGAGAGTGGTTGCACCATCCGTTGCCACATTCAAGGCACCAAGTGCGAGAGAGATAGAAAATCGCCAGGCGGCTCGCTAAAGTGTGCGAGAGAGACAGAAAATCGCACAGGTAGGAAGCGTATAAGTGCGAGAGAGACAGCAGATAGCCAGGCGGGACTTGGGTGTTTTTTCCGTCCAAACAGCATCGCGTTCCCCCGCGACCCTCCGAGAGTGGTTGCACCCTCGGTTGCCCCGTTCAAGGGCACCAAGTGCGAGAGAGACAGAAAATCGCCCAGATTGCAAGCGTATAAGTGCGAGAGAGATAGAAAATCGCCTTGCACGACGCGATTGTGTGCGAGAGAGACAGAAAATAGCCAGGCGGCTCGGTAAAGTGTGCGCGAGAGACAGAAAATCGCGCAGGTAGTAAGCCAATGAGTGCAACAGAGACAGCAGATAGCCAGGCGGGACTTGGGTGGTTTTTCCGTCAAAGCAGCATCGCGTTCCCCCGCGACCCTCCAAGAGTGGTTGCACCCTCGGTTGCCACATTCAAGGCACCAAGTGCGAGAGAGACAGAAAATCGCCCAGGTAGCAAGCGTTTAAGTGCAAGAGAGATAGAAAATCACCTTGCACGACGCGATTGTGTGCGAGAGAGACAGAAAATAGCCAGGCGGCTCGCTAAAGTGTGCGAGAGAGACAGAAAATCGCCCAGGTTGGAAGCGTATAAGTGCGAGAGAGACAGCAAATAGCCAAGCGGAACTTGGGTGGTTTTTCCGTCAAAGCAGCATCGCGTTCCCCCGCGACCCTCCAAGAGTGGTTGCACCCTCGGTTGCCCCGTTCAAGGGCACCAAGTGCGAGAGAGACAGAAAATCGCCCAGGTAGCAAGCGTATAAGTGCGAGAGGGATAGAAAATCGCTTTGCACGGCGCAATTGTGTGCGAGAGAGACAGAAAATCGCCCAGGTAGCAAGCGTTTAAGTGCGAGAGAGACAGCAAATCGCCAGGCGGGACTTGGGTGGTTTTTCCGCCAAACCGGCATCGCGTTCCCCCGCAACCCTCCGAGAGTGGTTGCACCATCGGTTGCCCCGTTGAAGGGCACCAAGTGCGAGACTGACAGCAAATCGGCAAGGTAGCAAGCGTATAAGTGCGAGAAGGATAGCAAATCGCTTTGCACGTCGCGATTGTGTGCGAGAGAGACAGAAAATCGCCCAGGTAGGAAGGGTATAAGTGCGAGAGAGACAGCAAATAGCCAAGCGGTATTGGGTGGTTTTTCCGTCAAAGCAGCCTCGCGTTCCCCTGCGACCCTCCGAGAGTGGTTGCACCGTCGGTTGCCCCGTTGAAGGGCACCAAGTGCGAGACAGACAGCAAATCGCCAAGGTAGCAAGCGTATAAGTGCGAGAGAGATAGAAAATCGCTTTGCACGCCGCGATTGTGTGCGAGAGAGACAGAAAATCGCCCAGGTAGGAAGCCTATAAGTGCGACAGAGACAGCAAATAGCCAGGCGCGACTTGGGTGGTTTTTCCGTCACAGCAGCATCGCGTTCCCCCGCGACCCTCCGAGAGTGGTTGCACCCTCGGTTGCCCCGTTCAAGGGCACCAAGTGCGAGAGAGACAGAAAATCGCCCAGGTAGCAAGCGTATAAGTGCGAGAGGGATAAAAAATCGCTTTGCACGGCGCGATTGTGTGCGAGAGAGACAGAAAATCGCCCAGGTAGCAAGCGTATTAGTGCGAGAGAGACAGCAAATCGCCAGGCGGGACTTGGGTGGTTTTTCCGTCAAACCGGCATCGCGTTCCCCCGCGACCCTCCGAGAGTGGTTGCACCCTCGGTTGCCCCGTTGAAGAGCACCAAGTGCGAAAGAGACAGAAAATCGCCTAGGTAGCAAGCTTATAAGTGCGAGAGAGATAGAATATCGCTTTGCACGTCGCGATTATGTGCGAGAGAGACAGAAAATCGCCCAGGTAGGAAGCCTAAAAGTGCGAGAGAGACAGAAAATCGCCCAGGTAGCAAGCGTCAAAGTGCGAGAGAGACAGCGAATAGCCAGGCGGGACTTGGGTGGTCTTTCCGTCAAAGCAGCATCGCGTTCCTCCGCGACCCTCCGAGAGTGGTTACACCCTCGGTTGCTCCGTTCAAGGGCACCAAGTGCGAGAGAGACAGAAAATCGCCCAGGTAGCAAGCGTAAAAGTGCAAGAGAGATAGAAAATCGCCTTGCACGACGCGATTGTGTGCGAGAGAGACAGAAAATAGCCAGGCGGCTCGCTAAAGTGTGCGAGAGAGACAGAAAATCGCCCAGGTAGGAAGCGTATAAGTGCGAGAGAGACAGCAAATAGTCAAGCGGAACTTAGGTGGTTTTTCCGTCAAAGCAGCCTCGCGATCCCCCGCGACCCTCCGAGAGTGGTTGCACCCTCGGTTGCCCCGTTCAAGGGCACCAAGTGCGAGACAGACAGCAAATCGCCAAGGTAGCAAGCGTATAAGTGCGAGAGAGATAGAAAATCGCTTTGCACGTCGCGATTGTGTGCGAGAGAGACAGAAAATCGCCCAGGTAGGAAGCCTATAAGTGCGACAGAGACAGCAAATAGCCAGGCGAGACTTGGGTAATTTTTCCGTCACAGCAGCATCGCGTTCCCCCGCGAGACTGACAGCAAATCGGCAAGGTAGCAAGCGTATAAGTGCGAGAAGGATAGCAAATCGCTTTGCACGTCGCGATTGTGTGCGAGAGAGACAGAAAATCGCCCAGGTAGGAAGGGTATAAGTGCGAGAGAGACAGCAAATAGCCAAGCGGAACTTGGGTGGTTTTTCCGTCAAAGCAGCCTCGCGTTCCCCCGCGACCCTCCGAGAGTGGTTGCACCCTCGGTTGCCCCGTTCAAGGGCACCAAGTGCGAGAGAGACAAAAAATCGCCCAGGTAGCAAGCGTACAAGTGCGAGAGAGACAGCAAATCGCCAGGCGGGACTTGGGTGGTTTTTCCGTCAAACCAGCATCGCGTTCCCCCGCGACCCTCCGAGAGTGGTTGCACCCTCGGTTGCCCCGTTGAAGAGCACCAAGTGCGAGACAGACAGCAAATCGCCAAGGTAGCAAGCCTATAAGTGCGAGAGAGATAGAAAATCGCTTTGCACGTCGCAATTGTGTGCGAGAGAGACAGAAAATCGCCCAGGTAGGAAGCCTATTAGTGCGACAGAGACAGCAAATAGCCAGGCGAGACTTTGGTAATTTTTCCGTCACAGCAGCATCGCGTTCCCCCGCGACCCTCCGAGAGTGGTTGCACCCTCGGTTGCCCCGTTCAAGGGCACCAAGTGCGAGAGAGACAGAAAATCGCCCAGGTAGCAAGCGTTTAAGTGCAAGAGAGATAGAAAATCGCCTTGCACGACGCGATTGTGTGCGAGAGAGAAAGAAAATAGCCAGGCGGCTCGGTAAAGTGTGCGAGAGAGACAGAAAATCGCGCAGGTAGTAAGCCTATGAGTGCGACAGAGACAGCAGATAGCCAGGCGGGACTTGGGTGTTTTTTCCGTCCAAACAGCATCGCGTTCTCCCGCGACCCTCCGAGAGTGGTTGCACCATCGGTTGCCACATTCAAGGCACCAAGTGCGAGAGAGACAGAATATCGCCAGGCGGCTCGCTAAAGTGTGCGAGAGAGACAGAAAATCGCACAGGTAGGAAGCGTATAAGTGCGAGAGAGACAGCAAATAGCCAGGCGAGACTTGGGTAATTTTTCCGTCCAAACAGCACCGCGTTCCCCCGCGACCCTCCGAGAGTGGTTGCACCCTCGGTTGCCCCGTTCAAGGGCACTAAGTGCGAGAGAGACAGAAAATAGCCCAGGTTGCAAGCGTATAAGTGCGAGAGAGATAGAAAATCGCCTTGCACGACGCGATTGTGTGCGAGAGAGACAGAAAATAGCCAGGCGGCTCGGTAAAGTGTGCGCGAGAGACAGAAAATCGCGCAGGTAGTAAGCCTATGAGTGCAACAGAGACAGCAGATAGCCAGGCGGGACTTGGGTGGTTTTTCCGTCAAAGCAGCATCGCGTTCCCCCGCGACCCTACAAGAGTGGTTGCACCCTCGGTTGCCACATTCAAGGCACCAAGTGCGAGAGAGACAGAAAATCGCCCAGGTAGCAAGCGTATAAGTGCAAGAGAGATAGAAAATCGCCTTGCACGACGCGATTGTGTGCGAGAGAGACAGAAAATAGCCAGGCGGCTCGCTAAAGTGTGCGAGAGAGACAGAAAATCGCCCAGGTAGGAAGGGTATAAGTGCGAGAGAGACAGCAAATAGCCAAGCGGAACTTGGGTGGTTTTTCCGTCAAAGCAGCCTCGCGTTCCCCCGCGACCCTCCGAGAGTGGTTGCACCCTCGGTTGCCCCGTTCAAGGGCACCAAGTGCGAGAGAGACAGAAAATCGCCCAGGTAGCAAGCGTACAAGTGCGAGAGAGATAGAAAATCGCCTTGCACGACGCGATTGTGTGCGAGAGAGACAGAAAATCGCCCAGGTAGCAAGCGTTTAAGTGCGAGAGAGACAGCAAATCGCCAGGCGGGACTTGGGTGGTTTTTCCGCCAAACCGGCATCGCGTTCCCCCGCAACCCTCCGAGAGTGGTTGCACCATCGGTTGCCCCGTTGAAGGGCACCAAGTGCGAGACTGACAGCAAATCGGCAAGGTAGCAAGCCTATAAGTGCGAGAGAGATAGAAAATCGCTTTGCACGTCGCAATTGTGTGCGAGAGAGACAGAAAATCGCCCAGGTAGGAAGCCTATTAGTGCGACAGAGACAGCAAATAGCCAGGCGAGACTTTGGTAATTTTTCCGTCACAGCAGCATCGCGTTCCCCCGCGACCCTCCGAGAGTGGTTGCACCCTCGGTTGCCCCGTTCAAGGGCACCAAGTGCGAGAGAGACAGAAAATCGCCCAGGTAGCAAGCGTTTAAGTGCAAGAGAGATAGAAAATCGCCTTGCACGACGCGATTGTGTGCGAGAGAGAAAGAAAATAGCCAGGCGGCTCGGTAAAGTGTGCGAGAGAGACAGAAAATCGCGCAGGTAGTAAGCCTATGAGTGCGACAGAGACAGCAGATAGCCAGGCGGGACTTGGGTGTTTTTTCCGTCCAAACAGCATCGCGTTCTCCCGCGACCCTCCGAGAGTGGTTGCACCATCGGTTGCCACATTCAAGGCACCAAGTGCGAGAGAGACAGAATATCGCCAGGCGGCTCGCTAAAGTGTGCGAGAGAGACAGAAAATCGCACAGGTAGGAAGCGTATAAGTGCGAGAGAGACAGCAAATAGCCAGGCGAGACTTGGGTAATTTTTCCGTCCAAACAGCACCGCGTTCCCCCGCGACCCTCCGAGAGTGGTTGCACCCTCGGTTGCCCCGTTCAAGGGCACTAAGTGCGAGAGAGACAGAAAATAGCCCAGGTTGCAAGCGTATAAGTGCGAGAGAGATAGAAAATCGCCTTGCACGACGCGATTGTGTGCGAGAGAGACAGAAAATAGCCAGGCGGCTCGGTAAAGTGTGCGCGAGAGACAGAAAATCGCGCAGGTAGTAAGCCTATGAGTGCAACAGAGACAGCAGATAGCCAGGCGGGACTTGGGTGGTTTTTCCGTCAAAGCAGCATCGCGTTCCCCCGCGACCCTACAAGAGTGGTTGCACCCTCGGTTGCCACATTCAAGGCACCAAGTGCGAGAGAGACAGAAAATCGCCCAGGTAGCAAGCGTATAAGTGCAAGAGAGATAGAAAATCGCCTTGCACGACGCGATTGTGTGCGAGAGAGACAGAAAATAGCCAGGCGGCTCGCTAAAGTGTGCGAGAGAGACAGGAAATCGCCCAGGTAGGAAGGGTATAAGTGCGAGAGAGACAGCAAATAGCCAAGCGGAACTTGGGTGGTTTTTCCGTCAAAGCAGCCTCGCGTTCCCCCGCGACCCTCCGAGAGTGGTTGCACCCTCGGTTGCCCCGTTCAAGGGCACCAAGTGCGAGAGAGACAGAAAATCGCCCAGGTAGCAAGCGTACAAGTGCGAGAGAGATAGAAAATCGCCTTGCACGACGCGATTGTGTGCGAGAGAGACAGAAAATCGCCCAGGTAGCAAGCGTTTAAGTGCGAGAGAGACAGCAAATCGCCAGGCGGGACTTGGGTGGTTTTTCCGCCAAACCGGCATCGCGTTCCCCCGCAACCCTCCGAGAGTGGTTGCACCATCGGTTGCCCCGTTGAAGGGCACCAAGTGCGAGACTGACAGCAAATCGGCAAGGTAGCAAGCGTATAAGTGCGAGAAGGATAGCAAATCGCTTTGCACGTCGCGATTGTGTGCGAGAGAGACAGAAAATCGCCCAGGTAGGAAGGGTATAAGTGCGAGAGAGACAGCAAATAGCCAAGCGGTATTGGGTGGTTTTTCCGTCAAAGCAGCCTCGCGTTCCCCCGCGACCCTCCGAGAGTGGTTGCACCGTCGGTTGCCCCGTTGAAGGGCACCAAGTGCGAGACAGACAGCAAATCGCCAAGGTAGCAAGCGTATAAGTGCGAGAGAGATAGAAAATCGCTTTGCACGCCGCGATTGTGTGCGAGAGAGACAGAAAATCGCCCAGGTAGGAAGCCTATAAGTGCGACAGAGACAGCAAATAGCCAGGCGCGACTTGGGTGGTTTTTCCGTCACAGCAGCATCGCGTTCCCCCGCGACCCTCCGAGAGTGGTTGCACCCTCGGTTGCCCCGTTCAAGGGCACCAAGTGCGAGAGAGACAGAAAATCGCCCAGGTAGCAAGCGTATAAGTGCGAGAGGGATAAAAAATCGCTTTGCACGGCGCGATTGTGTGCGAGAGAGACAGAAAATCGCCCAGGTAGCAAGCGTATTAGTGCGAGAGAGACAGCAAATCGCCAGGCGGGACTTGGGTGGTTTTTCCGTCAAACCGGCATCGCGTTCCCCCGCGACCCTCCGAGAGTGGTTGCACCCTCGGTTGCCCCGTTGAAGAGCACCAAGTGCGAAAGAGACAGAAAATCGCCTAGGTAGCAAGCTTATAAGTGCGAGAGAGATAGAATATCGCTTTGCACGTCGCGATTATGTGCGAGAGAGACAGAAAATCGCCCAGGTAGGAAGCCTAAAAGTGCGAGAGAGACAGAAAATCGCCCAGGTAGCAAGCGTCAAAGTGCGAGAGAGACAGCGAATAGCCAGGCGGGACTTGGGTGGTCTTTCCGTCAAAGCAGCATCGCGTTCCTCCGCGACCCTCCGAGAGTGGTTACACCCTCGGTTGCTCCGTTCAAGGGCACCAAGTGCGAGAGAGACAGAAAATCGCCCAGGTAGCAAGCGTAAAAGTGCAAGAGAGATAGAAAATCGCCTTGCACGACGCGATTGTGTGCGAGAGAGACAGAAAATAGCCAGGCGGCTCGCTAAAGTGTGCGAGAGAGACAGAAAATCGCCCAGGTAGGAAGCGTATAAGTGCGAGAGAGACAGCAAATAGTCAAGCGGAACTTAGGTGGTTTTTCCGTCAAAGCAGCCTCGCGATCCCCCGCGACCCTCCGAGAGTGGTTGCACCCTCGGTTGCCCCGTTCAAGGGCACCAAGTGCGAGACAGACAGCAAATCGCCAAGGTAGCAAGCGTATAAGTGCGAGAGAGATAGAAAATCGCTTTGCACGTCGCGATTGTGTGCGAGAGAGACAGAAAATCGCCCAGGTAGGAAGCCTATAAGTGCGACAGAGACAGCAAATAGCCAGGCGAGACTTGGGTAATTTTTCCGTCACAGCAGCATCGCGTTCCCCCGCGAGACTGACAGCAAATCGGCAAGGTAGCAAGCGTATAAGTGCGAGAAGGATAGCAAATCGCTTTGCACGTCGCGATTGTGTGCGAGAGAGACAGAAAATCGCCCAGGTAGGAAGGGTATAAGTGCGAGAGAGACAGCAAATAGCCAAGCGGAACTTGGGTGGTTTTTCCGTCAAAGCAGCCTCGCGTTCCCCCGCGACCCTCCGAGAGTGGTTGCACCCTCGGTTGCCCCGTTCAAGGGCACCAAGTGCGAGAGAGACAAAAAATCGCCCAGGTAGCAAGCGTACAAGTGCGAGAGAGACAGCAAATCGCCAGGCGGGACTTGGGTGGTTTTTCCGTCAAACCAGCATCGCGTTCCCCGCGACCCTCCGAGAGTGGTTGCACCCTCGGTTGCCCCGTTGAAGAGCACCAAGTGCGAGACAGACAGCAAATCGCCAAGGTAGCAAGCCTATAAGTGCGAGAGAGATAGAAAATCGCTTTGCACGTCGCAATTGTGTGCGAGAGAGACAGAAAATCGCCCAGGTAGGAAGCCTATTAGTGCGACAGAGACAGCAAATAGCCAGGCGAGACTTTGGTAATTTTTCCGTCACAGCAGCATCGCGTTCCCCCGCGACCCTCCGAGAGTGGTTGCACCCTCGGTTGCCCCGTTCAAGGGCACCAAGTGCGAGAGAGACAGAAAATCGCCCAGGTAGCAAGCGTTTAAGTGCAAGAGAGATAGAAAATCGCCTTGCACGACGCGATTGTGTGCGAGAGAGAAAGAAAATAGCCAGGCGGCTCGGTAAAGTGTGCGAGAGAGACAGAAAATCGCGCAGGTAGTAAGCCTATGAGTGCGACAGAGACAGCAGATAGCCAGGCGGGACTTGGGTGTTTTTTCCGTCCAAACAGCATCGCGTTCTCCCGCGACCCTCCGAGAGTGGTTGCACCATCGGTTGCCACATTCAAGGCACCAAGTGCGAGAGAGACAGAATATCGCCAGGCGGCTCGCTAAAGTGTGCGAGAGAGACAGAAAATCGCACAGGTAGGAAGCGTATAAGTGCGAGAGAGACAGCAAATAGCCAGGCGAGACTTGGGTAATTTTTCCGTCCAAACAGCACCGCGTTCCCCCGCGACCCTCCGAGAGTGGTTGCACCCTCGGTTGCCCCGTTCAAGGGCACTAAGTGCGAGAGAGACAGAAAATAGCCCAGGTTGCAAGCGTATAAGTGCGAGAGAGATAGAAAATCGCCTTGCACGACGCGATTGTGTGCGAGAGAGACAGAAAATAGCCAGGCGGCTCGGTAAAGTGTGCGCGAGAGACAGAAAATCGCGCAGGTAGTAAGCCTATGAGTGCAACAGAGACAGCAGATAGCCAGGCGGGACTTGGGTGGTTTTTCCGTCAAAGCAGCATCGCGTTCCCCCGCGACCCTACAAGAGTGGTTGCACCCTCGGTTGCCACATTCAAGGCACCAAGTGCGAGAGAGACAGAAAATCGCCCAGGTAGCAAGCGTATAAGTGCAAGAGAGATAGAAAATCGCCTTGCACGACGCGATTGTGTGCGAGAGAGACAGAAAATAGCCAGGCGGCTCGCTAAAGTGTGCGAGAGAGACAGAAAATCGCCCAGGTAGGAAGGGTATAAGTGCGAGAGAGACAGCAAATAGCCAAGCGGAACTTGGGTGGTTTTTCCGTCAAAGCAGCCTCGCGTTCCCCCGCGACCCTCCGAGAGTGGTTGCACCCTCGGTTGCCCCGTTCAAGGGCACCAAGTGCGAGAGAGACAGAAAATCGCCCAGGTAGCAAGCGTACAAGTGCGAGAGAGATAGAAAATCGCCTTGCACGACGCGATTGTGTGCGAGAGAGACGGGAATAGCCAGGCGGCTCGCTAAAGTGTGCGAAAGAGACAGAAAATCGCCCAGGTAGGAAGCGTATAAGTGCGAGAGAGACAGCAAATAGCCAAGCGGAACTTGGGTGGTTTTTCCGTCAAAGCAGCATCGCGTTCCCCCGCGACCCTCCAAGAGTGCTTGCACCCTCGGTTGCCCCGTTCAAGGGCACCAAGTGCGAGAGAGACAGAAAATCGCCCAGGTAGCAAGCGTACAAGTGCGAGAGAGACAGAAAATCGCCTTGCAAGACGCGATTGTGTTCGAGAGAGACAGAAAATTGGCAGGCGGCTCGCCAGAGTGTGCGAGAGCGACAGAAAATCGCCCGGGTAGGAAGCGTATAAGTGCGAGAGAGACAGCAAATAGCCAGGCGGGACTTGGGTGGTTTTTCCCTCGAAGCAGCATCGCGTTCCCCCGCGACCCTCCGAGAGTGGTTGCACCCTCGGTTGCCCCGTTGAAGAGCACCAAGTGCGAGAGAGACAGAAAATCGCCCAGGTAGCAAGCGTATAAGTGCGAGAGGGATAAAAAATCGCTTTGCACGGCGCGTTTGTGTGCGAGAGAGACAGAAAATCGCCCAGGTAGCAAGCGTATTAGTGCGAGAGAGACAGCAAATCGCCAGGCGGGACTTGGGTGGTTTTTCCGTCAAACCGGCATCGCGTTCCCCCGCGACCCTCCGAGAGTGGTTGCACCCTCGGTTGCCCCGTTAAAGGGCACCAAGTGCGAGACGGACAGCAAATCGCCAAGGTAGCAAGCGTATAAGTGCGAGAGAGACAGCAAATCGCCAGGCGGAACTTGGGTGGTTTTTCCGTCAAACCAGCATCGCGTTCCCCCGCGACCCTCATAGAGTGGTTGCACCGTCGGTTGCCCCGTTGAAGGGCACCAAGTGCGAGACAGACAGCAAATCGCCAAGGTAGCAAGCGTATAAGTGCGAGAGAGATAGAAAATCGCTTTGCACGCCGCGATTGTGTGCGAGAGAGACAGAAAATCGCCCAGGTAGGAAGCCTATAAGTGCGACAGAGACAGCAAATAGCCAGGCGCGACTTGGGTGGTTTTTCCGTCACAGCAGCATCGCGTTCCCCCGCGACCCTCCGAGAGTGGTTGCACCCTCGGTTGCCCCGTTCAAGGGCACCAAGTGCGAGAGACAGAAAATCGCCCAGGTAGCAAGCGTACAAGTGCGAGAGAGACAGAAAATCGCCTTGCAAGACGCGATTGTGTTCGAGAGAGACAGAAAATTGGTAGGCGGCTCGCCAGAGTGTGCGAGAGCGACAGAAAATCGCCCGGGTAGGAAGCGTATAAGTGCGAGAGAGACAGCAAATAGCCAGGCGGGACTTGGGTGGTTTTTCCCTCGAAGCAGCATCGCGTTCCCCCGCGACCCTCCGAGAGTGGTTGCACCCTCGGTTGCCCCGTTGAAGAGCACCAAGTGCGAGAGAGACAGAAAATCGCCCAGGTAGCAAGCGTATAAGCGCAAGAGAGATAGAAAATCGCCTTGCACGACGCGATTGTGTGCGAGAGAGACAGAAAATAGCCAGGCGGCTCGCTAAAGTGTGCGAGAGAGACAGAAAATCGCCCAGGTAGGAAGCGTATAAGTGCGAGAGAGACAGAAAATCGCCCAGGTAGCAAGCGTATAAGTGCAAGAGGGATAAAAAATCGCTTTGCACGGCGCGTTTGTGTGCGAGAGAGACAGAAAATCGCCCAGGTAGGAAGCGTATTAGTGCGAGAGAGACAGCAAATCGCCAGGCGGGACTTGGGTGGTTTTTCCGTCAAACCGGCATCGCGTTCCCCCGCGACCCTCCGAGAGTGGTTGCACCCTCGGTTGCCCCGTTGAAGGGCACCAAGTGCGAGACGGACAGCAAATCGCCAAGGTAGCAAGCGTATAAGTGCAAGAGAGATAGAAAATCGCCTTGCACGACGCGATTGTGTGCGAGAGAGACAGAAAATAGCCAGGCGGCTCGCTAAAGTGTGCGAGAGAGACAGAAAGTCGCCCAGGTAGGAAGCATATAAGTGCGAGAGAGACAGCAAATAGCCAAGCGGAACTTGGGTGGTTTTTCCGTCAAAGCAGCCTCGCGTTCCCCCGCGACCCTCCGAGAGTGGTTGCACCCTCGGTTGCCCCGTTCAAGGGCACCAAGTGCGAGAGAGACAGAAAATCGCCCAGGTAGCAAGCGTACAAGTGCGAGAGAGATAGAAAATCGCCTTGCACGACGCGATTGTGTGCGAGAGAGACGGGAATAGCCAGGCGGCTCGCTAAAGTGTGCGAAAGAGACAGAAAATCGCCCAGGTAGGAAGCGTATAAGTGCGAGAGAGACAGCAAATAGCCAAGCGGAACTTGGGTGGTTTTTCCGTCAAAGCAGCATCGCGTTCCCCCGCGACCCTCCAAGAGTGGTTGCACCCTCGGTTGCCCCGTTCAAGGGCACCAAGTGCGAGAGAGACAGAAAATCGCCCAGGTAGCAAGCGTACAAGTGCGAGAGAGACAGAAAATCGCCTTGCAAGACGCGATTGTGTTCGAGAGAGACAGAAAATTGGCAGGCGGCTCGCAAGGGTGTGCGAGAGCGACAGAAAATCGCCCGGGTAGGAAGCGTATAAGTGCGAGAGAGACAGCAAATAGCCAGGCGGGACTTGGGTGGTTTTTCCCTCGAAGCAGCATCGCGTTCCCCCGCGACCCTCCGAGAGTGGTTGCACCCTCGGTTGCCCCGTTGAAGAGCACCAAGTGCGAGAGAGACAGAAAATCGCCCAGGTAGCAAGCGTATAAGTGCGAGAGGGATAAAAAATCGCTTTGCACGGCGCGTTTGTGTGCGAGAGAGACAGAAAATCGCCCAGGTAGCAAGCGTATTAGTGCGAGAGAGACAGCAAATCGCCAGGCGGGACTTGGGTGGTTTTTCCGTCAAACCGGCATCGCGTTCCCCCGCGACCCTCCGAGAGTGGTTGCACCCTCGGTTGCCCCGTTAAAGGGCACCAAGTGCGAGACGGACAGCAAATCGCCAAGGTAGCAAGCGTATAAGTGCGAGAGAGACAGCAAATCGCCAGGCGGGACTTGGGTGGTTTTTCCGTCAAACCAGCATCGCGTTCCCCCGCGACCCTCCGAGAGTGGTTGCAACCTCGGTTGCCCCGATCAAGGGCACCAAGTGCGAGAGAGACAGAAAATCGCCCAGGTAGCAAGCGTATAAGTGCGAGAGGGATAGAAAATCGCTTTGCACGGCGCGATTGTGTGCGAGAGAGACAGAAATTCGCCCAGATAGCAAGCGTATAAGTGCGAGAGTGACAGCAAATCGCCAGGCGGGACTTGGGTAATTTTTCCGTCACAGCAGCATCGCGTTCCCCCGCGACCCTCCGAGAGTGGTTGCACCCTCGGTTGCCCCGTTCAAGGGCACCAAGTGCGAGAGAGACAGAAAATCGCCCAGGTAGCAAGCGTACAAGTGCGAGAGAGACAGAAAATCGCCTTGCAAGACGCGATTGTGTTCGAGAGAGACAGAAAATTGGCAGGCGGCTCGCCAGAGTGTGCGAGAGCAACAGAAAATCGCCCGGGTAGGAAGCGTATAAGTGCGAGAGAGACAGCAAATAGCCAGGCGGGACTTGGGTGGTTTTTCCCTCGAAGCAGCATCGCGTTCCCCCGCGAACCTCCGAGAGTGGTTGCACCCTCGGTTGCCCCGTTGAAGAGCACCAAGTGCGAGAGAGACAGAAAATCGCCCAGGTAGCAAGCGTATAAGCGCAAGAGAGATAGAAAATCGCCTTGCACGACGCGATTGTGTGCGAGAGAGACAGAAAATAGCCAGGCGGCTCGCTAAAGTGTGCGAGAGAGACAGAAAATCGCCCAGGTAGGAAGCGTATAAGTGCGAGAGAGACAGCAAATAGCCAAGCGGAACTTGGGTGGTTTTTCCGTCAATGCAGCATCGCGTTCCCCCGCGACCCTCCGAGAGTGGTTGCACCCTCGGTTGCCCCGTTCAAGGGCACCAAGTGCGAGAGAGACAGAAAATCGCCCAGGTAGCACGCGTACAAGTGCGAGAGAGACAGAAAATCGCCTTGCAAGACGCGATTGTGTTCGAGAGAGACAGAAAATTGGCAGGCGGCTCGCCAGAGTGTGCGAGAGCGACAGAAAATCGCCCGGGTAGGAAGCGTATAAGTGCGAGAGAGACAGAAAATAGCCAGGCGGGACTTAAGTGGTTTTTCCCTCGAAGCAGCATCGCGTTCCCCCGCGACCCTCCGAGAGTGGTTGCACCCTCGGTTGCCCCGTTCAAGGCACCAAGTGCGAGAGAGACAGAAAATCGCCCAGGTAGCAAGCGTTTAAGTGCGAGAGAGATAGAAAATCGCCTTGCAAGACGCGATTGTGTTCGAGAGAGACAGAAAATTGCCAGGCGGATCGGTAAAGTGTGCGAGAGAGACAGAAAATCGCGCAGGTAGTAACTCTATGAGTGCGACAGAGACAGCAGATAGCCAGGCGGGACTTGGGTGTTTTTTCCGTCCAAACAGCATCGCGTTCTCCCGCGACCCTCCGAGAGTGGTTGCACCCTCGGTTGCCCCGTTGAAGAGCACCAAGTGCGAAAGAGACAGAAAATCGCCCAGGTAGCAAGCTTATAAGTGCGAGAGAGATAGAATATCGGTTTGCACGTCGCGATTGTGTGCGAGAGAGAGAAAATCGCCCAGGTAGGAAGCCTATAAGTGCGAGAGAGACAGAAAATCGCCCAGGTAGCAAGCGTAAAAGTGCAAGAGAGATAGAAAATCGCCTTGCACGACGCGATTGTGTGCGAGAGAGACAGAAAATAGCCAGGCGGCTCGCTAAATTGTGCGAGAGAGACAGAAAATCGCCCAGGTAGGAAGCGTATAAGTGCGAGAGAGACAGCAAATAGCCAAGCGGAACTTGGGTGGTTTTTCCGTCAAAGCAGCCTCGCGATCCCCCGCGACCCTCCGAGAGTGGTTGCACCCTCGGTTGCCCCGTTCAAGGGCACCAAGTGCGAGAGAGACAGAAAATCGCCCAGGTAGCAAGCGTACAAGTGCGAGAGGGACAGCACATCGCCAGGCGGGACTTGGGTGGTTTTTCCGTCAAACCAGCATCGCGTTCCCCCGCGACCCTCCGAGAGTGGTTGCACCCTCGGTTGCCCCGTTGAAGAGCACCAAGTGCGAGACAGACAGCTAATCGCCAAGGTAGCAAGCGTATAAGTGCGATAGAGATAGAAAATCGCTTTGCACGTCGCAATTGTGTGCGAGAGAGACAGAAAATCGCCCAGGTAGGAAGCCTATAAGTGCGACAGAGACAGCAAATAGCCAGGCGAGACTTGGGTAATTTTTCCGTCACAGCAGCATCGCGTTCCCCCGCGACCCTCCGAGTGTGGTTGCACCCTCGGTTGCCCCGTTCAAGGGCACCAAGTGCGAGAGAGACAGAAAATCGCCCACGTAGCAAGCGTTTAAGTGCAAGAGAGATAGAAAATCGCCTTGCACGACGCGATTGTGTGCGAGAGAGACAGAAAATAGCCAGGCGGATCGGTAAAGTGTGCGAGAGAGACAGAAAATCGCGCAGGTAGTAACTCTATGAGTGCGACAGAGACAGCAGATAGCCAGGCGGGACTTGGGTGTTTTTTCCGTCCAAACAGCATCGCGTTCTCCCGCGACCCTCCGAGAGTGGTTGCACCATCGGTTGCCACATTCAAGGCACCAAGTGCGAGAGAGACAGAAAATCGCCAGGCGGCTCGCTAAAGTATGCGAGAGAGACAGAAAATCGCACAGGTAGGAAGCGTATAAGTGCGAGAGAGACAGCAGATAGCCAGGCGGGACTTGGGTGTTTTTTCCGTCCAAACAGCATCGCGTTCCCCCGCGACCCTCCGAGAGTGGTTGCACCCTCGGTTGCCCCGTTCAAGGGCACCAAGTGCGAGAGAGACAGAAAATCGCCCAGGTTGCAAGCGTATAAGTGCGAGAGAGATAGAAAATCGCCTTGCACGACGCGATTGTGTGCGAGAGAGACAGAAAATAGCCAGGCGGCTCGGTAAAGTGTGCGAGAGAGACAGAAAATCGCCCAGGTAGGAAGCGTATAAGTGCGAGAGAGACAGCAAATAGCCAAGCGGAACTTGGGTGGTTTTTCCGTCAAAGCAGCATCGCGTTCCCCCGCGACCCTCCGAGAGTGGTTGCACCCTCGGTTGCCCCGTTCAAGGGCACCAAGTGCGAGAGAGACAGAAAATCGCCCAGGTATCAAACGAACAAGTGCGAGAGAGACAGAAAATCGCCTTGCAAGACGCGATTGTGTTCGAGAGAGACAGAAAATTGGCAGGCGGCTCGCCAGAGTGTGCGAGAGCGACAGAAAATCGCCCGGGTAGGAAGCGTATAAGTGCGAGAGAGACAGCAAATAGCCAGGCGGGACTTAAGTGGTTTTTCCCTCGAAGCAGCATCGCGTTCCCCCGCGACCCTCCGAGAGTGGTTGCACCCTCGGTTGCCCCGTTGAAGAGCACCAAGTGCGAGACAGACAGCTAATCGCCAAGGTAGCAAGCGTATAAGTGCGAGAGAGATAGAAAATCGCTTTGCACGTCGCGATTGTGTGCGAGAGAGACAGAAAATCGCCCAGGTAGGAAGCCTATAAGTGCGACAGAGACAGCAAATAGCCAGGCGAGACTTGGGTAATTTTTCCGTCACAGCAGCATCGCGTTCCCCCGCGACCCTCCGAGTGTGGTTGCACCCTCGGTTGCCCCGTTCAAGGGCACCAAGTGCGAGAGAGACAGAAAATCGCCCAGGTAGCAAGCGTTTAAGTGCAAGAGAGATAGAAAATCGCCTTGCACGACGCGATTGTGTGCGAGAGAGACAGAAAATAGCCAGGCGGATCGGTAAAGTGTGCGAGAGAGACAGAAAATCGCGCAGGTAGTAACTCTATGAGTGCGACAGAGACAGCAGATAGCCAGGCGGGACTTGGGTGTTTTTTCCGTCCAAACAGCATCGCGTTCTCCCGCGACCCTCCGAGAGTGGTTGCACCATCGGTTGCCACATTCAAGGCACCAAGTGCGAGAGAGACAGAAAATCGCCAGGCGGCTCGCTAAAGTATGCGAGAGAGACAGAAAATCGCACAGGTAGGAAGCGTATAAGTGCGAGAGAGACAGCAGATAGCCAGGCGGGACTTGGGTGTTTTTTCCGTCCAAACAGCATCGCGTTCCCCCGCGACCCTCCGAGAGTGGTTGCACCCTCGGTTGCCCCGTTCAAGGGCACCAAGTGCGAGAGAGACAGAAAATCGCCCAGGTTGCAAGCGTATAAGTGCGAGAGAGATAGAAAATCGCCTTGCACGACGCGATTGTGTGCGAGAGAGACAGAAAATAGCCAGGCGGCTCGGTAAAGTGTGCGCGAGAGACAGAAAATCGCGCAGGTAGTAAGCCTATGAGTGCAACAGAGACAGCAGATAGCCAGGCGGGACTTGGGTGGTTTTTCCGTCAAAGCAGCATCGCGTTCCCCTGCGACCCTCCAAGAGTGGTTGCACCCTCGGTTGCCACATTCAAGGCACCAAGTGCGAGAGAGACGCAGAAAATCGCCCAGGTAGCAAGCGTATAAGTGCAAGAGAGATAGAAAATAGCCTTGCACGACGCGATTGTGTGCGAGAGAGACAGAAAATAGCAAGGCGGCTCGCTAAAGTGTGCCAGAGAGACAGAAAATCGCCCAGGTAGGAAGCGTATAAGTGCGAGAGAGACAGCAAATAGCCAGCCGGGACTTGGGTGGTTTTTCCGTCAAAGCAGCAACGCGTTCCCCCGCGACCCTCCGAGAGTGGTTGCACCCTCGGTTGCCCCGTTGAAGGGCACCAAGTGCGAGAGAGACAGCAAATCGCCAAGGTAGCAAGCGTATAAGTGCGAGAGAGATAGAAAATCGCTTTCCACGTCGCGATTGTGTGCGAGAGAGACAGAAAATCGCCCAGGTAGGAAGCCTATAAGTGCGACAGAGACAGCAAAAAGCCCGGCGAGACTTGGGTGGTAATTCCGTCAAAGCAGCATCACGTTCCCCCGCGACCCTCCGAGAGTGGTTGCACCCTCGGGTGCTCCGTTATGATCACAAGGGGGGTACCGTTTGGGTCTAAATAGTTAACGTCTAAAAATTTACAGTCTAACCTTTTCAAGTCTAAAAGGTTTACGTCTAAAGTGTTAGCGTCTAATTGTTAGACGTCTAACGACCACTAGGTCTAATTGTTTTGCGTCTAAAAAAGGGTCGTCTAATTATTTAACATCTAATAATTGTTGGGAATGTCGCATTAAATCTTACGTCTAATTAGTTTACGTCTAATTAATTGTTCAGGTCTAATTAGTTTGGGTCTAACGTATAAATCTAATCGGCGGAGAAAAAACCCAGGCAGCCGTTTTCGTTGCCGGTCATCTGGATGACGTAAGAGAATCCTCTAGCCTTGGCGCGGCGTTTGAATTTATTACGTGGTGCTTCCCCAATAATTTTCTGACTGTTTATTTAGTTTCCTGTGCTCGCTCGACATGGAAACTGATTATTTTAATGTCATTTATTTATTTTTCCTTCTCTCTTTTTCTATATATATATATGAGTCGCTTTTATAGCGCTCTTTGGCGCTGTGCGACGCCTAATCGCCACAAAGCTCGGTCTTCCCACAGGTCATCAGGGAGTTGACAATCTCTTATCTCATTTAACACCCCCTGTCGCCAACCTCTCACTGGGCGTCCCCTACGTCTCCTCCCAGGAGGAACCCAATCAAGCATCTTTTTTGGCAGCCTCTCTTCCGTCATCCTATTGACATGACCATACCAAACAAGTTGTTTGGTCATGACGTCGAACACGATGTCATTTTCGACTTCCATTATCTGACGCACTCTATCATTACGGACCCGATCTCTCCTAGAAATTCCTGCTGACCTTCTCCAGAAATCCATCTCCGTTGCTCTTAGCATATCCTGTGTCCGTTTCTTCAGCTGCCAAACTTCACATCCGTATGTTAATATACTTTTGACTACAGCGTTGTATATCCTCCTCTTGTTATCTTTGGAAATCCGCTGATCCCAGAGGATTCCATTTAACATCGCTATAGCCTTCCTTGCTAAGGTGTTCCTTTCCCTGATAGCTTGATCCGTCCTTCCATCCTGGGTCAACCGCACTCCCAAGTACTTAAAGTGCTCGCAGCCTTTGATCTGCTGCCCATCCTCCAACTCAATGCTTTGCTGATCACCGCCAAAAGTCATCTTCTCAGATTTGGATATGCTGACTTCCAGACCCCACTTCCGATACTCTTCTACTAGCTTGCGCATCATGTATTCCGCGTCATCTTGATCTTGAGCAACCACCACCTGGTCATCAGCAAAGCACAGAGTAAACAGAGTTTCGAGATCACCCAAGGGGACACCCATACCGGAGCATTTCTTTTTCCATTCTTTTAGCACGCACTCGAGATAAATTTTAAATAATGTTGGCGACAAACAACATCCCTGTTTTAAACCCTTAGTCACATAAAATCCCGCTGACAACCCCCCATGGCACTTAACTTTGGTAAAACTCCCTTTATAAAATCGCTTAACAGCGTCAATCAACCCCCCGTTAAAATTCGATTTTTCCAAGGCCTCCCAAAGTTTCACCAACGGCACGCTGTCATACGCCTTCTGGAGATCCACAAAAATTAAATGCAGTTCCTGAGCTACGGCCATTTTCTTCTCAATGACCTGGACAATAACAAAGAGGTGATCTATCGTAGACCTGCCAGCTCTAAAACCAGCCTGCTCCTCTGCTTCGTGATCCTGCCATTCGTCCTCGATCTTCGCTTTCAGTATCTTCCCGTACACTTTGCTTATTGTCCCGGTCACTGAGAGCCCCCGGTAGTTGTTACAGTCGTCCTTCCTTCCCTTCTTTTTGTAGATGGCCTTGATCCAAGACTCCTTCCACTCCCTTGGTACCTCGTCACCCCTGATGCATTGTTGCATCAGTTTTCTGAGGCACTCAAAGAGCTTGGCAGTCCCGTACTTGACCAACTCGACAGGAATCCCACCAGGACCCGGTGCTTTGTCATTAATTAGCTCTTTAACCGCTTTAATTATGTCACAAGTGTGGATCTCCAAGTTGTTCATTCTTCCGTTGTCCGTGCTGTTGTCTCGAAACTCTGGGCGCCTTTCCGTCAAAAGATCTTTAAAATGATCCTCCAGTTTTTTAAGTGATATCGGAGAAACGATGTCGCGCTTCATGTCTCTACGTAAACCTTTAATTAACTTCCAGCTCTCAGCACTTTTTCTCCCCCCTAGGTAGGTGTTAATTCTAGAACAGTTGCTTTCCCAAGCTTCATTCTTCTTCCGTGTTATGAGGCTCCTAACTTTAGACTGAGCTTTCCTGTAAGCAACTTTATCTTCAGTCTTTTTAGACGACAGAAATATAAGGTGTTTTTGCCTCTTAAGATTTATCTCGTCTTCAATTTCTTCATCCCACCAGTAAGGATGCTGGTATTTATTACTGGTTTTGTGAACACCTAGGGCTTCTTTCGCTGCAGAGTGGATACAATCTTTGATGAACTGATATTGCTCTTCCGTGGTACCCGAGAGTCCATCCCCCAGCTTCTCATCTAAGCGTTTCCGATACAGAGCCTTGACACTAGGGTGCTCCAAACTTTCGATGTTATACCATACTTCATGATTTTGCGTTCCCTGACTCTGCTGTTGCTCAGGCATTGGCTCTTTATCTTTAATCCCTTTAACGGGAAACGCTATATCTGCTCGGAGGAAATGATGATCACTGCCGCAAGAGAGTCCCCTGCACACTCTAACTTGCTGCAATTTCAACTTAGTAGTGTGCTTTACAATTACATAATCGATGATGGATTTCAATCCTCGCGTTGGCTGGACCCAGGTATACTTATGGATGTCTTTGTGTTGAAAAAAGCCATTCAAAATTTTCATCTCAGTTTGAGAACAAATTGAGATGAGCCGATCACCGTTATCATTAACAGCATCCTCCCCAAACGGTCCAACAACTTTACAGTTTACTCGTCGTCCCGTTCTGCTGTTCAAATCACCCATAAGAATGGCTTCCCTGCCAGCACCAACGTTCAGTATTTCATCATTCAGATCTTCGAAGAATTGGTCCTTACATGCGACAGTGGCATCATCATTTACACCGTATACTCCGAGCAGCGTGATCTTATGTCCGTACAGGTTAAGGTTCATTTTGATAATGCGCTGGTTGACGGCCTCCCAAGTGCCCACGAACTTACGTAGGCTTCTCCGCAAAAGTATTGCTACTCCTTGCTGAGCACGCTGATCTTTGGCTACGCCGCTGTAGAATAGATCATAGTCACCGTAATTCTCTGACCCGTGCCCTTTCTTCTTGGTCTCAGTGAGAACAGCGACATCCACTCCAAGTTTCTGAATCTCCGATATCACTTCCGGTAACTTATTTGAAATGCCTTGGACATTCCACGTCCCAAATACCATTGTCCGTTTTCTCAATTTTTGTCGACGTGTCCGTTTAGTTCTAGTGGTACCGAGGCATGTATTGTTAGGTCGTTTAACAGTAAAACTTTTAACAAGTACCGGGGAGTTAGCCCGATGACTCAACCCCCAACCTGGAGGACCAGGGTTTGATTTCGGAGTTGCCTCTCCTAGACAGGTTGCTTTCACTTCAGCTCAGAGCCCTGTCTGCCCTTCTAGCAGGTGGTTCATACGCCCAGAGGCCGGTGACCATCTCCACTGCCCCCTTTGAGGCAGGGGCTACCAGCTGGGGTCCGCAGGATTGCTAAACCTGTGACAACAGTCCCCCATACGGTCCTCTCTTTTTCTACCTATTCAATTAATTTGTTTTGAAGCTTTCCTTAGGTACCGGCAAACTACAAAGTAAGGACTGAGACATCATAACTCTTGTTTTCCACATTTTTGCCTGTCCGATAAAATTGAAGGCAAACTATCCGAGTATTATTGTAATATTTATTATTCATTATGAACGTCAACTATAAGTTCTCGGTTCTTCCAAATGGTGCATCATCTGCAAAATTCCATGAACTTTATTCGCGTGAAATTTTACGCACGAAATTTTATGAAATTTGTTTAAAATTGTAGGGATGCATTCAGGAGGCCAGGAAACAGTGATTCTCGAATTTAAAATATTTCAATCCAAGCTTAAAACATTCACGCATTCAAATTCTTTCGTTTGGTTGGGTGGGAGGGGGGGGGTTAGGTTGGGGCTACCTATAGCACCTCATAAGGGCAGCATAATACTGCCGGATCAACAGGAAGACCGCAGCTGAAACGATTTCCGGACTTCTAAAGGATTAATTATTAATTCCCAAAAACACATACATTTAAAATTATGTGAAATTTATTCCAGCCTTTTGACATTTCATGAAATGCCACTTTCCATCTCTAATCATCAGCAGTTTTCTTTGTCAGAGTGTTAGACTCATCGATTCTAGGTCTGTTGTCTATCCAATAAAGTTGAAGGCGAAGTTTAAATGTGCGATATTACGAACAGGGAAAGCATTACCAGCATTCCAGAGCCAGACTCGTTAACCTGTTAACTCGACACTGATTTCATCTACTCCTCTGATCAAACCATGAAAAAAAACTAATAATGTTCACTCAACCACTAACTATGTGCTATATTCGTGCTATAAAGCGCGATATTCCCCCAATTTGGCAGCATGCATGAGCACCTTCTCTGGGTAAAACTCGTTAACCGGCTCCTTTAACCAGGGTTTTTGCCTATCCGGCAAAATTGAAGGCTAACTATGAGTGAACGATATTGACGAAAAAGGAATAAAGCATCGCCAGCATTCCTGAGACAGACTCCATTTTAATCGCATCCAAACATTAAAGACCCGATTTTTCGAGATGGGCAGCAGCAGCTGTTTTTTTTTTTTTTTTTTTTTTTTTTTTTTGGACCGACTCCTCTTCTCCAAGTTGATTGCCTATCCTATGGCAATGAAGGCAAACTATAAGCGACCTACGATACTTTCTAAAGGAAAAGCATCGCTGGTGGAGCGTTCCTGCCTCGGATTCGGACTTTCACCAAGGTTTCCTGGTGCGGCCTTGGAAAATCTGACTCGGCCTTGTGCAGAGACGAGGGTATTCGCACCAATACATGTGGGAGGGGGAGGGGACGTAAAGTTATGTCGACGGTGAGACTACCAGGGAGTCTTCAACGTCGCAAACCAAGATACGTGCTCTGGTAGTTTCACCGTCGATGTGCGATTTTCCACGGAATATATGAAAGCCTCATGGCAGTCCGTACATCACATGAAAGTTGCGTTCAAGTCAAAACAGTCTGAAACTTTCCTGGAAATGATGCGATTAAACGCACTGTATTACGGAAAAGAAAGCATTATTTTAATTTTGATGCTTCTCCTGCGAGGAAATCGATCTCCATGCCTTGTCAACCTAGCATTAGCACATAGAAACATCACGGTTTCCGCCTCCTTGCCATTTTTTTTATTTGGGGTGTTTGTGAAAATTTGTAATTTATTGGGGAAGTTCCTACGTCTAAACCACCAACTTGCCTCTTCCCTCAAAACTTTTTAGGGGAGTTCCTCTTTAGCACGTAAGAGGCAACTTCTTCAAATCCGAACCTCTAGGGCTACCTCCTTTAAAAAAAAGAGAAGAAAAATGTTATTTCAAGTCGTAGGTGAAAAGGTTTAAACTTTCATCAAAATGACGACCTTCTAAGTAAACGTCTTAAATTGCGGAAATGTAACATATGTCCGTGGTTGTTTGCCACAAAACTAGGAAACCGAGAGCTGTTTAAAACGAAAAGAACGATCCCAGCTTTAGCTTTCCTAATTGGTCATTTTGGTTCAAAATGGAAAACAAAGTTCAGTAAATTCTGCAAATTCACCATGAAATTTTTTAGCGTAGCCTAGGGAAATTTTTTGTTCTGCTGAGTCTAAAGTTCATGATCTAAGTAAATAAAAGGGGGGGAGGGTTGGTTCAAATGACTTTTTATTTTTTTAAGACTTCTTGTCCTTACTGTAGACCCTAAACGAGAACTTAAATTCTAGGGAAAGAAAGTTTTAACAAGTTGTTCATAACCTTTTTTTTACTGTCAGAACTCACTGTATGACTTAATATTGATGAAAAATTCAAAGAACAACCCCATCAAAAGTTGCGTCTCCCTTGGATTTGGCATTTTTTGTATGGTCCACGGTAAAGACAAAAAAAATTAATTAGTTAAATTAATTTATCAACAGCTAGGTTAAGTATGAACATTTACAACCCTATATTTTCCTGATCACCGCGGAGGTGATCTTTTCTCGGAACCATCATCCGTACATAGCCGCAAAAATCATACAAATCGGCCAAGTAAAGAGTAAAATTCAAGCGATATCGTTTACTTGTTTCCCTTTGATACCTACTAAATAAAAATGAAAAATGAATATAAAAAATAAAAAATGGGAGCGGAAAAAACAAGAAACGCGTTCTTGCAGTTGATTCGTTGTTCCGGAATCCGGAACCTTCTTCCCAACGCTGCCTCAAGCACCTACTCCATAGCAAACTCGGCACAGCTCTGATGCACGTCGCACTATGGTCCGAATAGCCGGTTTAAGCGGCATTAAATCAGATACGTATGTTTAAACCTCGCAACATGAGTTTTCAGGGGTTTTTAGGGTCGCTGAGTGCAAAAATGCTAATATTCTTCAGGAAAAATCCATTTTTAACATTTTTATACTTTATATAACTGTGGTAATAATTTGTTCAGAAACCTTAAATTGAGGCCGCTAATCCAAGTCGATGCGGTGGAGCAGTTGGCATCGCGTCTCACTTGTCTTCTTGATGTCCCGGGTTCGATTCTCGATAGATTTTTTTTTTTTTTTTTTTTTTTTTTTTTTTAAGTTTAAAAATTAATTTTACATTGGATGGACTATAAGAAGCTAAAAGTAGAGCCTCGTCAAACACTACTATCAAGGGAACTTGAAAAAGACAGCTCAGGATAATACTTCTACGTTTCATGGCTCCAGAGGCCTACTTTTAAGTCCCACCGATCAGCCGTTTGAACTTGTTTTCGTCTGCCAAGCGAAACTTAAGCTTAAATATATCCATTTTGATAGATTATTTATTTGAAACATGGGTAAACGTAAAAAAAAACGTTTACGGGACCTAAAAGTGGCTTCCTAAGACAATTTCATTGCTCGGGAGCCTTACTTTCAAGTCCCACCGATCAACCGTTTAGACTTGTTTTCGTCTGCCAAGCTAAACTTATGCTAACATATATCTACACTGATAGATCATATGTTTGAAACACTTAAAACGTCAAAAAAAAAACTTTTACGGGGCCTCAAAGTAGCCTCCCGAGGCGATTCTTTGCTGTTCTTGAGCACAAAGTTTCAATTGGTCCCGATCAACCCCATCAACTCGTATTATTCTGCCTGGGCAGATTTAGGCTCTAATGCATTCGATTTGCTAGACTATGACAATGGAACATGATAAAAGTCATCGTCAATGGCATATGATAGCTAATTGTAGTAAGTGATAAGAAACGCGAAAACGTCATTTTTCATGAGAAATAACTTGAGGCGATTGTGTGTGATTGATCTGCCACTCAGACTAAAAGGTAGTTTAGAGTCATGACAATAACTTCCGAGTAAAATTACGAGGTGCTCAGAGGTGCAAAGGATATTTTTTGGGTCCTACTTTTGCGATTTTATTAAAAAAAGTGACTATGTCTAAGGGTTAATCTAGAACATTAGATATGATGAAAAAGAACAGTTTCAGCATGAAACATCTTAAACTTATCTTGTATTTTGTTAATCAAGTGCCCAAACACTTTCAGGTACGGTGAAACGACGAAAACAAGCCCTTAAACACAGCACTGCCGCTCGGTAACTGGAATCGCACTCATAAAGTGCTCCGCGCGCCGCACTTCCCAGGCTTGTCACATCTTTATTAGTGCTTTAATCGAAGTGAAATTTTACAGGAGTCTTCTCTACAGTATGTACTATCGATCTACCTCTTAAAATCTAACTTTTTCCAAACTTCACTTTTTCGATTTATTGCCGCTTAAACCGGCTATTCGGACCATAGTGCGTCGTTCCGATAATTGGATAACTAAAGTCCTCGAGCGAGCTACATGGCAACAACTCGCAAGATTTCCGGCTGCTCTCCTTTCCGGATCTTGAAGCGCGCGGTTCAAATTCACGTAGGAGTCGAGTCTACGAGGCGCCGCGCCGTGCTGTTGGAAGTCATTAATTCACGTCACGTCATTCAGTCACGTTGTTTGTTTGTTATACAAAGACTATTATACATTAAGAAAAACGCACAGTAAATGTTTCAAAAATCTTAAGGTAAAACTGCCTAAAATTCGATGCTAGGAACGTCTGCTCTTTTCCGAAAATTTTACGGCGCTCCCCGGAGAACTGGTCTGGAAGGATCAGGCTAATTTTATAAGAATGTTACCCACAATAAATTCAAATTTGAGCGTTATTTCCTGCAGCTCTTACATTTTGAACCGAGAAAAATTACGATAACACATGCATCGCGCAGTCTCTCCTAGCCAGCGGGTCGTTGTATACCAATTTTGGAGGAAAAGCTCACCATACACAAAAGGGCACCCGCTCATACTACGGCTGCAGTTTTAAAAGCCTTGCAAGTTTGAATTTACATTAGGATTAGAGACTCTTTGAAATTTTAAAATTTCAGAAGAGGGGATCCTCCCTTTTCTCAACCCCATGACATCCTCCTCATGGGACCGCTGGCAGCATACTTTCCCAAAGGCATGCTATCCAATGCATGACTGTGTATACAACGCGTGAAAACTATCCGTAAAATTCGTCATAGGAAACTTCGAAATGTCACGTCTTTTTTTTCAAAATTATATAAGGCTACATTGTTTTTATGCGTTTCATGCCATACAGAGTCCATTGCCAAAGTTTTAAAAATTTAATGAAATTTTCCTTCGAAAAGTTTCACGAAAAGCTGCGTTTATGCGCGGCTTGTAAACGCGATTATTCTTCGTGTCCAATTCATCGCTGACCGCTACCCATACCAAGATCTATCCATGAAAAACTATATACCCTGGTTTTATCTCGGTTGCCCAGAGGACAGCCATCCGTTTTGAATCGATTTGACGATTTTAACATAAACCAAGAGGGAAATAAAAGCATTGAATATACGTCTCTAACACATACTCAGGAACCAGGGATGCAAACTGACATTTCATTCTGCTGAGAGATGAAATGTTAAAGATTTTCCAGAGGCTGTGTCTGGAACTTGCGACACTTATCCGAGAAGTCAATAGGGAACTGTCCATTTCTTGGGATGGAGAGTCCATTCCAGAAGTTTTTTTTAAAAAAATTTCATAAAATTTCAATTTAGGAAGTTCCATGAAATTTTGCATCTCTGCCTGATAAATATGGAAGTAACAGGATGGTGCAATACTGCTGCCATATACCTATATATTCTGAGGGGACATCAAATCCAGAAAAATCCAAAAATTATAATTGGCATAAAAAAAAAATCTACCAGCGGATGCCTTGTTACTGAGCAGAATACGAGACGCAGGCCCGTCCTGGGAAGATAAGGCACGGGTAGGGTGTACCTTATTTTTGAGTTTCGCGAAAATCAAGTATTTTCTATGTAGTCTCTAAATTAACCCCCTCAAAGGTAAAATTTTAAAAGAAATTTAACTCGTGCCTCAAAGGGCCTAAAGGGCCTAAATCCAAAATTCAAAAATTTTGGCAATAAGCGACATCAATAATGGTAGGTGAGCCTGAGCCCTTTATAAAGGGCGTATATACGCGATCAAATGCGGTTAGTGTAAATGTAATTGGAAAAGTTTATGAAACATTTAATGAAAGAAAATTGCCCTAAATGCGGGAAGTGCTCCAAGTGTTTGCACATGAATGTCAATGGCAGTGCGTGGAAAACCTCTGATCTGGTAATTCCAATATGGAATGAAAAATTTAGAATCCCTGTGATACATAGTGTCCATGTTTTCAAAAATGTTTAAATTTTTATGAGTGGAGCAGTAGCGTGGCGTGAATTGCGATGTATCGATTGTTATGCCATTTAAACCTATGGTAAAGAATCGATTATTAAGATCTCATGGAAAATGAAGAGGATGAAGCATTTTTAATTCTTCAGCGAAAACCTGAACGAGGATGCATCATAACCACCGTGAAGGATATTATTCTTGCAGCAGAGGAGAGCATATAGCATATAAAGATAGATAAAGCAATGTCGAATAACACGAATTTAGGGCAAATTTTCCTTCATCAAAATTTTCATCAACATTTCCAATTACATTTACACTAACCGCATTTGATCGCGTAAAGGGCTTACTATTCGACAACATCGCAGATATCTTTTTAATTAGTCAAATACCAGTGGTTTTCGGTACCTACGGTGGGTGAGAATTTTCTGTTTTGATTATCAACGGGCACGTTGACAATAGCAGAAATTTATTTCCCGGAGATTTTCATGGCTGTTCTGTAGTTAAGGCAAAGTTTCCCCTCTTACGCTCCTAATCGTATACAAACTATTTGTCACTCTTTTCATCACTTCCCTGTATGGCTCATATTTCCTCATCTATTTTGAAAAAGTAAAATGCATTTTCATTATGGATAGAAAATGCATGTGGATGCTTTTCCACCGGATATCCCCCTCCCACCCCACCGTACGCTCCTCTACGCCGCGCCGGTGCAATGCCAAGGTACACTCTACTACAGGTATGGACAAATGGAATTTTAGAAAGTCGTCAAAACGCGTAGATTTGACAGCATCGAGAGTACGACTGCGAATGGCATGTGCGGCAAATGGACGGTACGACTTCATACGTCACTCGATCGCCGATTTTCTCAGCGCTGCCACTTCGGCACCCCGTTTGTCCATACCTGTAGTAGAGTGTACCTTGGTGCAATGCGGCAATGCGCAACCCTGCCCTGCGCGCGCGCTCAGCGGCCGGCCGCGGCGCGGCGCCGGCCCGTAGCCTCACATCGTCATTGGGCCGTTTGTGACCTTACGCTTCAAGATACGCCAAAACCGACGAAATATCCGCCCGAAGAACCATAACCTGCAATTTCCTTACGAATTGATATGTCGCTTGCCAAAATTGTTGAATTTTGGATTTAGGCCCTTTGAGGCACGGGTTAAAATTTTTTTAGAATTTTTTCCTTTTAGGGGGTTCATTTAGAGACTAGGTACATAGAAACTTGTTAGGGGTTGACCAACTTGATTTTCGCAAAACTCAAAAATAAGGTACACCCTAGGCACGGGGTGCTGAGGACCCGTGGTCCGCTTTACGCTACAGCCCTCAAGGGGGGTCTAAGGGGCCGCCCCGAGGCTGGGGAGAGGGGGTCTCGGGGTACTCCCCCGGTAAATGGTGAAAAGTTGAACCTCTCGGTACTTACGCTATTTTTCACTGTTTCTGAAACATTTTTGGACAGAAGGGGGGGGGTTGAAATTAGTACATTGACGTGAATTAGTTAACGCGGATGTCTGAACTGAAAAAAAGTCTACAGGTTTAGTTTTTAATTGCACCTCCCGTTGCATTTGCTCCTCTTACTATATAGCAAGAAGCGACATAATGCCATACACTCCATCAGTATGTAATTGGACTGCATTTTGCAATTTGGAACTATAAATTCTGGCTCTTCTGGAAAAACACTCATGTGCATAGGAAAACTAATGACACATGTTGTTTTTAAACCGGGCTAGAATTTATAGTCCCAAATTGCAAAATGTAGTCCAATTGATAAAGGGCAAAATTATAAAGTTAACTCAACGTAGAAAAAATCTGAATGACGGAGGCCACCTATTTCTTGGATCCCTCAGTCTCATTGACGGGCCCCGTTCAGGTCCGGAACTCCAGACAGACGATGACCCCACATTCTGGACCGGGGATGGGGGGGAGGGGGAGGGAGCCTTGACGGGCCCCGTTTGGCCACCAGATCTTTTATCGAGCAGTCTTTCTGCAGTCTTTCTGCAAAATTCAATTTTTGGCCTCTGGAGTTTCAGGGTGATGTGCCTTCTAACGGAGCTCGGGGCTCTCGCGGGGAGGCCTGTCGAGTAAAAAGTAAAATTTTCGGGACCCAGCAGTTCAAAACCCCACACAAGAGGTCCCTCCAGCGTTAAAAGGTCACCCTTTCAATGCCGGGCCCTCCCGGGTGGAAACCACATTTCCACAAGGGCCCGTCATATTAGATTTGAGAGATTTAAAGATCAAAAAAAGATTGAATTTCGAGTCTTTGAAGGTTCCACTTTTACCGCCTATTCAGTAGCTCCCCCCCCCCTCCCCCAAGTTCGAATGAACCTTTTCCGTGATCGTTGATGTACTCATGAAAAACCTTGATCTTGAGTCACCTGGTTGCAGGTTATCTGGCAAAAAAAATATAAATACATACACACGGATTTGAATGGCATATATTTGCGTGATCTACGACCCGTGATCGGTGCTCTTAAAAAGGTCTCAGGTCTAGGTCCGACATCATGATAGAATGCAATAGTGTATTTTCAGAAAATACAACGCCGAGGGCCCGGGCATTTGGTCCATGGCCCGGGGTGCCAGCATTCCGAAACCCCCCTGGCTAGTTCGATCCTGATGAGCGGACATAGGAAGAGAAAGAGAGAGAGATACGGTGAGTAAAATATATCGCTATCTTGAAAATTTTGCGAGCCTATGAGTTACATTTCTGCGCCCTGGACATGATCACAAGACTTAATTTGATGAGGTGAAGCTTGTAGCTCACAAGTTCCGACCAAGCTGTTTTGGAATGCGGTTTCGGGTGTCCAGCACCTAGCTGCTGGCGCCACAAATATTGATAAGGGGACTTCTCTTTCACAGAGGCCGCTCCCCAGAACGACTGGGCAGGCCCTGAGTATAATCCCATCAGCAAAGCGATGCCACTTTTTCTGACAATTCATCATACAATGCGAAACTTTCGAGCTTCAGGGTGGCCCTCACAGGGCCTGGGTGCAGTGTTGGAATCCCAGCAAGTCTGGAAACTCCCAAACCCGTGTTAGGGGTTCTGCCCCCCCCCCCCCCCCTCGCTAAGTAAAACGACGGTGAAACTCCCAAACCACGTGTCTCGGTTTGCGACGTTGCAGACTTCTTGTCGTGTTTTATTTTTTCAATGAAAAGCCATTTAACGGTTAATTTTTTAAAACTGCCATGATTTTTCTTCTCTGCGCGAAGAAAATTCTGTGGAAACTTCAATGAATGGTGTTGATTCGTTCACCTACATAAAAATAAAATTAGAGCAGAGATTTTTATACCTCGCGAATGAGATACGTGGGTTTGGGAGTTTTAACGTCGAAAAGTATATCGATGGTGAAACTCGTAGCATGTACCTCAGAAAAACCGATTTTTCAGGCGAGCTGCAAAAAACTGTCTCCGTTCCTCATTTTTTATGATTGGGGGAAAGGTACCTAATAATTCTTGAAGTTAGAAATGATAAGATGCTTTTCACCACGCCTTGACCACGGGCTCCCTTGATAAGAGGTAGAGGGGAGTCTTCACCGCTAAAGTCCGGGTAACGCCAAACTTTTGTAATCATTCCATTTGAATCAGAAAGTACGGAAAATTTCGACCAGAGTGACACGACAAAATCCAAAACTGGCTCATCCAGTGATGGAAAATCTCGTGAAATTATTTTACGTAAAATTTCATGAAATTCATTCGCGTGAATTTTCATAAAATTTTTTGAAGCTTTTGGGGATGCTTTTAGGAGGCCATGAAACGCCTGGCAATAGTGACTCTAGTTTTGACTTTTTTTTCCCCAAGCCTAAGAAATAATACACGCGTTGCAAATGTTTTCGTTTGGACTAGAGGAAAAAATTGCGATATAGGTATGGCGATTAAATCGCTACACATTGCAATTTTTTGTTCATTGAAATCGCGATCAATTTTCGTCGATAAAATCGACATTAAATCGCCACGTATCGCGCGATTTTTGTTGCAATAATATCGCGATAAATTGCCGGGCGATAGAATCGCGATTTTATTGCAACAAGATCGAGGATAATCGCTCAGATGTTGATGATCTTCGCGATTTTATCGCCGACAAAATCGCAAGAAATCGCGATTTTTCCGTTGAAAAATGTTACTTGGGGGTTGGAGCTAGTGCCCCCCCCCCCCTTCGTGCGTAGTACCTCATTAGAGTACCGTATACTGCCGCGTCAGTAGGAAGGATATCTGAAACGCTTTTCGGACTTCCGAAAGTCTAATTCACGATTCCAAAAAATAATAATAAATATCAAATCACGTGAAATTAATTCAAGCCTTCTGAAATTTCATTTTCCATCTCCGGGCCGGGCCCATCCTTGTCCGGTCAGGATTTCACACTAAAGGTGGTGGAAAACCAGTGGTTTATTTTTCAGAGTTTTTTCACACCATTCTTGCACTTTAATTTGACCTCTTGTAAATTTTGCAAAAAAAAAAAAAAATATTTAAAAAATTGTACATTTTAACAGTTTTATTAAGATTTTTAATTGAAATTTACCAGTTATTTAAGAGAGTTTATACAGTCCCTGTTACTAGGAAAGAGATACCTTCAAACAAAAGATTCTTGCACTTAAATTTGACCTCTTGTAAATTTTGAAAAAAAAATCTCAAAAATTCTACATTTTAACAGTTTTTATTAAGTTTTTTAATTGAAATTTACAAGTGTTTTAAAACAAATGTATACAGTCCCTGATATTAGGAAAGATACCTTCCAACAAGAGCTATATTTCTGTTGCAGTGCATTATTACACTCCAGTAAACAGAGCGATTGGAATACCTAACCATTTGGGAATTTTATTAATACTTACCTAACGATAACTATCTGCAAGCTCCTTTTCAACGAAAATATATTTACCTCCATTTCAAAACGAAACAAATCCAACTGCAAATAATTACGATTTAAAAAGCCCTCCTGTGGTAAATCATGGTCTTCAGTCTTGAATCAAGTTTTAAGTGGCACATCGACGGTGAAACTACCAGACCACGTCTTGGTTTGCGATGTTGTAGACTTCGCCTGTCGTACTTTAATCTTCAAATGGAAAACTACTCAACATCAATTCTTGAAAACGTTTGAAACATATGTTTTTTTCTTCTCTTTGCGAAGTAAACTCTAGGGAAATTTCAAGAAAAAATTGTAGGTACTGCAGATTTGTTCTCCTTGAAAAAAATAAAATGGAAGCGGAGATTTTTAAACACTGCAAACGAGATACCTAGGTACCTACATGGTCTGGTAGTTTCACCGATATATAAGAAGGCCATCGCTTTTGCAGCATTCTGACTTTAAAAAATTACACTGAGGCTGTGTTATCAATGAGAAGAAAATGGGACCCAAGAGACTGCCAGGTTATGTCGATTAGTCAAATAGGTAATAACAATGCCTTAAAAAAACCCACTATAGTCTCTTCAGTGACTTACGAAACGCATATTTCCTCTTTCTGAAAGAAGTATAAACTATGACTGACAGAGTTAAACCCAATGGCACATGAAAGGTGCCCTGAGCGAAGTGAAGTTTTATATTAGAGGAGATGCTAGAGGAGAGGTGTGAGTGTTGTAAATCCATAATATTTCTCTCCAGAATATTTACCAAATTTATTTGTTCCTCGAGTTGCCTTGTCCGAAAAAAGCACAACAGGGGCGCGGCTAGATAGCAACAGACAGGGACGGACTGGCCGGGGTGGCGATGGGGCGATCGCCCCACTTTCATCGGCCAAAAGGGGCCCCGGAGGGGCCTCTTTTGGCCGATTTAAAGGGCCGTATTTCGCCGTTTCGAAGAAGCGCCCGAGGGCTTTTTCGGTTCGTCCTCGAGAAAGGGCCCCGAGACTCCTGAGAGGACAGGACACTTTATTGCCGATTCGGAGAGCGCCCTGAAGGAGCTTTTTTATGCCGTATCTAAGGACGTTGCATTTTGAGAGCCCTTTTTTCTGATTCGAATAAGTCCAAAGGGGTCCTTTTTTGTCATTTCGGAAGAGCCCTGAAGGACTCATTTATTGCCGATTCGAAGAAGACTCGATTGAGCCTTTTTTTGCCGCTTCTAAGGACCTTAAAAGAGCCCCTTTATCTGATTCGAAGGAGTCCTTTTTTGCCGTTTCCAAGGGACCATTTATTGCCGATTTGAAGAGGCCTTGATGCGGTTTTATACCGCCTCTAAGGACCTTCAAGGCACCGGGCTCTTTATCGCCGATTCGACAAAAGGGTCCTTTTTACCGGGGGCCCTTTGGTACTGATTCAGAGAGGCCTCGAGGGCGCATTTCTATGCAATTTTGAACTTTGGAGGCCCCTAGTAGGGAACCTTTCCTACCTTCCTCAAGGGATTTCGCAGGGGCCTTCGGCGATTTTTCCCCCCTTTAGCGAAATCCATAATGGGGGCTGTCCATATAATACGTAACGCAGTTTTTCCGATTTTTTTACCCCCATCCCCCCTCCGTAACGCATCGTAACGCAAGCTCGGACCATCCCCCCCCCTCAAAAAAAAAATAAATAAATACGTAACACAAGCCTCGCCCCTCCCCCCTATTTTGGTCAGTTTTTTAAATTAACAAGGAAAAAAAGGTCTTACGGCAAAAAAGAGTTACGTAACGTTGGGCTTGACCCCCCCTCCTCCCCCCTTAATACGTTACGTATTGTATGGGCAGCCCCAATGACTTTTTTCTAATTCAAAAATTCCCGCGACATAAGGCCTCTTTTGACACATTTAAGACGCGCGTGCGAGTCGATTCCTTCAAATACCATAGGGCTACTTCACTCACTCACAAGGCTCGAGGCTTGTCTGGATCGCGAATGCCGCCGGCGCCACACAGTTGTCATTAGTGTCTGGCTCCATATATTACAAGACCGGTAAAGTGTGAAAAACCAATGGGAAAGTGAACAATCCGAGCGTCAAGACTTTTTCGTAAAACTGTGTTTCTATTTCCAGTTTAATTAACACAATAATTTTCAAAGTGTCAGATTTTTGTCAATTTTTTGTTTGTATTTTTATTTTCATTCTTATTTTTATTTCGATGGCTAAATTCTGAAAACACGTATCTCGGAATCCGCATCATTAACTCATGAACCCTGAGACTCATAAGGATACACGCAAAACATGAGCATCCTTACGAGTCTCAGGGTTCATGATGCGGATTCCGAGTTACGTGTTTTCAGAATTTAACCATCGATTTATTCATTCATTACGCGTCATTTAACTAGTAAACGGCACTGATTTTTCTATGAGCAGAGCAAAGAAAAGATCCAATAAAACATTCAAAAAAAATTAAGACAGTTGTCAATTTTGGCGGCTAAAAAGTACATTAAAAATAAATTGGCCTCCGGCCAATTTATGCGCGGCGCAAGCGCCGCGTGCCGGCGCTTCGCGCCGGCATGTGGGGGGGCTTCGCCCCCATCATGGTGCGAGAATCGCACAACACTTTCTCGCTTTTGCCGGCGCTCCGCGCCGGCATAGACACTTTTACTGGAATATTTAGAAAAATACTGCCAATTTTACAAAATCATAAAGTTTGATTGGAATTTTGATCGCAGGATAATAGTTATGAAATTTTTATTCAAACCACTGAACTTTATTGTAAATGTCTTCGCGATATGTGATGAATTCATATATTCGGACTCGACTTGTTGATTTTATGAGGCATCTTCAATTAAATATGTAATTGATTAACAAAGTCTCCTGTCAAGGACGGCGATCCATAAAAATCTTAGCTTTTCTACGATTCATTAGGATCTATTAGATTCATTGACATCATACTTCAGATACGATTTTATATTATAATCTCTCCTTAAGCACGGTCAAAAGCCATCAAATATCTACTTTAATGGGTAGAATGACTATTCGATGTTTAAATAGTCTTAAAACTAAACGGTTTTCGCTTAGCATCTCCCAAATTTTAAATTTGGCGGGCGAATCTACCTGCTGGAAGGTTCACCACACGCCCGCCGAGAGCGCCATCTCCTTACCGCGTATCCCCGTAATTCAAAGCGAAAACAATAGAGAGCGCTAGGAGAGCGCCATCTCCTTGCTGCTGTCGACGAACGTCGGGTTATAACAATTATAACCTCCTTTATTAACAAGCATTAAATCAGTTATATTTGTGCCGAATTATTATTATATTATATTTGTGCTTGGTACCTCGTAAACAGGAACCGCAAAAGATGGAATCTGCCGGGATTGTAAATTCATTAACAACAAACATATTAGTTTTTAATAAAGATCTAAGTGTCAGTTCTTGGCGTTAGCTTGATGATTCATTCATAGTACCTTTGTAATGTGAGTATGTACCTAATTAGTTGTCTAATTTTGCTTTGTGTATACCTACGGAGTAATTTTGGAAATAGTATATGATGCATTATATAATGCATTTGAATTCCTAGGTTTCACCTGACTCAAAGCGTTTGCTGCTATTATCTAGAAGCGTTCCGACTCATTTATCAGAGAATTGAGCGTCTCCTATCGGCCCCTCTGCAATTATGAGATTAGTCCAAGAATCCTTTAGGAACTTAAATTAATGACTCAGATGGTGCTTTTGAGCCAACTTTAAAAGAATTAAAGGCATTTTTTTCAAAATCTACAGTCCATGAGCTCTCCGTGTGACCGAAGTGCTCTCCTCGCCATATGACGCGTAACCCTTCAATTTTTAGTTTAGTCCAAAGACCTCATAGGAACTTACATTATTGAACCAGGTGGTGCTCTTATGCCAACTTTCGAAGAAATGAAAGGCATTTTTTTTCAAATTTATAGTCTTTGAAAATGAGTTGTTTGTCTAATGTCGCGGAGCAAAGTGCCCTACTTTTGGGCCTCGTAATCCCTTGAATTTTGAGTTTAGTCCAAAGATCTTTTAGGATCTTAAATTAATGACCCAGGTGATGTGCTTGATGCCCAATTTTAAAGAATTAAAGGCATTTTTTAAAATTTACAGTCCCTCAAAATGAGCTTTCCGTGTGATTTTGCTAAAAATGGACAATTGAGCGTAGCCCCCCCAAATTTTAGCGTACCTCAAAATCGTTGGACGTGCATAAGGAGACCATAGATATGGTGTCCTGTGCCAATTTTGAATGAAATCGAACAGATAGATTCTGAGATATCGCTGTAGACAGATTTGGGGGACGCCACACGGACGGACACACATTTTTTCAAGTATGGTTATTTTTACTCCTGGGACCTTAAAACGTCTAGAAATGATGAAATTTCAACTTTTTTTTTTTTTTTTTCTTGGAGGATGACAATACTTCCTCTCTACCCTATGGGAGCGAGAAAGTAAAAAACAAACGAACAAAAAAATCCGAACTGTGTTTTTCAGAATGTGTTCTTTTTAGACTGTCACTATTACTATTCTACTTGATTCTATGTATCTTCTGTATACTAATTTAGCTTTGGCACAATTTTTCGTTGGAAGAGGAAAATAAAAGTTGAATTCCAAGTATACAACAGATTCTCATTTTTTCATCCAGTTTAAGAAAATATACTAAGTTTTGCATTTCTGGTCTCTTTTTGGATAATGTTTCAAAAATAATATTAAAAAATAGGGTCTAAAATAACGTAAAATTCATTCTAAAAGGGCTTAATTTTCAAAATTTTCCGGGGGAGGGCCCCCGGACCCCCCTTCTACTGGGGGCCCCCCCCAGACCCCCCTAGGGGCCCGCCCCATACTTAATTTAGGGCCAGTCCGCCCCTGGCAACAGATATGCAACAGATAGCAACAGATGTTATGATACGAATTCTGGAAGCAACATTGAAAGTTCTCAAATTTAATTGAAAATGAGAGGTGAGATTGAACCATCATCATGGCCGGCCAGCTCGTACAACGGGCCGTTAGAAGCAACCGCAACCGAAAGGCGGCTGAATCTGGAGATGTCAAATTCAAATAATAGATGTGAATACCGATGACGGGAAACTATAGCAGAAACTAGCAGCGGAGAGCTTGCCATCAAATATTGTCCATTCAAATAACGCGCCACACGAGGTACTCTCCTTCGTCATCACAATGGCCGCCGCTCTCTCTCCACCCGCCCTCTGTTACACGTAAACATGTAGACCCAATCAAATTAGACGTTAACTATTTAGACCTAAACTAATTAGACGTAAAATATTTAGACGTAAATCTTTTAGACTATCAAACCATTTAGCATTGCACTTGTCCTGTGTTGTTCAACTCAGAATTGGTGTTGCTCGTTCCATGCGAATTGGTGAATCGCGTTTTGAGATCAACCAACCTTAACCTTTTTATAACATTAGCTCCACGAGATGCTCAAATTTTATTATGTTATCTAATTTTTGGAAGCAGCAAAGACTCGTGTCTTTCAGGGGCATACAGTTATAATGTCTTTGTTAAAGGTGTCGTCAGCTAAGTTGACGGTTGTTTACTTTCGGTTTGCAGGCGTTTTCGCATCCTTACTGTCCTTATGAAAACATCAGACTCTCTCAGAAGCAAGAACACAAGCTTAGATAAGTTTTTTTAATACTTTCAAACCCTGTAACACTTTAACTTTTAGCCACACAGAAATCACAACCACAAAAAAGTCGCAAATTATAACTGAAAAGTAGTTTTTTTACGATGCGATCATGAGACTGATTTTTTCAATGTGGATAGTAGCTAACGCCGCTTTGTTCAGAGGCTCAAATTCGTTGTTGGCGGTTGCAAACCGGAAGTGAACAACCGTCAACTTAGCTGACGACACCTCTAACAATAGGGTATATTGGTCTATTAGTTGATATAGTGCCTGTGACAATTATGTGTGCATGTTCTCACTTCTCAGTTGTGTCTCACTTAAGATTATGCGTTGCTGTGAAGCATACATGGTCACTTTAACAAATTCTCTTTGCTCTCAGCGAAATGTGATGCATCCTGCAAATTTAGTAAATGAATGTAGCTGTGTGTTTTTCATTGGGAGGCTATCCAGAAGTGCTGTGAGCATAATCCACGAATACCTTTCTGTTTCTCCCTTGATTGAGCCTAGAATTGAGGAAAGAGGAATAACTAATTGTCACATCAACCTGAAGTGCATAAAGCCCCAATTCACACTATCCTATCTAACTTTTCATTCAACTCTTGCATGCAACCTGTCGAATGAAAAGTTAGATAGTGAGATACTGACGCGAGAAAACGACAATTTGATGAAAAATTGAAAGGAAACTTGAACCAGACGTCACATTCAACTTTTCATTTAACTTTCCATCTAAATGGCAGCGCCATTTGAATGGAAAGTTGAACAGAGAGTTGGATCAAAATCTTCCGACTGACAGCAGCCAAAGCTGTATCTTCATGAACTGCAGCCCGATTATTGAAACTATGTTGGTTTTATATGACATAGCCCTTTCTTAACCATGCAATATGTTGCAATTTGATGTCTTATTGGGCTGCTTTAAAGTCTCAATAATCGGCCTGCTGAAGGCTGACGGAAATACCCAAATACTAATATCCGGAGTCAGAAACCTGGAATGAAGGTATCACACTGCAAAGGTAATGGAATCAAATTTTTTTGCGTTCAACTTTCCATCCAACTTTTCGTTCAATTATTTCGGATGAAAAGTTTGCTAGTGTGAATTGGGCTTAAATCACATTGAAATACTATACCATCAATATCGACGGCTTTAGTGCCATGTATCTCCATCACGTTGTTTCAGAATATCCCTTCCCATTTTACTATTTGGAAGAGGTTTCAGCCAACTTCTTAGCGTGAAATGTATACAGATTATTCCGCTACAAATACGAAAAATCAAGGAAGTTTTCAAGTTATTATATTGACTACTTAGTTTTCTAATGAAAAATAAAGTATGACAGGAAATCGGTCATGTCGCAAGTGGAGATGCGTCGTCTCACACTCCCGCCATTGGTATAGTGCATTCTTTAAGTCTCCGGTCTGCCCTCCGAGGCTCTTATGATGATCAAATATTTATAGAAAATTAAAAGACTGCGAAAGTGCTTGTGAAAAGGTGTAAGAAGTCCTCATTTTCTTGAGGGATAATTTTTTTGAAAATGATCAGTGTTTTTATGTTTTCAAAATTTCTTCAATGTACATTGGAAAAACAACATACACCGTGAAACTGCATAAACATGTATCTTAGTTTGCAACGTTGCAGAATTCCAGTCATACCTAATTTTTTAGATTGTAAAATGTTCAAAGTTATATATTGAAAACTCCACCAGAGGATCAGCATTCAAGAAAGAAAAGAATGGACAAGAGTTTCATCAACCTGAATGCACCTGTCATTAATCGGTCCATTGGTTAGCACCTAAATTTCTGTTGAATGGTGCCGTTTGCTGATGTGACGTTGGTCCATTCTTTTCTTTCCACAGCGCTACTTGACAACTATACCCTTGATAAATTGCAGTTAAATAGCAATTAATTTGTCAGATGGATTTGAGGGAGCATCTCTCATTTGATTTATTGTTAACTTTCAGATGGCAGACACCGTCCAAGTGGCGGTACGGATCCGCCCGCTAAATCAATCCGAGACGGAGCGTACTTCGGGCTCCTGTCTAGAAACAGCAGTCGATACACCTCAAATATGCGTGCCGCCTAATTTAAAATTTACTTACAACCATGTTTTTGACCCATCAAAGACTCAGGAAGAAGTTTACAACACAGCAGTCAAAAATTTGATAATAAAGCTTTTAAAGGTGAGAAGCATTTTTCTTTTACCAAATGGATATCAGTTCAGTCAAAATGTGTGGTGGATGATTCTAGAAATGGACATGGAGTTTTATTTTTGAGGATGTATAGCTTAAATCTATGAATTTTGAAAACACAACCCAGAAAAAATATATACATGAATGCAGAAAGTTCCTGGCTTTTCCATTTGATAATCCCTCTTCCCTCAGAAATTTCAATGTGATAGTTTTATTTGCACTAAAGCTTTGATTTTGCAATGAAAAACTCTTGAATTTTACGGTAGTTTGCAAAATTTTGTCGGCCTTCCCATTTCATAAACCTGTTTTCAGGGCCTCTCCATTTTCATAAGCCCTGGCCCCAAGAAATGGGAAGCATTGCAGTTTTCATCATCTCCCCCGTCATGAGTGCTTTAGGTAAAGATAACAGTTTTTTTTCTTTCGCTCACTCAAGCCTAAAATGACCCTTCAACTCCTTGGAATTCCGATTGTCTTGTCCCAGGTAAATAGCGTATTCCTCTCTGACTGTCAGCTGGAATGTAGGAAAATCTACTATCACATTCAATGTCTCTTATTTTGCCGCTGGCTCAAGTATTTTTTCAAACTTTGTACTCTAATGAATGTCAGCCCATTATGAATTTTTGAGCACACTATATGTGCATCAGCTTAGTAAAAGGATTTTTATAAGCTATTATGTGTATATATTTATATTTTTTGCGGTATAAGTCTCGCAGTATCCTCAAAAATCTTGCTGAAGAGTCTCTGCATCTCTGTTGAAAGGCCTCCTAAGACATTAAGCGAATTTTCGCGATCGAATATCATTCACCGTTGAATGATATTCGACGAATGTGCATTTTTTTTAAATGAAATTCGACTTGTTCGTTGGTCTCACCGGGGACCGGTGAAATCCATCAATTTGAAATTATGAATTCACCTCCGGACTTGAATTCGATTTTTGAATTGATGCAATCGATGTCAGAAACTTCATCTTTCACCCGAATTTCTGTTATTCTTTGCCATTTTGAATCAAAATCTACTTGCAATTAGCTTTATTATTCCATGCTGCAATCATGGCTGAACCAGAACCAACGAGCAATCTGAACTTAGGTAAGTAATGTTGCTTTATTCAATTGTACATCATTTCCCACATTAAGTGTAGTCTCAATTATTTGCAGACTTCATGCGTAATTTTGTAGTGCTGGGTATTGTTCCACCACTCGGTCCTGTTTGCCGTGAACAAACCAACAAAAACTAGAGCGCATTTCAGCAGGCTGATCGTTGGGATCATGTATTATTCTGGCAGGCAAGCTTTGATTGAATTAGACTGATGCCATGTGAGAGACCAGCTATCAAGCTCTATTGATCGGATGACAAGTAACCGCGTTGTGAGCCTTTTGTCAAGCCAATTTATTGACATGTTGTCCGCCTCCACCAGCGAGGAGGTGCCTTTAGTTAGGTGGCCATTTGGCCTGAGAAAAGGTTTCAGATGCACTTGCTGGTCGTTTAATCAATCCAGCTTTGTCTTGTCTTGTCGGGGAAAGATATGTCTAATATTGATAATTGGTCTGCAAGCAAGCTGCTTTTGACACATGCCCACGGCTCATGAGTCTTGCATTTAGTCGGCACACAGTTCCGTTCGCTGAATTGGATAAGCGAGATTTTACATTCTGTCAAATGGAACTATGTGCACACTTCATGAGCTGTAGGCATGTGTTAAGAGCGTTGTGCAAATGGCTCATAAGTTAATGACGACAGATGGCTACTGGAGAGGCGGCTACGTCACTGGTGCTTCATCATTCCCATTCATTCTTATGGCCCAACCACTAACGAGCACACCCAATCTTTCCCACCTGCACATCCAAGACTGCACAAAGTTCTGTTCGAAAGAAATGTGTTTAATTAAAGTCTTGCGCAAGTACACTGAAGTAAATTTGTGTGAAGGGTTATTTTTTCCGAAATGCTCAGTTTTGAGGTCATTGTTTGTAAGTTTTTCATCACTTTACCTTACACGCTAATTGGTACAAGCTGTCTACTTGCCTTTTTTAACGCTATTCTGTATGGTAATTAGAAGTCATCATTCACGCGTAGGATTAACTTCAACATGATTTCAGGAGGATTTAAGAGGGTTCATTGTGCGATATCTCACTGCTGATCTGACTATATATACATGTAGCTCATCATATCAAGTTTTGAAATCGCTTCAAAAGTATCAAGTCTAAAACTTCCAATCTGCAAACATTCTAAGTAGTTTTTTTTTCCAAACAGAATGAGTTCCTAAGGTAGTAAGCTTCTTCATTTACTAGTCTGCTTCAGGTGTTCATTTCAATCTTGTAATTAATGATAGCAATTGGTAACTCTAAGTTCGCTCTTTGTTTCATTATAGGAAAGCCTGTCGTGATCAGAGTGCGACCAATTGCTCCGAAGCCGAGTCAGCTGGTGCTTCATCAAGCACAACTGTCGCTCATTCATCAGCGGAATCGACAGCAAACAACTCAGCAATTTGTCGTCCGTCAGGTACCCCAGGCAGTCATGAGACATACTCAACAACCTCAGGCAGTCATTAGACAACAACCTCAGGCAGTCATTAGACAACAACCTCAGGCAGTCATTAGACAACAACCTCAGGCAGTCATTAGACAGCAACCTCAGGCAGTCATTATACAACAACCTCAGGCAGTCATTAGACAACAACCTCAGGCAGTCATTCAAAAGCAAACTAAGCGCGCAGCAGAAGGTATGAAAATGTAATAAAGCTTATGATATTGACTCGGGGTACGGATGAAATTTTCTTTAAAGTTTTGTCGAAGATCTAAAAAGCAGCAAAGTCATGTACTTTCTTGTGTATTTACCTATGAGTCAGATCAATTTATTATAACATATCAGGTACACTTCACTGATAGTTTGACGTCAACTCCATTATTGAGCTGATAACGGATAGAATACATCTAATGACAAGGCTTTTCTTCCACTAAGGCAAAGTTACATGTTACAAGAAGAGAATACAAAATAAACTAAAATGCTAAGAACTATACTGAAACAATATCTAATTTGTAAATGGAAAATTTTAAGATGGTTCAGTGAAAGTAAAAAAAATGATTGCAGTATGAACTGTGGCGAAGCAATTTACACAAGTGTAGCTGTGATCTGCAATCGTTTTGCTAGACCTAATTGATATTGAACAGCTTCATTTGGAGCAACTCCCAGGGGGTCTTGAATTATTTGCTGTGGCTCGTTGTACACTAAGTGGTCCATATAATCATGTTGTAACAGACAAAAATTGTGCAGAACACACGCCGCCGTTACAGTTTTTGAGATTTTCTCGTGTTTGTATGTGTTTATATGTTGGAGCCGGGCCCATCTTCCTTTCAGCAACCCAAAGGTGTTCTCTATTTTCACTCTGCAAGAAAAAGAATACATGAGTTCAGTATATTGAGCGGTCCAGCATCTCATTAAGAGACATAAGAGAGCATGAGTCGCTTTGAAATCTGCACGAATTTTTGAGCAATAACTCCATCGTGACCTAATCACATTGGTTTCTGATCACCAGGGGTTTCAGAGAAATGAGAGAAAAAATATATATAGATATATCTCACAGGGAGAAGTTCACCTCCTTTCATTGTGACAAAAATAGGTATTCTGTTAACACAATATTGCGAAAGTAATATCATGCCATTCATTTTTCTGTTTCATATCTCTATTCTGTGAATTACTTATGAGTCTTTTTACTTTTTCCTTCAGTATGAAAAATGTCCTTTTATTAGCTGTACCTGGTACATATTTCTCATAAAAAAACCTAGCAATTTTTAAAATTATTGGTGAATAGGTGGATTATGAAAATGGGTGAAATGCTTCATTTCTTACCGGGTTTGACTATGTCGCTTGTTGAAGCGTTTTTGCGCCACTGTCAAGTTCCGATGTTTATACCTGACTATCATGTACGATGTCAAGGCGTAAGCCGGATCCCCAAGCAAGTGGTAACGGTCTTGGTAAAATAGTGCCTTTCTACCCTTTTGATTTATGGCTCTTTTCAAACTTGATAATCTAAATACACGTGCATCGTGCACACGGCCAGGTGCTCCAACAAAGATATGTGTAAAAAAGCGTTTGCTAGTACAGACACCTTGTAAAACGACTGACTTGAACATTTTTCTATTTATGTAGCTGTTTCCAATTGTTTTTCTAAACTTGGCAGAAATGTGGCTACCATCTATGACTCCAATCACTCCTGTTTTGAAAAATAAAAATTTTTAAAATTAAAAAAACAACAATTTGAAAAATAAGTTGTATCAATAACATTTCCAAGAAGCTACAAAAACAAATTCTGAATCCACGAGGTAATGGACAGTTGGTAGTTCCCTTGATTAATTCTAAAACATCACAATGGAGTTACTCTCTCTTACATCACAAGGGTCAAATTATGAGTAAGATTAAGGTTTGGCGCAATGTTACTTCATGGAACTAATATGTAATTTTCATCTGGTTTCAGAATGTTTGGCGCAATTGGATACTCTGGATGAGACTGATGCTGATGCTCCAGACCTTCCTAATAATTCTGCTCCAGATCCTCCTAATAAACCTGCCCCAGTAACACCTGCAGTAAAAACCAGAAAATACTGGAGCTCTGCTGTGGATCCGGATATCTACCCAGATGTAACAGATGTTGGAGACTTGTTTCTAGACATATTGGCTAAGCCAGAATTCTGGAATTTACTCAATGATACAGCAACAAGGAAAGAAACAGTGTGGCGAAAAATCGCAGAGGAATTAGAAAGGTTAGGCTACAAAGCGGATGACAATTTATCTGTGGCCGCACGCATCTGTGAGGTAAAATTCAACAACATGAAAGGTAAATACAAAACTTTTAAAGATAATGGAGGGCCAGGGAGCACTGGAAATGCCGGGAAAAAAGTTCCCTCATACTATGACAAAATAGATGCACTCCTTGGTGGCAATGATGATATAACGCCCCAAAGCGTTATTGATTCATTAGATGATGTTGTCGAATCAACCAGCAGCGAATCCGGAGAAAAGTCAACCGATAATATAATACGGCATGTAAATAAAAGCTGCAAGCCTGGCACACCAAAAAAACAAAAGCTTGACAAAATAATGTTGGAAGAAATGAAATTAACGCGCGAACAAATAGCTCAAAATCATTCAGAGTTCATGGATTACATGAAGACCGACAAGGAGAAAACCAGACAAATACAAGAGAGGAACGCATCAGCATTTGAGTCTTTGGTAGCTCATATCACTGGGAAACCCAGGGCCTCCAACAGTGATAGCAACTGACTTTAGCTAACCTCACTGTAATGTTAATTTAATAATAATTTTTTTGTTGTAAAAATAAGTCTAAGAGACTGATTTACCTACTATAGTCTTAAGTGTTACGTTGACATACGTACTGAATGTGCATTTGCAATTGTAAACATGCAGTTACTCTCTTTATGCCTTAAAATTCTTGCCTTAAAGTGAATTTACGGTGAATCCGGCAAAAGTCTGAAGTATTCAAGTCATTTTCTCTGATTTTCGGGCTTCAGCACTTCTGGCCTTCTTTTTCATTCTATGGAAAGATTTTGGTATCATGGCAAGTAAGCCATGCCATTAGATGTATTCTATCTGTCATCACACGGAAAAAAATTAAATGTTGCTTCAGCATTTATAATGTTAAAAAAATGTGCAAGAAGATTCAAATGCTGTTTTTACATGAAAACAATCCTAACTTAACTACGGCCACGGTTAAATTAACATATTCAAAAGTAAAATTAGCATTTTTTAATGTAAAATCAGCATTTGAAACATCTCGCACATTTTTCCAGGATTATAAATGCTAAATCAACATTTTATTTTTTTCCGTGCAGCTTCAAAGCAGAGTTGAAGGCTAACCTTCAGTGAAATATATCTAATATTTTGGTGTCTCAAACTCTTGCCATGGAATTCACCATAATATTTTGCAATACTGGAGGTTCTCTTTTTTCCAAAAATTAATTTACATTATGTATAATTTCAAATTGTTCCTAGTACTTTAAGGATTTTCTCTAGATGTAAAAATAAGTCTAAAGACTGATTTACCTACTATAGTCTTAAGTGTTACGTTGACGTACGTACTGAATGTGCATTTGCAATTGTAAACATGCAGTTACTCTCTTTATGCCTTAAAATTCTTGCCTTAAAGTGAATTTACGGTGAATTCGGCAAAAGTCTGAATTATTCAAGTCATTTTCTCTGATTTTCGGGTTTCAGCACTTCTGGCCTTTTTTATCATTTCATGGAAAGATTTTGGTTTCATGGCAGGTAAGCCATGCCACTAGATGTATTCTATCCGTCATCAGCTTCAAAATAGAGTTGAAGGGTAACCTTCAGTGGAATGTATCTGATATTTTGGTGTCTCAAACTCTTGCCATGGAATTCACCATAATATTTTGCAATACTTGAGGTCCTCTTTTTTCCAAAAATTAATTTACATTATGTATAATTTCAAATTGTTCCTAGTACTTTAAGGATTTTCTCTAGATGTAAAAATAAGTCTAAAGACTGATTTACCTACTATAGTCTTAAGTGTTGCGTTGACGTACGTACTGAATGTGCATTTGCAATTGTAAACATGCAGTTCCTCTCTTTATGCCTTAAAATTCTTGCCTTAAAGTGAATTTACGGTGAATTCGGCAAAAGTCTGAATTATTCAAGTCATTTTCTCTGATTTTCGGGTTTCAGCACTTCTGGCCTTTTTTATCATTTCATGGAAAGATTTTGGTTTCATGGCAGGTAAGCCATGCCACTAGATGTATTCTATCCGTCATCAGCTTCAAAATAGAGTTGAAGGGTAACCTTCAGTGGAATGTATCTGATATTTTGGTGTCTCAAACTCTTGCCATGGAATTCACCATAATATTTTGCAATACTTTAGGTTCTCTATTTTCCAAAAATTAATTTACATTATATTTTCTTTATTACAATTTAAAATGGTTTCTAGTACTTAAAGAATTTCTTCTACATGCTTTGAGCATTTTCCTGTTTCGTTATTACAATTTCAAATTGTTTCTAGTACTTTAAGAATTTCCTCTAGATGCTTTGAGCATTTTTCTGTTTCATTTAGTTTTCCAATGCTTATAACTTTTTAATTGAAATTTCAAATATTCTGTAAACATTGTCTGCAAAATTTTAGTCTTAAAACTATGTTCCTCCTCATAATTAACTATTGTTTTTGTTCCATTATTTTCATAAAGGCTTCGTTTTTTGGGTGACTTCTCGTCAATATAAGTTTCCTCTTTTTCATTTTGTTATTCTACTTTGATTTTTTTTCTTATTACAATTCTGTTTCAAGTATCTATAGTTGTTGAGTTTTTTTTATAATAATATTTTGACCAGTTACCTATGCTGTTCAATTACTAACGAAGGCACAGAAATAAACCTTTTTTTATCCTGTGTGAGGTATAACAAATTGGTAAAGTGAGCTTGCCCCCTTTTCAATTTTTTGCTGCGAACCTGAAAACCCTGCTAAAAGTGTTTCATGCATTCCATGATTTAAGCTCCCCATATTTGGTTATCTGTGAAACATTTTTGGCAAAGTAATTAACTTTTATTACTTTACCACTACTTTTATTTTTGGTATTCCGCTCTTTTTAGTTTGGAAAATCATTGTACAGATCATTTAAGTGGGAGTAAAGTAAAGATAATACCTGGAAAGCCTGCAATTTCCTGAAATTCGTTTGATATTGTCTGTGCCTCTGCCTCTGTTGGCCAGCGGATGAAATATTTAGCGGATCGGCAAAGCATTTCAACGATTTCATCTTTTGCCACCATTACTGTTGAATCAGCAATCCCTAAAATATCTCCTATTCTTCGGAGCGTCATTTGCGATGAAAGGTACATCAGAGCTACTTGTAGTTTTTTCTTTGCTGACACAGGCTGCAGGCCTCCAGAGTAAGGCATATCAATGCTCGGATACTTCATTCTCAAGTATTGTAACAAGACATTGAATGTGTCTGGTTTCATCCTGAAAAGTCTTTGGTAATCATCGTCCAAATAATTTTCTGTCATTTCACAATAACCTTGCGGTCGGAAATGCGTTTCTCGCTGGTTGCGGTTTGCCATCAGACCAATGATCGCTGCCGTTCCTGATGCATATGAAGCTCCCATCATCTGCGATGCAATGTTCATAGCATCATCATCTTCCTCAACACAGAGGATTTCTTTAATTGCCATTAGCACTAATGGATCCATCTCTATTTCCTAAAATGCAGAAGAGAATAAAAATAATATTACTCTCACTGTTCTTTGGGAAAATCTGCCAACATATGCGAAATGTTTTGGGGTAAATTAGTAGTCAGTTTTGATGAAGTCAGGTCACTGCCTCTATTTCTTTTGACTGTGAGTAATCAAAGAAATAAAATTAATTGTAATAAGGTACGATGACTTGATGTTCCTTGAGGGGAAGTGACCAACGCCTACATTTTTTATTGATCGGGCTAGAAAAGAAATGTAAGTACTATGATACAACCTGTTAAAGAAAGAAGAAACATAACATTTTTTACTAATAACATTTGACCCATGAAAAGTAGGTGCATTACAAACAATTTTACGTTTCTTCATAATATCGACAGTCAACCTAAATGGCACTGTCTCATGTTTTTCACCATTTTTGCTTTCTCGTGCCCTTTAGGAAGAGAATATGTATTTTTTAAAGTCTCAAGAACGTGTTATGATGATATTAAAACAAACTGCACTTACCGAAAGTCAGAAAACCTGAAAAAACACAGAAAATCTCATTAAATCCAAATAACACTTCACAAAACACTTCTTTCCCGCCGTTTTTTGAATTATATTCGATATTTTTTTAATTTTCGTGTCAATTTCATAGAAAAAAAAAATCTGAACTCTGATTGGCTCCCGCTTTCACCGCTCATCGGCATCACTCACCACTCATCTATTCGTTGAATAAATGATATTCGATCGCGAAAATTCGCTTTTAGTTACATTTGAAGATAAGATCATTTAGAGTGCAGCTATACTGAGTTTCTGTTGGGCAAGAAATATTTTTGCCTGGCTACACACTCTTTTCAATGATGGAATACTATTTTCTAGCCTACAGGCAACTATAAAAAAGAATGATTCTGAATTTAAGGGGGTAAGAGTATGTGCAAAACAGATCCAAATTCAAATAAGGACGATGTTTAGGAAACTTAACACATTCGATTAGAAGATATTGCCTTGTCCACTCACAAAGTTTGAGGAGCCTCTCAAAAACGTTCTAGTGTCAAAAGGTAAATTCAACGAATTTTCTGGTGATCATTGATTCAAGGATTCAGAATTATAACAGGGTGTATAGCATCTGGATTTTCCCAATTCTATCAGGATTTGAGATCAATCAGGATTTAATCCCAATTTCATCAGGATTTGAGGAAAAATTTGTCATAAAATCCAGATTTGAGAAAAGTCGGCCGTCCGCTTATTTTCTGTTCATTATCCGTTATACTTCCGTTAATTTTTCTCCGCCAAAAATTATGAAAACAGGATTTAGCAGTAAAAAATCAGGAAAAATCAGGGTTTCCTAAAATGAAAAAAATAGACATCCTGTATAACAAAATACCAAGCACAAGTATTTTAGCATGAAAATATATCATACCTATGACAGATTTTCATGAAGTTGAAGTTTTAGTAATAGCTTACTAATGCTGAAAAAGACCCCCTCCCCTCCAAAAAAGTAAAAAATCAAATAATCATTTTACGTCTAGGCTGATTCCCAAAGTAGCCATTTTTTTATTTTTATGATAAACTGCTTTGTTGCTTGAGACGTTCTGGAGCCCCTTCAGCTTCTCAGCGCTTGCAGGAAAAATAATAGTCCCAAAGTAATAAAGCAAAAACAAGCCAATTTTGAGAAAAACCTAAATTTCAAACCGCCTTTTGCAATGCTTCTGATTATATCTGGCTTCCAGGGAAGTCTCTCTCTATTTCGCAAATAGAAAGAAGTGTTGTGCCTCTGCTGCAGTGTTATCTTACGATCTTGAGCTGATGCTGAATTGTGTTGTGTGTGAGGGAAAATGGGGCAGTTGTAACAACTCTGTGAAATCGAAAGAAATCTCAGTTCTGTGAATTGAGCAGATGTTGATGTTGCCTAAGCGATGAACAGCTTCTGTGCAATTTGCACTGTTCTTCGTGTAAATTTCAAGTTGACTAGTGTGGGAATCAACCTAGGTGTAAAATGAAGAAGGAGTGTCTTTTGCATTCCAGTATTTTGGAGAATTTTACAAGGTTTAATGTATCAAGATCATATAGTGAGGCTTATCTTCTGAATGTTCTCGTTACACTGCAACTGCTTGTGAAAATTGCGTTTTGCTGCAATTCTTTTTTCGAATATTTCATCGTTAAACACTTTGACAGCCTCTACCTTTCATCTTCAGCATTGACTCTCTCAAATTTTTTGGGGGCTTGAAACTATGGACACAATATCTATTGATCAAACATATCAAGTGGCACAAGCGTCTGCTACAAGCAAATTAGAACTTACTTGATGTGCAGTTCTTTCAATGAATTTTACTGGTAATTCCAGAAATAATCTGAACATTGTAATTATAATGTAAACGTTCTTGATATTTTCAGAAAAGAGAGGATGACTGCTAAGTTTCACCTTGTCGACCTTGCTGGCTCAGAAAGGGTGAAGAAAACAGAAGCGATTGGGGATCGCTTCGTTGAAGGGACCAACATCAACAAAGGTCTTCTTGCTCTTGGTAATGTAATTTCAGCCTTAGGTGAAGGAATAAGCTCCTATATCAACTACAGAGATTCGAAACTCACTCGAATTCTGCAAGGTTAGTATTATTGGAACCCTCTCTTCTTCAATGCATTTTACAGTAACCTTTTGAGTATTTAAATACTCTTTTCCAATAAAGAAAGTGAAAACTCCCAAACTTATAGTCACCAGAACTGTGTTGACAGTATTTAAACTACAGTGGTAGTGTTTTTTTTTTTTCTCTCTCTCTCTCTGTCTGTTAATATACTAACTTTAAGTATAAGTGAATTAAATATAGCTCAAAATAATGTAACACTAAAACTCGGCCCAAGGGAAAGAGGCTGAAATCAAAGCAGAAAAAAAGACGAGACATTTTGCTGCAGTTTTCGGCATTTTAAATCGTAAAAGAGAAAAAAGACAAAATTTCATATGAAATCATCTTTAAAATTGTTTGAACGATTCCAATAAGTGCATAATTTGAATTCGATGATCAACTTATTATCATAACAGCTGTAGTTTTGAATGGTATACATCTTTGTATTATTAACACTGATATTTTTATGAATCTGAATGAATAAATAGAGGAAAACTGAAGCCATATTATTTATAGCCGGTGCTGTTAGTTATCAAAAAATTGGAATTATAATTTATATTCACCTATTTTGACAGTAATTTTATTGCATCTACTATCAGTTGTATAATTCCTATGATCAACATTTTATTTGGACCTTTTCAAATTTTTCTCTTTATTTTTTCTTTTTTCAATTGAAAATTCCTAAGAATATTAGCAAAATGTCTTGACTTTTTTTGCTTCAGTCTTAGCCTTTTTTCCTCAGGTTGTGTGATAGTGTTATGCTAACTCTATACAGTTGCTGTGTGTCGTGCACCTGTATTGTCTAAATAGAACTCTACTTGAAAAAACTACATCATAGCTCCGCAATACCAATTGCTTCACTGAATGGTTAGCTATCATTGAGAGCTTGCATGTGTGTTATAATTAATTGAATTCTTACTTTGCAGTTAATATTTAGTTCTTCTGGCAATGACAATTGAACCGTTCATTTACAAAAGGGCTGAAATGCCAAGAACTGTTGAGCCATGATCTTTCATATCTCCTTGTCTGTCGCATGAAGGAATATATCCAAGTTGCGCTGATTCGGTGTTTCTCCTGAACATTTTATTTCTTTGAAGAACTGTCACTGAAATTTGCAGTGATTTCTCTTAACACTTGTGAAAAAAGACTACAAAATTTTCTGATGAATTCGTGAGATGGTTCTCCCATGATAAGACAAAATTGCATTAAAAATACTGAAACAGAACAAACAAGATACGTTCCTTTGTGCTAAATCTGATGATCCGTCACAAGTTTGGGTCCTTGGGTAATTAAACAGGCAAAAAGAAACAGCATATACATGCGGCTGAAATTGAAGGCTTTGCATCAAATGTATCTTATTGTATGAACTTGTCACTGTAACGGAAACTCAACCCAATCCCTCGAAAAATATTACTATGTTGCCATGAAAAGTTAATTATGCTTTCTCATCATCATTGACTCGATATTTTCTGAACAGATTCTCTGGGTGGAAATTCAGTAACGATGATGATTGCGTGTGTAAGCCCAGCTGCCTTCAACAAAGATGAGACTATAAGCACTCTACGCTATGCTGATCGTGCCAGACGCATCAAAAATAAGCCGATCATTAATACTGACCCTACAGTTGCTGAAATCGGTAGCTTGAAAAAAGAGGTAAGTTCAGTACCAGCTTTGGATCCCATTTCAGAGAGATCCAAGGTCCAGCTGCACCATTGTGGTTCTTGCAGAATTATATGTAAAAAATAGTTCTTAAATCGCTAGTACTCAAGGCATGCAAAAACACCAATGAACGACACAAAGCTATAGAGCAGGAACAAGACATGGTGGTCATTCCGTTAATGGCTTTTACTATGCCCTTGTCAAAGGAAACTAAACCCAAAAGAAGACACTTTAGTAGAAAATCATCAAAAGTGTTCTACCTAGCAGGTTTCAAGCAGTTTCCTCAATGTCAGGCAGCATATTTTATCTTCCTGACGCAAAATTTCAATCCACTCTGTTTTATCAAGCGCTGTTATTCTGAAAATCAGAAACTTCATTGTGACTTCCTGAATGACATGATCAATTGATTCACTAAACGGTCACTAAATCAAAACAGGCCACCATCATTTGTCGGCCTCCTGTGGTGTAGTGGTTGTAGCGCTGGCCCTATGACCAAGAGGTCCCGGGTTCGATTCCCGGCCAGGTGATCTGAGTTTGATGGTCTCAGGCAATGGTCACCTGGGGCTGGGATAATAAGCGTGGGATTAGCCAATAGGCTATTTGACATTGGTTAAAAAAAAAATAAATAAATAAACCATTTCTCTCTGTAGTATTGTGTAAAATAGATGTGTGGGCACAGGATGATTAGCACAAAGAACCTTTCTGTCAGATGGATAGACTTTAGCCGAGGATTAGTTTTGTGATACCAAATCCATATGAATTTTATTCTGAATCTTTAGCCAAGGAAATATTGTTATATCACCTTTATTCACCTTTCAGAATGTGTTCGTTTTTTTCAAACAGTTGCATGCTCGGGTTTGGAAAAGGTGTTTTTTTTAGCTCTTTTTAATCATTTGATATATCTTGAAATGCCAGGGAATTTCACTTAAAAAATAGCAGGGTAATTCATCTTCCTAATTTTGTGGCAACCCTGTCAAGTATTGAATTGCTAGTTTTTTATATTCAGCATTTGAAGTGCTTTCACAAAAAAAACTTAGACATTATTTATATCATCTTTATTTTCAAAATTAATTTCAGATACAACAGTTGCGTCACGAGCTCATTCAAGCCAAAGCTTTGAACGGCTCTTCCTGCCCGCCTGAGCATTCCAATCTGAGGTCAGACATGAAAATCCTCATTGAAAAGAATAAAATCCTGGCAGAGGCTTTAAATGACGCCATTCTACAGAGCACTAATCTATTCGAAAGAGCTCAAATGGTAAGTTAAAAGAAAGGAAGAATTGCAGTGATCTGAGGAGCCAAACTGGTCGGGCTGCAATAATAGGAAAGCTCCTTTCGAATTTCTAGTATTTTATTGTTTGGGATCGTTAAAGAGGGACCTTAGCCATCTAACACTGAAAATTGAGGTCTCAGTAATGTGGCATGACGGCATGAAGCTTGCTGTACGAAGTCCTGGAATGGACGTTAACAGGAATTTGCTTAATTGCATTTCACATTGCCTACTTTTTTTCCTCATTCTATTTTTCTAACAGATCACTAAGCTACCTCAAACCTCTAATCTTTTTGTGAGTTAATCCGAAATTGTGAAAAATATGCTCACATTCAAGTCTCAGTGTTGATTAGTATTCCGTTTATGAAATGACTTATCGTAGAAAATTAGTCATCATTTGATGTAGTAAGGGTAATAATAATGGTTAACTCCCTTCAAATATTTACTGGCCTCAAGTTAACGGTTCAAAAAGTGTAATTTTGGGGAAAACTTGATGCAAATTTGGAGAAAACTGACAGTTGAAATACTGTACAAGAAAAGCGAATGCATAACTTGGTACTACGAACGTAAACAAACTAATGCTCAGCTTATTTGTCGGAATCGTGGGCGTCATATTTTTCGAAAAATTCTGATTAAGTAATGTAAAATGTGCAAACATCTATGTCGTTTTGTGGCACCATGAAATTCCAGCATATTTTGGAGCTGAATAAAGTTAAGATGTCTCATGATGTATTATCAGTGCTCATCACTCATGAATGGCAAGGTGATGTTCAATATTTTAATGGGTTTTACGAAAGAAGGCCATTTAGAAACTTAGCGCTTTCTCTGTCTTTCCAAAAATTAACTGCCTCCTCAGGGAATGGACAGGGACTTGAAGAAGTCAGGGAACTTTACGAGAATTTTGTCAGCTCAGCAACTTTAGCTGGTGATATGAGTATTCAAAGAAGTGCGAACAATATTTGAGAATAGTTAAGCAAAAGTGAGCCCGTTTAAAAGATTATCTTAGTGGAGGTTTTAATTCAAGGTTAGGAAATGTAGAAATTTTGGGGACTGAAGAAGCAAAAAAGTGAGGGAATCGGCAAATGAAAAAATCGTGGAAACCCTGTTTACATATTGTTTCCTGATTGAGCACTCAATGGTTAAATATCGTTTAAAACTCCGGCCTTATTCTACCTTCTCAAACCTTCATTTTTATTCTTCTCCATAGGCTGAGGCAGCTCGTGATCGAATCAGGGACAAAATCAGTAGTGTACATAATGCTTGGCAACAGGTGGAAGACATTGTTGGTTCATTGGGCGAGGAGCAGAAGATAGCTTTCCTCAACTTTAAGCAAACCCTCGGGGAACTTCAGGTAAATCAACCTTGTATAAACTTGAAACGCATCACACATACAATACATACTTACTATTTCTAGCTAATGTTAAAAACAGCGCTCTTGTCATTGGTTTTTCTATTTAAAAACGTGATTTAATGGTTGAGCCCATAATAGTAGCTCCTTAGTGTAAAATGAAGTCCACTTTAAGACTTTTCTAACCAGTCAGTAGAGGTCAAAGTGATATCAAAGTCGTTTATCTTGCGAAGCAGAGTTTTTGTCTGTTTAATTGTGAAACACTGAAGTAATGTACTACAAAATTAAAAACCGCACTATATGTTTTTTGTTTCCTATCAACATTTTACAAAGAATACAATGATTGTGTTGTAACTTTCCAAACTCAACTCTTAAGTTAGGAAATAACAGGTTTCGTTCCTGCTAATTTACTTTTTCGTAGATAAAAACCAGAGTCTACTCTAGTCAAATTGAGCACTAAACTAATTTTGGTATATTTTACAATGAACAAATTTTCCTGATAACCTTTTTTTTTTTAACAAAAATTGAAAATACTTACTTCTCAGAGAAGAAGGAGATGTGTTCTACCAAGCTCTAGTCATTTGCCTAGCGTTAAATTTGTTTTCTTGCCTAATTTTCCCGAAGTTGATTATGGTTTTGTCGTGAGCGAGAAATTTAACTTTACTGTTCATGAAGCAACTTTCAGACGTTTTTTTAATAATTGGACCGAAAATAATTGAATCTCTAAGTTCGAAAACGACTCAACTTGGGTTTTTTACGATGCTAATTTTTTGCGCAGAAACACTCCTTTTCTGGCTGGTACGTAGTTTTTATCGTCTCCCGAAAAATTTCATTTTTCCGAGATGGGTCGTTTTCGAACCGAGAAATTCAATTGAACAATTCACAACATTGTTTGTTTATCACTCAGAAGTCATTTTTTGCATGACCCTTACGGAAAACAATTCAATTTTCAGGCCGAACAACAGAGGTCGGAAGAAGAGATCGTGAAACACGAGATCTCAGGAGATAGCTCCAAGTACCAGTCTACTTTTGACCAAAATGACAGCCTATGTGGGCAAAATGTAGATGATGTTGATGATCGGGTTCATGAAGAGCTAATAATGAACCAAGCCCAACTAAATAAAGAGCTCAGGGATCTCAACAATCAGCTTGCCAAGAAGATGGAGTTGGCATCCACCTTAACAGCGTCATCCAAGCAGATCAACCACTTAGAAGAAGAAAATAATGTCAAGGAGCTTGAAGTACAGATCGCAAACCTGCAGCGAGAAAAAGACGAGCTGGCAAATCTGCTGAAATCTGCACAGGCCAATGTTCCGAGTAAACTTGCTGAGCAGGTGAGTAATATCTTTTCAAGTTGTTGTTTGTCGTGCTTATTTTTGTACATTATTTGAACCTGAGATTACTTCTCGTCTCAAGACTATGAGTCTGGTTACAGTTAGAAATTTCTTCATTTTAAGGATATTCAATAAAGGATTACAATTTTTCAAAATTATTTTTCAAGGAAGCATGCTTCAGCCTTGCTTTCTAAAATACCTCTTCCGAACACAGCTAGACCTTTAAAGCAGGGGTGCAGAAAGTGCTCGATCGGTCGATTGTGGAGCAAATGTGATAGAAAAATGTGATGGTGCGCCAAAAAAGAGGGAAAAGTGTGAAAGCAGGCAAGCGAGGCGCATAGTTCCTTGCACAAGAAACTGTGTAAGTGTGTGGAGAAAGAAAAGAATGAACAAATATCATATCTGAGAATGGCACCATTCAACATTAATTTATGTGTTAATGGATGGGTCAACTGGTGATTGATGCATTCAGGTTAATTTTATATTTATCCTTTAATGGAGATGTTGCATGTGTGAGGAGTTTGCAATTTGACTGTTGATTCTGATGTAAAAGTTCGCGAGAAACATGATGGTGCCACTGGTTTTCTCTAAAATCAACTCCCAAGCTCAGAAAAAGCTCTCAAGTTGAGGCCAAAATGGAGGGGATATCCCAAGCTATCCTGAGAGTCCACGTCTACATCAAGACGAACTCTCCATGCAAAGATAGGGAGCAAATACATTAACAGGGTTGCCAGTGACGGGGAAAACCGGGAAAAGTCAGGGGAAAAAAATCAACCGGGTAAAGTCAGGGAGTTTTGGTGTTAGTCAGGGATTTTTCTGATTTTTCGTGGAATTAGGCGCGGGTGATCTCGGGCTCGCGTTGCGGGATCAACTGACTCATTTTCACTTTAACAGACTGCGTCAGATCCATACTTAAAAGTCAGGGATAAACATTGGAAAGTCAGGGAATGGAAAAAAATAATTTGGCTGGCAACCCTGCATTGACAGGGCTGCCACTTTATTTGGGGACTCCAAAACTGAAAATACGGCAACCCTGCTAATGTATTTGCTCCCTATCTTCGCATGGAGAGTTTGTCTTGATGTAGAGGTGGACTCTCAGGATAGTGTGGGATATCCCCTCCATTTTGGCCTCAACTTGAGAGCTCTTTTTGAGCTTGGGAGTTGATTTTAGAGAAAACCAGTGGCACCGTCATGTCTCTCGCCAACTTTTACTTAAGAATCAACAGTCAAATCGCAAATTCCCCACACATACAACATATCCATTTCTTTCCGCAATCTAGCAGACGCCAAGGAAGAAGGCTTTGATGTAGCCACAGATACAGGTTTAGATATGGCCGTAGACTTATTTGTTACCATTGATGTAGCCATAAACATAAGGGTTATTATGGCAGTAGAGAAAAAATTGTGTTAGTTTCACTATCAAAATAATCAATACATCTACGTCATTGAGAATGCTCATATTAACATGCATACAAAATTTCATCACCAAAGATCTAATCCTTGAAAACAAAATATTATGAATCGTTTATCCAATTCTGATGTATAGTTTTTAAAGTAGATTAAACTAATTTGTTTTATTACTTCAATCGACAGAGACGCAAAAGACTTCAAGAGCTGGAGCATCTTATCATATCCTTACGGCAAAAGATCAGTGAGCAAGCGCAAATAATCAAGATGAAAGAGAACTCAGACAAGAAGATTGTGAACCTGAACAGTGAGATCACAGCAATGAAGCAAACCAAGGTGCGGTTAATCCAGCAGATGAAGTTTGAAAGCGAGCGTTTCCGGCAGTGGAAAATCGAACGTGAGCGAGAGTTGTGTCGATTGCGCACGCAAGACCGCCGCCGCCAGAATGAACTAATCCGGCTGGAGAACAAGCACAACAAACAGCAGATCGTTCTTAAACGGAAGTGCGAACAAGCCACCGCAATGAACAAGAGGCTCAAGGTTTGTAGATTTCTATAATGTTCATGATATGGGAACGGTGTGGGATTAGAGACCTCAGTGCCGGAAGGCAAATTTTTGAAGAGACTGATTATCAAGTTGGACCTTATTTTGCAATTAGAGACCACCATTTCTGGATCATATTTGAAAGAATATATGCCATGTTGGATTTTCCCATGCATGTAGGTGCTTCTTGTGTTGAACCAGAATTGAACGTATTTAAAGCAAAAGGCACTATATCCATTGTGATCTAAGCCCTGCCAAGCATCTATTTTTATGGATCTGAAGACTCATGTTCAATTCACAAAATGTGTACATATTTCCATTGCACAGTTAAAAAGTTTCCAATCCTGTTTTATTTTGCCTCCTTGCAATTCTGTTTGATTTTTTTAGAATAAATGAAGAAAATTTACAGTAAATTGGCGAACAAAGTGTTCTTTGCTTTTTAATTATGATTAATCATGATTGGACCTACAACATTGCAAATCTAAGATACGTATTTTCGACGTTTTCGCCATCGATATATGAATGGTCTCAGTTATGTTTTTTTTAATTCCAGGAAACATTAGCTCTGCAAAAATCAGTGCAAGAAAGGAGGAAGCAAACTTCTGCCTCTAATAAATTCGAAAAGTTACAAGCTTGGATCACGAACGAGCTAGATATCATCACTGGCACTTTACAGACGGAAAAAACCCTGGAGCAATTAGTAGAAGATAAGGCGTCTATCGAAAAACACTTAGATATGCTTAAAGTAAGTTTTTCTATCTGAGAACTTTTAGAACTCTTTTTCCTTTTAGAACGGAATGAACCTGTCGCATGATCCTGGAATCGCTTAATAAAAAAGTGTCATCTGTGAAAATTTTAGCGAGGAATACATTTCCAAGCTTAAGAAAGCTCAAACGTAAAGGAGCTTACAGTTGTGGTAATGAGAAGAACGTTTCTCATTGGCTTTCTTCTCATGATTTCATAAAAGGTGTCCCATTGTCTTCTACCACCGTGAATCTAATGTATCATGGCCACTGTGCGACTGAACGATTGCAGTTGAAAAAATCATGGCGGTCAATGATCCTTGTGATGTCACAAAATCTGTAGGAGGGATGTTCGAAATGGAGTTGAACTTTCGGCAACTTAGGAATTTGTTTCCCCACCTAAAATTTGGTTAAGTGTCCAAAAGGTAAAATACGGGTTCCTCATTTTTTATGTACTTTACAAAAATGAATTTTAAGAAAAATGTGCGACAATCCCATCCTCAAGAATATTTTATATTGGTTCTTGATGTATGTGCACAGTGCTCTCCCATACTGCCATGCCAAGGATGAACGCCGTATAAACATTCGAGAGTTGCCAAATTTCCTTCAATAAAACTTTATTTTTAAGGGAAGTTAAGAATATTTTTCCTTGAAATTTTTTGGAACTTTAGGTGAAATTGTGTACAAAATTATCTGAAAAACCAAAAGGAAAATATTCATAAATGCACCAGGAAATTCATGTTTTATCAAAAGAAATTTGGCAAAGCTTGAAGGTTTATACGGCGTTTTTCCTTAGCACAGCAGCATACCTCTTTCATATTGAAAATAGAAATTTGATGTTTTGACGGACTGTATCATTCTTCCCGGTTCTTGATCTTTCAATGGCCAAAGCAGACTCCGCGTCTAGTGCAACTGACCCGCTTGATTAAGTTTAGTAGCTTGGACTTGGGTAAAAAAAGCATCACATTTTGACTCTCGCATCCAACACAGGTACCTCGATTTTGACGAATCCTGTTTTCATCATTCAAATTTTTTTATGGTTGGTGCAAATAACTCTATGGGCCTATATGAGAGGGCCATAGTCCTTCATTTCATTTAAAGTTTAAAGAAAATCATCTTTTCAAAGATACAAAACATCAACTGAACTTTCATATCGAAGATGATGTTTCTGATAATCGGAGAGTAATGTGTTCTCTACCAAATTTAAGTGGTAGAACATGATTAAGAACCACTGAATCCTGTATTATTTGTAGAAAATTGGCTTGTTGAGATATTAGATGAAAAAACACTGATGTACGTGTTATCAATGATTTTCCAGGTCACGCTGAATGACTCCAACATGTCAAAAGAAGATCGTCATAACATTTTGGTCGAAATCCAACGAAATGAAGAGGAATTTGAGCTCCGTACTGCTCAGATAACGGATCTGAAACAAAAAATTGCTGAATCCAATCAGGGTAAAATTACAGGAAACTTTTCCCTCTCTCTGGATTTAATAGGCTTGTAATGTAACTTCCCTTGCCTTGAGGAGAGAGATATTCAAAGGCGGATTGATACCATTTTTTCTAATTAACAGATTGCTTGCCACATTATTTTTGCTTACTTTGTCCCTTCGATGCCAAACAATCATTCTAAGAACAGCAAAATGTGACAGCCAGTAACAACTGCTACTGTAGATAAGAAGGAAAGTCGATTAGCCATATTCTGTTCATATTATGTATTTGATGAAACAATTTCATTCACCGAAGCTTTTCGACTTTACACTGTCATCTTCAGGGATAATGCGTACCATGACAAAGCAAAAAAAAACAGAACAGGATTAGGTGAACTAAAAAATAATATTCAAGCACTAGTACTAGAAATACTCAGCTACATTTTAAGAGAAGAGAAAAAAAAATTAGCTTTAGTACAAACAATGCAAAGCGAAATAGTGTTACAAAGGTGTGTGACAGTCAGATATAATCTAAAAAAATAAATTTTTCACCTCTGAGCCAATCTTAAAAGATTTTATAACAGAATTCTGTAGATACAAATACAATTGATGCACAATCAAGATCAGATTATTGTGTATTGTGTATCATGAAAGTCTTTCTCAGTGCGCTTACTGTCCTCCTTTTGGTTTTCAGATATCAAGGTCAAAGCCAAGTTTGACTCTGTATCATCCTTGTTCGATGCTAAAGCGTCTTTGAAGCATTTGTTTGATATTTGTGTAGAACTTAAAAAAGACATAATAAGCAAGGATTTCCAATTGCAAGAATTGCGAGTAAGTAAATTATCATTACCTTTCTCAACTTTCGAATAATCTATGTTTGTATTGCATTACATTACTTTACAGTACAATATGGTGTCCCAACAGGCTTTTAATTTGAAACTATAAACAAGTAAACCTTTATAACGTAATGTACAGTCATCTTTTAACTCCGGCGTCAAAGAAACTGAAGCTCTGAGTAATATTCTTTTAGGCTGAGATATGTTTCAAGTCTTATATCGATTGATATCAGTTTTTTTAATTTCATATTGTAAGACATTGTGGATCATTTGGGTCATTCTAAGCTCTTGATTCAAAGAGTTGCCTTTATTTGGACTGCAGTTTGCAATTTGGAACTATAGATTCTGGCTCATCTGAAAAAACACTTATGTGCATAGGGGAACCAATGGCACACACGTTGTTTTTAAACCGGGCCAGAATCTATAGTTCCAAATTGCAAAAGGCAGTCCATTTGGCCTGATTATTTTTTTATTCATCCTATTTCGTTATACTATTATGAATACAGGGCTCCTGGCGGTATGAAAAACAGAGAAAGTCAGAGGATTCAGGAGAAAAGTTAGGAAATCTCTGACACATCTACTTTTTTTTGTTCATTTCTCCCTGAAATTTACATCAGTTCAAGAGACCCTTCACCATGAAAAGAGAGGTGTAGAGGGATTACACTAAAAAGACAATATAGTCATGTAAGCAGGGAAAAAAAGGAGGTAATTTAAGCGAAAACAACGACCTAATAAAGATTAAACCAGGAAGGAATCTCAAGATACGTCGGTGACTCTGGAATTTGCCTGTTGGCATCCATCAGATTGATGCATCTACTAATGAACCACTAGACAGGGTACGAATTTTAGCATTCTAATACATGTTTCTGAACCAAAATTTCACGTAGAATACGATTCGCGCTACAAAAGTTATTGAAACCAACTCTTAGCGAAGATATTAACGTTTTTATTTCACATCAGTTACGAGGAATTTGATCTGGCCGCTCACAAGAAACTCAAAGCTCTACGTGAGTCAAATCGCACACTACAACGGTTTCAGCAAGCTTCTCAGTCGAGCAATGTTCATTTCCCACCATGTGTTGTTCAAACTATAAACAATTTGCTATAGCTGAGCCAAAGCTTGGACTGAGGTTGCCAGATTTATATATCGCTGAGACGTTGATGATAACGTTTAGTGCGCGATGTGAATCACGTAGAGCATTGAGTTTTCATGAGCGGGTGGCTTCAATTACGCATCAAGAATCATTTAATATCTTCGTAAGGAGTTAATTTCGGTAATTTTTGTTGTGCGTATCGTGTTCTACGTGAAATTTTCGTCAGGAAACATGTATCAGAATGCTGAAATTTGTACCTTGTCTAGTAGTCCATTACTCATAAAACATTCAGAAGACCCTCGGGAAAAGTCAGGAAATCTCTGACGCTTCTATAAATCACTTAAAAAACATATCATTGATCTTTCAACTGTTTACTCTCTCTGGTCACTTTTAAGGCTTGTCATCTTTTAAGCAGCTGCTGAATGCCTTTTTCCATAATTTGATCCCGAAACAAGGAAATTCCTAAGTTAAGCGAAAGTCAGCATTTTTGAAAAGGAGAAGGTGTAAATCTTGTTCGGAGGTCAAGGAAAGTCAGAGAATTGGACGATTATGGAGTCAAGGAAGAGCAAAAATAGAGAATTAGAAGGAGGAAAAATTAAAGCAGCCCTTCATAGCTACTAATCTACCCACAAAATTCTCTATCCTCTCTGATTACAACAAGCTGTACAAATAAAAATTGTTACTGTGTGGTTCAGTGGCGTGGCCTGTTTTGCAATGAATCAATTGATCTGCCATTTAAACCAATGGAAAAAGATATATAAACAGGGTGTTCGCAAGGAACACCTTGATAATTGATTCTTTACTATAGCTTCAAAGGGGGAAATACTGATAATCGATCATTCATGCTTTGCCACCGGTAAGTTCACAACTCCTACAGAGAATGATTTTGTTGTTTTAGGACTCAATAGTGGAATACCAGAATAAAATCGAGACTTTGGAAAAGGAACTGGCGGAAGTAGACACCAATACGGAGGCTCAGAAAACTGCCTTAGAAAAAGAATACGCAGAAAAGGTATTTCCTATTTTAAATTAAGATAAATAAATAAAGCATCACTGTGGATGTGTCCTTTGAGTAAGGGACCCCGAAAGTTGGTTTGAAGGTTCATCTAAGCACTTGCTTTTCCTTGTTCATTCCCCCATACGATGAACATGAACATTAACATTTTTTGTCGAAATAAAAAAACTCCAAATCAGAAGATTCTTTGCAAAGCCTTCCAATCCAACCTTTGAAAGTTTCTATCATAAATTAATTTTAAAAGTATCTCAAAAGGTAAAAGATTTTGAAGGAACCCTAAAAAAAAAAAAAAAAAAAAAAAAAAAAAAAAAAAAAAAAAAAATTATGAGCCTCGGTTGACTGGTGAATAAATTCAAGTATGAATCTCATTCTTTCTCTCAATGTTTAAACACATAATACCCTTAGTTATGTGCGGGGCGATTATTGAAACTGATGGACAAAGCGACAGACAAAGAAGATATAGGGAGTATGGAGTGATCTCATTGGTTAACAGGATTGGTTCTTAAAGACTAAGGAAGAAAATGATGGAATAACTGTCTGGTCTTCAGTGGGTTGCCGTTAGTTAGTCCATTACCTACCTCCTACGTCCATTGCCACCACCTACTTCCACCAATAGGATCCCTCCAAATTCCTTTTGTTGTCCTTGTCTGTAGCTTTGTCCATCAGTTTCAATAATTGGCCCGCAGTAGGCTGATTATTCAAAGTTTAAAGCAATCCGATTGGACATAAAAATGCAGTACATCGCATTGCTTGGTTAAGACAGGGCTATGTCTAGCCTTGTTGTGGGGACGTGGTTACAATAATCAAGCTGTCCGGTTTGTTGTTTGGTTATAGAACTTGATACTAAGATCCAGAAAAATCACAGAGATGGAAAATATGCCCTTCTTTGGGAGAGTGTTCTATTTGCAGGTGTTCACTAATCCGGAATGTCTATATGCTGTTGGGGCTATAAACAGGAGTATTCTAATTTCTTCTTGGATCTTTGCAGATTTTGTTGCTCCTGTACCAACTGTCCGATAAGGACATAAGTATCAATACCGCGGCGGAAAACACCGGACTTGATGTGCAATTAACACAACGCCTGCAGATTCAAAACGAACAGCTAAGCAAATTACGGCAGCTACGCCAAGATTTGGAGAAGCAAATAGACGAAAATGCCAAGTTACGCTTGAGACTCACCGAGCTGGAACAAGCCCAGACGTCCAAGAATAAAAGTGTAAGTTATTATTTGGACTACATTTTGCAATTAGAACTACAATTTTTAGTTCATTTTACAAACAACACATGTGCCAACAGGTTTCCCCACGCAGATGGGCGTTTTAATATATGAGCCAAAAACTGTAGTTCCTTATTGCTAATTGCAATCCATTTGTGAAATGAAACAACAGTTCAAGTGGTATTTTTTTATTCTCAGTAATGACAAACAGTTTTGGGAATATTTTCTAAATTGAGCTGGTGATCTGCAGTCATCCCACGTATTTCCTAAATGAATGAAAAATTAGCCAGAACTTGTGTTACATAAGTTGACAGTTGTTTACCTTTAACCGTTACTACGCAACCAAATTGCCAATCTGCTCACGGCAGTGGTGTCACCCTTCAAAAACTAACAACTGCCATTTTATCTGACGCATATTCCTGCATCATTATTTGGAAATTTCTTCGAACTCTTTTGGAACTTTTGCAAATTCATAGTGGTTATTTCTTTACCATGTGACGAAGGTCAAAGTTAATTAATGATTAGCCATCCTCCACCCTTGTTATGATGAAAATCATTTACTGGCCCGCTAAAACCTAATTTATCAAATTTTGGCCTCCAGTTTACCGAATGTTAATTTATGAAGAAATATGATTAAGAAAGCAGCTTTTTGCCAACCTCTGTAAGTTCGAAAAATCATGCTCTCAAGGCATTCTTCCATGTCGAAGAATCCCAATTGACCAACCTTAAAATAATTGCCATCCTGGTGAATTTTATACGTGGAAATTGTGTTGTCACCTTTTTTGGAGGTAGATTTGTTTCAGTTTAAGTGTGGAGAAAATCAGAACTTGAATCAGAAATATGTTTTTTGCACTTATAATGTGATCAAAAGGGTATGGCTTTCAATTTTTCTGTAAAAGAAGCATCTTGAAAACACTCGCTGAGGATAAAATTCCTCTGCTGAAATCACTTTTCTCGCTAATTTTTTTTTTTTTTTTTACCACTTTAAGTAGCCCACAAGGGCTAATTCCGCGCTTTTTAGTCCTGGCCCCCCTCCGTCCCTACCGAAAAACCAGTCCCAGGCAACCATTGTTTGAGACCATCAAACTCGGGTCGCCTGGCCGGGAATCGAACCTGGGACCTCCCGATCAAAGAGCTAGCGCTACAACCACTACACCACAGGAGGCCGACCTAACCTATATTACTACACGATTTACTATTGAAAGACCTGCTTTCAAGGTAATTCGATCTTACAGCAGCGCCATAATCATAATATCATTTTAGTGTCAAATCATCCTCAAATAATTTATTTCTATTATCTTCACAGTTGAATAAAAGAAGATCAAGGTCAACATCAGCCCTGAATGAACCAACAGAGATTCACCCAACCCGATTTGTGGAATTGTCCTCATCAGAAGACGAAGACACGGACGATGCTAAAAATGATCCTGATTGGAGGAAAACACCCCTGTATAAGAGACTGCAGCAGCTGAAGGTAAAATACCAGGTGTGTTCAAAAAGTATTCTTGCAATTTCTGCCGCTTTCATTTCCACTTCTAAGCACGCTTTACTTTTTGAACGCACCTTGGTATCTATCCTTTTTATTCGAATCTTCAAGTGACTGAATTTCGCTTCTCTCAATTTTTTTTCTTATCTCTTCCAGCGTCTATCTCAGGGTTTGTACTTTCTTGAAAACCCATTGAAAATTCTTGAGTTTATTGCTTTTTATTTTTAAGGTCTTCAAAGCACATGACCTATCATAAAAACCTTCGAAAGTCCACAAACTTCATATTTTATATTCTGTTGAGTGAGGATTGCAATTTTATTGTCATGAATAAATTGTCTGTTCTCCTCTCATCATCAGCTGTACTGAAACATTTGATCTTAAGTATGATAACACTTTTCTCTACTGTCTCAAACAATATTTTGGGCTTCAGTATTTATACTCTATGTGGAGTTTGCTGTGTGGACATTGATTTCTAGTCTTGAAAAGGCCTTCCAAGTCCTTACATTTTCACTTTGTTGAAGTGTTTACTCCAGACTAGCCTGGTGAAGGAACTAGGAAGGAACCAGACATTTTAAAAAAAAATAGAGGGGTGGGGGATGTAACACTAAACACAAGATTTTGCTTAACTGATCTCATGAAATCACCAAATACTATGACACAAATCAGACAGAGAAATATAAAACACAAGCACTAATCCCTGAAAGTTTTAGCCAGAAAAGAGCTACTTGCATTCCGCTAAGATTTAAATCAGCTGGCTGCCGAACCTAAAACAGAAGACATCCACTTGGAGGGACTCGAACCAAAGAATGACTGTCTCTCCCCTAGTTTCAACCAATGAAATTATCAGCATAATCAATTAGAGAGTGGCAGATCTCTCTCTCTCTCTTTCTCTCTCCCTCTCTCATTGTCTCATTGGTTAAGACTAATCAGTTTTCAACTAAAGGATTAAAGACAAAATGGGTTAAAATAATAATTCAAAAAACGACCTCTCTATCGCTTAAAAATAATTTCCAAGTCCCCAAATTTCGTTCGGTTTTGGTTTAATAAACCCTGTTTTATTGAGGGAAGTCATTCCTACTCAGACCTGATAATTTTTTACTTTTAAGTATGTTTGTATTCGTTTATCAATGTTGAAATGAGCCTTCTTTTATCATTGTCTTCTTCATTTCTTCACCTTCCGGCCAAAGTATCATAACCGCCATTCGTGCTTTACCACAGTTGCCAAACTTCTCAAATTTATCTAATTTTTCACTAAAAAGAAATGAACAGAATCAATCGAAAATTTTACCTAATATTTCTTTTGTCATTTAGACTCACCTCTGATATTCTCTTGAAAAGGTGTACAAAAGTTTTGAAAAAAAAATAAAAATAAAAGCAATATTAAGATGTCTAGTGAAATCAGGGATCCGGAGCGAGCCGGAGCCAAGGCGGCTCCTTCTCGTTTTTCAGGCTCCAGCTCCGAGCCTGGAGCTTCTTGGACCCAATATTGGGCTCCAGGCTCCGGAGCTGGAGCTTCGTGATAGGGATGGTTGGCTCCGAGCTCCAGGGCGGAGCCAGTCAATTTTATTTAGCAGCTCCAGGCTCCGGAGCCAGAGCCTCTTCAGAAAACTACAAGGCTCCGGGCTCCGGAGAGGAGCCAGTTGATTTGATTTTCCAGCTCCGGGCTCCGGAGCCGGAGCTTCATGAGAAAAATAGTTAGCTCCGGGCTCCGGAGCCGGAGCACCATGAGAAAAATAGTTGGCTCCGGGCTCCGCACCTGGAGCTTCTTGAAAAAATAAGTCGGCTCCGGGCTCCGGAGCCAATCCAAGGATTTTATTTTCGTAGCTCCGGGCGTCGGAGCCGGAGCTTCTTGGAAAATAGTAGGCTCCGGCCCCCTGAGCGTAGCTTTTAAATTTTATTTGGCAGCTTCGAGCACGGAGTTGGAGTTTCGTGAAGAAAACATAGTTCAGTTTGTTCTGTGCTGATGCAAAGCCATAGGCGGTTCTACGGGGGTGCCAGTGGGTGCCGTGCACCCCCAAGCAAAAATTAAGTACGGTTACCGGGACCGTGAAAGAGGCTTTTGGGCAAGTAAAAACGTCAATAAAAATCGTATTATGAAGCGCAAAAAATTGGCAATATTTTTATTTCATGAATTTTTGAAATCTGCAGGTATTCAATGATTACGGGCAAGGGGTGATGGGAGGAGGGGGATCTCGTAAGATTGTAGTTTTGATGGAAAGTTTTGCTAACAATTTTCTACATTGAATTTATAGGCATTTAAGTAGAAAGGAAGGAGAAAAAAAGAGAAAGGAGGGTAGGAAAGGGATAAAACTTGAGGGCCGAAACTTAGGCCTCCCCTGAGCGATCGTCCCCTCCGGGATCGGTCTCCGACATTTTCCACCTCTGGGCACCTCCAAGCATGAAGGTCTAGAACCGCCTAAGTACAAAGTAATATTTCGAGAAATTGGTCGATTTTGCGTTTGTTCGTTTAGGCTGGTTTTGCAATGATAATGGAGAGAGGATATAATATCTATCTATATGTCGCAGGAAATTAGCAATCGCCGGCAATTTGCAAGCGGTTCACACGTTGTTTCAATAAATCGCAATGATGCGCATCGGCGTAATGCAATTTTTGAGAGTTATGGTCTTCAAAAGTATGAGCTCAGCTTGAAGCGCCTTCATTTTTTGTGATACTCTACGTTTTGTCACGATGTTAGTTTAGTTGCCTGTCCGATCTCAATCCAACTAATGTCACAGAGTTCACTACACGCTCTTCTAAGTGTGCATATTCCTGCCACGTTTTTCAGGATGTAAAAGTGTCTATTCACATTACAGGCAACATAATCAGCACTCTAATCTCGTTCTTTTATTTCTGAATTTTATGATTTCCTATATTTATCCACCACCAGCTTGTAAATTGCCGGCGATTGCGAATTGCCTGCGACATATATAAGCTCCGAGACCTCCTAAATTTGCATATCTGGTAACGCTTTTTGTTAGTTCCAGCGTTCTACCGGGCCGATTTTCATGATTTTTGCGGCTGTCGATGGGAAATTTTCTCTAAATGAGCCCGCGCGCTTTATTCAGATTTTGAAAATATGACCCAGGTTTTATTTTTATATTACGTGGTAAAGTTGCGAATTCTCCCATTTAAACAATTTAAATTTTCATGTTTTTTCACGGTTCATTTGAGCCTTCTACTAAGCCGATTTCCATGATTCTTGCGGCTATCGGCAGGAAATTGTTTCGAGATGAGCCCGCTCTAATCAGATTTTGGAAATAGGACTCAGATTTTTTACAATCACGTTATAAAAGTGAGCGAATACGTAGAATGCTTCCCAACTGCTGCTATGCACCGAAGGGTGCGCAGTGGCTGACAATGAGTAGCCTGCTCATCAGCGCTACTGTTTGAACACAAGTTCGAATGATTTGGACATCAATGCCGTCATACAGCGTTCCGTACTTGCGTACCTGCCTCGCGCCGCGCCGCGCCGCCCGCCGGACTTGCCGCGTCTCTTATCTCCCTTCATAGCATCCTTTTCTGGAGTCTGTCTCACATTCTCTTTCAGTTATGCGTACATTTTACACATTTTTGACCGATTGCGTTGAACTGGTTCTGTTGTGAGATGAGTAACAATGCCTCCTCGCTGAACCGAAACCTAGGTGGCACAGCGGCACCTCATTCACACCTTATCATCCGGAGTTCCGGGCAAGTTCGCCCACTCACACTCGGTCCCTCCTCAGTCCTCCCGGGACACGCTTGCCAACTTCCCTTCTCCTCATTCACTTTGTTTTCCTTATATTGATTTTGTTTTACCTCGATCACGGATACCTTTTCGATCGAGTGTCAAGTCTGTCACCTTCGTCCGTCGATCGCATCGCTCGCCCCTCAGATTTTCGTTCGCTCCCTGCCCATTCCGTTCCTTTCTTCTCTGACTCCCTCATACTAATGAATCCGCCAGAGTGACTTCTCACGCATGAGTTTTGCATTCTCGATTGCCTCCCTCACTTTTGGAATCTTGTCTAATAATGCCGGATTATGCCTCACAATATTTTTGACCACTTCAGTTTTGATTTTAAAAATTGTTTTCTCTAAAACAGGAGAGGTAACTGTTTCTTGTGCGGCATCTTCGGCTCCGTGAACCCCCCCCCCCCCCTTCAATTTTACGGTGTCTTTGGATAATTATTTTTGTAGAAAGGACTCAAATAATCAGAGCAGAGGTGCCCGGTGCCCCGAACTTGTTAAGGAGTTTTTAATATACATGTGGCTCTGTGCTTTCGGACGGAGATCGGAATTTATTTTTGGAAAGATTATTGGGCTTAAAATCAGAAGCTTTGGTCCTGTTTAAACGTATGCTTTTGCCCTTCTTTCAACAATACTTAAACAGAAGACGGTGTACAGAATTTGCGAATATACAGAATACAACTATTTCAACTTCTGAGCCGCTTAAATCGTATCTACAGAGTTGAGGGTGAACTTAATTCTTCACTTCCGTTTTCATTTAATCAGATCTAATGGCAAGATGGCGGAAGGGGGGGGGTAGGGTGTACCTTATTTTTTAGTTTTGCGAAAAGCAATTTGCTCAACCCATAAAAAGTTTCTATGTGATCTCTAAAAGAACTCCCTCAAAGGAAAATGTTTTAAAAAAATGTTTACCAGTGCCTCAAAGGGCCTAAAGGGCCTAAATCCAAAATTAAAAATTTTGGCAACCGACGTATCAATTTTGAGGCAAAATTGCATATTGCAGTTCTTAGGTCGGAAATTCCGTCGGTTTTGGCGTGTCTTCAAGCGTATAAGGTCACAAACGGTCCAATGACGACGTGAGGCTATGGGCCGGCGGGGCGCGCCGCGGTCGGCCGCTGAACGCGCGGGCCAAGACGCAAGCTTTATAGGGTGGTCCAAGTTAACATGGGAATTTGTTTTCGCTCAATGAACCGGCGCCCCCTACATTAGATCTTTACCATCCAAATATGATACCTGCCAAGTATTTTCGTCCTCCGACAGTATATTAACACGTGCCCGGTGCCGCAGTGAGGCTGACAATCTCCAAAAACATTACATTGACTTAAATGGGGCGACAATGGGCCGATCCGCGGTATTTCGTTTTTCGGCTGTAACGATGCATACCACGTATTTTTACTTCCTGATAATATTAAGACCTGCAAACGTGTGACTGTTTTTTGAGAAAATTGAAGAAAATAGCAAAAAATAGTAAAAAAGACGATATTATAAAACTTCGCGACGTTGTACCTCTAAAAAACACCTCTAAATAATTTATCGATCGAATCGATGTCGATAGATTCACGTCGATCGATTCACGTTTTTAATTTTTGATCGATTCATGTCGATCGAATCCATACCTACCCTCCGTATTGAGATTGAGAGGTAGAGCAGCGAACCTCTGATACGTCACAAATAATTAGTTACCAAATATTGGGGTGAATGCGATAAGCGCATGTTGAATCAAAATTGATCGATCGCTCTGATAAAGTAATCGAAATAAATATACGAGAATCGAGACATGGTCTTTTCATGGTTTGCCTGGTTAAATTATTTTTTTGTTTTGGGAGGGAGGGAGGGAGGAGGGGGCAAGCACATAGAATGATTTTTGGTAATTCTAAGTAAACAAAACACATGGTAATAATAGAATTTAGGGACAGAGCTGCTATGGTCTTTAACGCTGGTGCTTTTATTTATCGAAACGGGGGGGAAAAAATTATTGTGATCAATATGAAAATTCATCTGCAATTATTTGCTGAACATGGTAAATCTTGTTTAAACATTACAAATTAACATCTTGATCGTAACGGCATTCAGAACGAAACGGCATTTTGATCGAAGCGATGTTTCAAAGCGGAACAGGTCTTGGAACGATGATCGAAAAAATCGATCGATCGTTTCGGGGACAGGCCTACTTGCATGAGAATAAGAGTTCATGATTTTTGTGAAAACATGGTGATAAATTTTAAATATGATTTTTTAGAGAAAATCTGAGGTCAAATTCGGATTCAGCACATCAAAATCGTATGGGGCACCAATTTTGAGTGTATTAATATCTAAATGGGAAGCCGTAATGATGTTTAATCACCGAAAAGTGAATTGGAACCATACATTTAATGCGACAGGCAGAGGTGACGGTGAAAAGATGGTTGACTCCACACTCGGATGAAAGAAAAAGGTAGCCGTGATCGAAGGCAACGAAACGATGAGGAAAACAAGGTGAATAAAGAGAGACCGAGATCCGGGGAGCGGTACCGGCTGATTACAGGAATCAGGTGAGCGAGCGCCGCGCCGCGCCGAGCGGGTCGTAGCAGTGCATGAATACCTTGCCCGAAAAGATAAGACATGACGCGATTGAGGCGCAAGGGTGCCAATATGGTCTTGGACGACAGGAGGAGGCCACTGTCACTCTCAACACAACCAGTTCAAAGCAAACGGTCAAAAAGGTCTAAAAACGGACGTACGACTGAACGTCTGGCGAACTCCGTGAAGGGATGCACGGAAGCTAAAGGAATAAGATAAGAGACACGGTCGGCGGCTGATGGCGCCGCCGGCGCGAAGCAGATACTTAACGCAGTGAGGTTTCGATATGCTATGAATTTTATATCCATCTATTTCATTTTCATCAGATTAGGAATTCAAGGTTCCCAGAAAAGTTAAGTGCCGGAAATTCCCGAGAAAATATTTCGGGAACGTCTACCTCCGGCTTTTGAGGTATAAGTAATCACTGTGAGCAGGCCCGCCACATCCCATCTCGGGCCCTGGTACCAGTTTTAAGGCCCGCGCCCCAAGCACCGGGGGGAGGGGGAGTCCGAGGGCCACCCCATGAGAAATGTTTGAATTTATAAATCTATTCGGACGCGTTTTGAAGCTTCCATGACGAACTTTTCCATCAATTTCTGCGGAATAAGTACGCTTTTTTTTCTACTTTCAGCACAAAATACGCGCGAATTGTTGCATTCAAAACACCTGGAAAATGTTTATTTTTTTTTTTTTTTTGGGGGGGGGGGCTATGATACTATTTTCAATTCTAAAGGGGGCCAGGCCCCCTGGACTCCCCCTTCGTTTGTGTATGGCAAGGGAGTTGAGCCATGAGCCATTAAAGTCGAGGATGCCCTGACTGGAGACTCTTAGCATCTGACGACGGAAGAAAATGAATTGCAGTTACTAAAAATATCCTTCTGTACTGAAAATCTTGAAAATTTAAGAAGAATTCTACAGTACCCCAGCGTGTTTTTGAAAATTTATTCACCTTTTGCGAAATTTTTAGGGTAAATTTTTCACTTTTTCTAACGAAACAAGGGTTGCATGTGAATTCGTAGTGGTTTTTTACGGGCAGCACGGGCACGAGCCCCTTCCGGGACCCGGGCCCCGGTACCAGTGACCCAGTATCCCCCCCCCCCCCCTTGTGGCGGGCCTGACTGCGAGAGTGGATCAATTGATAGTACTCGGAATGTATTTAAGAGTGGATCTCAATTTCAACCGTAAATTTTTTCCAGAAAAGCAAAGTGTAAACGTGTGAGTGTAAAAATGCATTAACTATTTGCTAAAACGAACGAATTATTTGGTCCCGATCCCGATTGTTTTTTAAACTAACGGCTCACGAATAATTTGATTCCGATTATTTCTTCACTTAACGCCGCACGAATAATTTGTTAGTTGTTTGCTGATAACTAACGAATTATTCGGTTCCAATTAGTTGTCGAATTGACGAATTATTCGGCTCCGATTAATTGTAGATTTGACAACCATGAATCAATCGTTAGTTGTTTGCGGACGATTGACGAATTATTCGGCTCCGATTAAATTGTAGATTTGACAACCACGAATCAATCGTTAGTACTGTTTGCGACGATTGACGAATTATTCGGCCCAAAATCGAAGCAAAAAATCGTATACATCTGATAAAGCAGTTTCGTAATGGAGCTATGGCTCCAGCCCAAAGCTCCGACCTCCGGAGCCTAGACGAATCTGTTTTTCCAGGCTCCGAGCGCCGGATTCCTGCTAAATGTTACTTTTACTCAGCTTCGGTTGCCGGAGCCGGAGCCAAGCCAAATATATAGTCTCAGAAGCTCCGGTCCGGAGCCGGCTCCGACCATGGAGCCTAATTTTAGCTCCGGACCGACGCTGGCTCCGGCCATGGAGCCACATTTTAGCTGTAGACCGGAGCTAGCTCCGACTGCAGAGCCTAATTTTAGCTCCGAGTTCGGAGCTAGCTACAACCTGGAGCCCAATCTGGGGCTCCGGGCCGGAGTTAGCTCCAACCGTTGAGCTAAATTTTAGCTCCGGGCCGAAGCTAGCCTCTACCTGGAGCCCGATCCGTGGCTCCGGCCCGGAGCTAGCTCCGACCGTGGAGCCTAATCTTGGCTCCAGGCCGGAGCTATCTGCGGCCTGGAGCTCGAGCCAGAGCTCCGGCCCGAAGCTAGCTCCAACCATGGAGCCTAATCCTGGCTCCGGGCCGGAGCTAGCTCCACCCTGGGAGCCCGATTTGGAGCTAGCTCCGGACCCCTGAGTGAAATTGCATTCAAGCATAAACGGCGCTTGCAATACTTTGGCCAGAAGGTGACAATTTATGCTCTTTGTATAAAGTCAATGCAAGTTAGTAAATTTTCTGGCAGATCCTCGGGCGTATATTCATTTCCGAGTTACTTATAGAGAGAAGTATTTTCTTTAAAAAAAATTATGGTGAGACAATAAAATATTACTTGGCTTCCCCTAATTGTCATTAAGAAAACCACAGAGAGCATCCAGTAGATAGAAAGATTTATCTTGAAAACTTATATTGGAATAGATTGCTTGTATTTAGATCTAATTGCCTTTCAAAGTCTCAAGCTGCAAGAACTTGTACTTCTAAACTGCCAGATGACATTCTCTCCCTCTAGAATTGCTTCAGAACACATCATTTAGTAAATTCAGTAAATTGGTCCATGTTTTTCCTCCTTGTTCTTTTTGTATAGTTTTGCCAAAAAAAAGTCCTAAAATTTACCTCTCTGTCTTTTTGAATCTTTGTATGACAAAATTAAAAGCTCAAAACTTTTTGTGTAACGAGCTTTTGTTTTTTCTTACAGAGGCGAGAAAATCGAAACCTGAAACGTAAGTCTGATGACACTCGCTGCGCCTGCAAAAGTTCCTGCAAGAAGCGTTGCAGTTGCGTTAAGAACAGTAACAGCTGCTCGGATGCCTGTAAATGCAGTGGGTCTTGTGAAAACGGAACTATGGTAAGTTGCCACCTTCAATTTTAAGCTAATTTTATAAGCTGTTAAAAGATGCTCTTGGTTTTTTCCGGCAAAAAGTGAGAACTCATGAAACTTGACCCGTTTAAAATTTCAAGGGTTTCAATGAAAATTGCCTCCTCAAATTAACCTGTTTCGGGGTTTTTGGCGGTCTGGAAAACCTAAAAAGTCAGAGAATTTTGGAAGCAGCGTTTAGCAGAAGTCAATATAATTTGTAGGAGAAAATCTCTAATTGTATGTGGAGGTTTTTTTCAAAGGTCAAGAAAATTTTGGAGTCAGGGAAAAGGGATAATAGTCAAGGAATTAGGATACAAAGATAATATAGAAACCCTGTGATTTTATACGAACAGAAGTGTGTCCATTTGTACACACAAGGATGTAGAGGAGATTTGCATGACTTGCAGGGTCATTTATTTATGGACTAGATTTTTATAAAAGTATTGTGGAATGTTTCAGGCGCTACCCTCTGCCAGCCGGAACCTTTCGAGCGAGTTAGAAACTTCAGATGATTACAATTCTAGTGGTGCTGAGAATAATGTAAATTTGGATAACACGTATGTTTGTGATAGTGACACAACTTTCAAAAAACCAAGGTAAGACTAACTTAGTGCCAGTCCAGCTTTCTCTTCCCCCCAGTTTCTTCCTGGAAAAGCTCATGGTCGAACATAATATTAATTCCATTCTGACCTTTGCATGTGCTAGTTCTTGCTTGTTTTTTCCCTTGCAATGCTTTTTTCTAATAGTAATTTATCAGAAAAGTATGAACACCTAGACAATTGAGTTCAGTAGAAAGCTACGTCAGATTGAAACAACGTTAAAAGGCTTAAAGCCATATGCTTCTGTGCGACTCAATGTTAAAGATAGAGTTTACCTCCTATTTTTACATTCGAAGTATTCTTGACTTCTGATTTTTGCCAAGAGAAAATGTCTGACTGGGTAAGCTGTAGAAAACTCATTTTTTTTATTTTATTATTTCTTTCTTTCTTTTTGAAAGTGTGGCTTGGTTTCTTTCTGCTCGATTTGTTTCAATATCGCCTCCCTGAAAAAGTTCGTTTTTCTATGAGCATGACCTTATTGCACATATTTTCGTGAAGTAATGGATGGCGAAAGTAAAAAAATTGTCTTTTCAGATTGTGACATTGTAAGTCTCTGCTTATGTTATATTTTTATTTTTTATTTTTTTTTTTTAAAAAAAAAAAAAACTAATCAAAAATTTCTATTGAAGTGTTCTGTGAATTTCCGCCACTAAACATGACCACTTGATTAGTTTCCTTTGAAGAAACTAAAACATAATTGGCGATTTTAAACATTGCAATTGAGTTATGCATTTTGCGCATTTAGCCATCGTTGTGCATGTTTCTTACATTTGTGGACGTAAGCTAGATTTGCTTGGGTTGGGACGAATCAGGGTATTCCAACTGCGGCTCTGGAATTTTTTGGTATGGCATTAGGGAGCAGGAATCGACCTGGTTATAGAGATCCTGGATTTTTTCTTCTTCCTTTCTCTGATTGAAAATTTTGGTATTAGTCGGGAGGAGATTTTGTGTAAGTTAAATTCTTTTTTTCATAAAATCAAGAAAGAGCCTGGAAATGTTGAAACTTTCCTGAACTTGCAATCCTGTCGGTGGACTAGCTTTCATCCTCCCAGGATATTGTTGTTTGTCTGATGTGAAGGGAGAAGCACTTTTATTAGGGCAAGCGGCTCCGATTTTAAGGATTCATGAAATTTTAATACCAATCCACAGTATGAAGAATACGTAGATTGTATATCAAAAAGAAATTTATTCCCAAGTGTGAACAGTCATTCTTCTGAATATTGCTGGTTAGCATAGTCTGAAGTATGCATAACAAGGAAGGTAATTAAGGAGAGATAGGGAGGAAAACAGTCATAACTGGAACAGTCGCAAACTCCCGTGCAAGATTGTGATTTTTTTGCATAACTTCATGGTGCATTGATCCTGAGCCTCGCAGCACTCTCTCTTGGTATGTAGTTAATTTTTCATCAGGAAATTTGAGCCTTCACCAATCCTTGTGGGTCCTTTATGTCGAGACATAAGTATTTTTGTATGCGTTTCTTTTCATTTGGAAAATAAGATCAAAGTGATGAGATCAGTGGGAGAGTGATAATCCAAGGGTCATGAAAAATCTGGAAAGTCAAAGAAAAAGGGAAAGAACATTTTGCTAGACACTCTAATGGAGCCTACACTACCACTACTGAACTACAGGAGGCTGAAAAAAGGAGAGGCGGTTGATTTCGAGCCAAAGAACCGCGTTTTTCACCACAGACTCTCTATTTACAGCCCCCTTCATTCCTCTTTTTACGCCAAGTTCAATATTTTTTGAGTTTTGCTTAAAGTGCGACTCCCGTCTCTTCATTGATGCGGAAGCCATTGTAGTGAATTTCAACATTTTCTAAGTTAATTAATGTCATCAAGAGGTGTAATGTACGTCAAAAGATATAAGACCTCTCTACAAAGGAGGAGTAAAACGTGACTAGGTCTCAACTTTCCGCTGAGTTGTTTTGCCAAGAAGACCAAAAACAAAACCTTCCCCTAAAGAGCAGATTGAGTTCTACAGGAGGTTCAGTGTCCAATCAGATTGCTCGACTGAGAAGACTGAAATTAAGATCTTTCCCTAAGAAGAAAACCCGAAGTTTGAACTTCCAATCAATGTACTTCTCTGAAGAGACCTCAAGCTTCCTTGATTGGTATCTCTCATTGGTGGATGTTGATAATCAGTATTGTAAGTAGCCCTTGAGTCAGTTCTATCAAAATTTTCCCTGTCTTTGCATCATTTTGATTTGAAATTGATTGAAATCGATTGAAATACTAAAAGTTAAGGCCAGTCTAGACAAGGTTTGAAGTAAACTTTCTCTCCGCCTACCTCTTTAAAACTTAGAGTTCAAAAACTAAAAATTTACTGAGGGAAAGGTTTAAAAATAAAGCCTCATGGCCAATGACAATGTTTACCGCTATAGTCATCGGTCAAGTACAAAACCTCCAAAAAATTGATGGTATCCTGCTGTTTTTTCCTTGCAAAAATCTCGAATCTAATCATTCGGATCTAACATCAGGATTTAGTAGTCTCAAATTATCATTCATGGAAGTATTTTTGCATCTAATTTCCTCTCTATCTTTTTTGTTTGGTAGCCATAAAAATTTTAAAGTTTAAAACTTGTGAAATCGCAAAATAATTATAACATGGAAGACATCTGAGAAAAACTGGAGAATATCAAGATTTTTGAACATCAAGTAATATTTTCCACCCTTTGAACTTTCCTCTGTGCAATTGTGTATATTTTTTAACATGAAATCTCAAGGTAAGAAGAAGGGAGATTGTGCCGAAATTCAGGTCTTGTCGACTGGCCTTCGTAACATCTAGATGATGATTTCCAATTATAGTGTTTCAACATTTTCAGTGAATATCCTTAGAACTAGCATCAGAGAAGTTGGTAGTTGTTTCCTTTTGACTGTTATGCCTAGTAGAGGATAATACATTTCCGCACATAGCAGCAGCCAGCGCTCAGTGAATCGAGTCAATAGGAAAGTCGAACAAAATTTAGAAACTTTGAAAGCTTACATCTTCAAAAATACGAATTGACAAAGTTTAAAAGTGGTTCCATTGGTTCTTTCGTTAGAGAAGCACCGCCTGAAATTGAAATTGTGACAAAAGAAACATCAAAATTTGTAATTTTTGGCTAAAATTTAATGTCTGACCTCTTCTAATATTTTGATCCACTGTGCGACGCCCTCAGTCAATCCTTGCTTGCCATTTGATGGCAGGTTCACAGTCACTTGCAAATAAAAAGTTAACAGCTGCCAACTTATCTGAGGCAAGTTACATGTAAAAGAACCAAAACTAATCACATGAAATTTCATGCCATGAGAACAGTAAGCTGTTCCTCGAATAAGTGGGACATGGCAGGAAATCTTCAACACTGCTAACCGAAATTGGGTTTTTCCTATTTTCACCATCAACATTTTATCACTCTATTCAGGCAAGGAAAGAGTAAAATAAGTGTCCTGCTTGGTATGATTTTTCAGCAAGAAGAAACCACTATCACAAGAAGCCCCGTTTAAATGTACCCAATGCAATGCTGTATTTCTGAGGAAACTGAATCTATCTTATCACAAGCTAATGCATACTAGTTAGGCTGGTGTTGTTTGTCTAGTACTGAAGCCCAACCTCTTACATAGGTAATAATCCCTAGGGATACTTCTTATCAATCTATGATGATTATGTGTGGAGTCATCCAGAATGAAAAATGGTACTTGCATTCCCGCTCGCCGTACCGAGGAGATATGATCAACTCATCAAAGAATAAACTATTAAATCTGGAAATATAAAGCTGGGCCATACTAGGGTGAAAGCTTAGCCAAAGTGTTGAAAGGTAATTTTTTGTATGAGCATATCACAATTCATTCAGAGATTGAATTTTTATTTTAAAAAAATAAATAAACAATCACCACATCAATTTGTATCTGACTACACACAATATGTAAAATACTTGACAAGAAACTTTCCAGGATTGAGATGAAATTAGGGTCAAGGGCTAAATAGTTTCCAATTTTTATTTGATTTGCCTGAAAGTTTTACCCCACTTAAAATGAAACAAAATCGAAATCAAGTTGATTCATAGCAAAATTTGCAATTTTGCATTTTATAAACCATGTTCTACTAGACTAGAGACTTCAGTATCAAAAAACATTAATAGATTTAGTCATTTTTAAGAGATCTTTAGTGCTTGGAGTGTGGTGTTTAGCTATTTTCTTCTCCTTACCATCACAAATTGAAAATTTATCATGAATAATGGGCTAAGTGCCAAAAAATCGAAAATTGAGTTACATACAAAGCATTTCATTGTATGCATCAAGGACAGCATGCTGGAGCCTTTAACAATAGAATAGTGCATGTAAAGTTAGCGTTAGTGGTGTGATGCACTGCAGCTTTCAGAAATAATAATGCCATAACTCAAATTCAACTTTTCAGTTAGCCAGTTATTGATGATAAGTCTCCAATTGTTTTCTTAAAGCATACTTTTATGCTTTTTTTTTTTTTTTTTTAATGCTTATTTGCTTTTTCGGATTTTGAGCTTTCCTCATCAATCTCCTTTAAGGAATATTTTTCTTCATTATTTGTATCATTGTGGTGGTATGCTGTGTTAGCATCAGTTGTCTTCTCGGTAGCAAAACAAAATTGACGAGCTGAACATGAACGTTATATGAATATTTGACTGTTGCCGATTTCCTTTGATAAAATTTTGTTTAATCTGGAAAGAATGAAAAATATTTTGCCTCGAAGTTCCCAGTTACACCAAATTAAAGCAAGAGTAAAATTTTCTGAAAATTGTCCAGACAGTTATTCACAAGTTCTCCAAAAAATATACACTTCATCAGATCAAATGTGGCAACGTCTAAGGGTTCTTATGACATTCTTTCTGAGGCAGCAGAAAAACACGATGGAGCTTGCTTTTTGTCACACCTCACCATGCATTTTCGTTTATTCCAGCACAAAGCATGATTTTAGTCAATATCCTGCAATGGCTCAAGTGACAAGCACCTTAAACTTTATGTATTTTGATGCTATGTTTTTCTGACGAACTTCCACACTCTCATCATTAATATTTTAGAATTTCACACAAATGAATGGACCACTGGACAAGGTCTAAACTAAAAAGAAACGTCACATGTTTTCTCTTCAAAATCCAACTTAAACAATGTCTCTCACAACAGGAAGCTCAGAAATCAACTTCTGAACAAAATATTATCAAGTATTATTCAGACAAATCTACCTAATAAAAGTCAGATGATACAAATGACATAATTTGTGTTTTTGTCTTTTTACCTATGTTAATTGTAAACACTTATATCTTGTGTAGAAGTTGATTTTTTCAGACTTCCCGGTGTAAGATTTGTTTTCCTCGTGAAATTTCAAAGAGAAAACATGTTGTGTTGTATTCGAATTTACACCTTGTCTGGAAGCCCATTCCTCTAAAGAGATAATTTTTTACAAAAAATTGTGCAGAAAAGGATTTACGATTTTTATGACTATTACAGACAAAAACAATGAAACACACGAATTAGTTAGTCAATTACTGAGTCCTGTATCTGTCATAACATTTTTATGCTATAATTGAATTGAATCTCCATTTTTCTTGTGACTAAAAAATCACAACAGAAACAAACAGAAAAAAACAAATTTCTCTATAAGTTGCGTTGAAATTAAAATACACAAAATATGTTTAAATAAAAGCATATTATTTAAAAGAACACAGGAACCCAAGAGAGAAACGTTTCGCCCACTGAGGCAAGGCTTTGTGTCAGGTGGAGTCTGCTTTTTTCTAAACAGCAGATAATAATTGGACCATATTTTGCAAGAAGCGACTACTATATGATTGCATTCAATAGGAGGGAGCCAACGAGATTACCGTGCCGTAAAATAGTGCATATTCTTATTTATCTCAAAGAAAATGCCAACGATTGTCTATAGTTTTTGTTTTTCTACCAGAAAATTGTTCATTTAAAAGGAAACAATGGTGTAAACATTGCAATGCATATATTTAGTATTTTTAAAGCAGAGAAAAACTTGCTCGATTTTGAAAATACTGCTATCGCGTTCATTCCCTCCTGCTAAATTCAATCAATTTCCAGCTCCAATTATCAGCAAAGTATCTGTCGCGAGCAGTCCAAGCAGGTATTATGTCAAATGCCTTACAAATGGTCAAATGTTTTTACTTACATTGAAATTCTAATTCTTTTGCTTAATTTAGACAAAATAATTATTCGCTCTTGTAGAATAGTAGTTTCAGTAAAAATCGGCATCAAATAATTGCAAACAAATTAATCTAGTTCTCAAAGGAGCTTTCGTCTCGGAATTTTCAACATGCCATATAATACAGAATTTCTGAAATGTACGTTGACAGTTAAAATGTACAAGGCGTATTTGGAGAGCAAAATGCAAGAAAAGTTTGCAGATTTATTGAATTTTTACACTCCAAACCATCAGACATGCCTAATTTGACTATTTTCTTGCGACATACCTATCCACTCAAACGATGTTGAGGGATTAGACTGTCAGGGCCCAGCTGACAAGACTGTGTCTGGGTGGTGAGTAGTTCCTTCCACTCATCGCCAACAGCTGAGCCTAAAATTGAGCTCCTACTGAGTGTCAGAGATAAAATAATAGTGTACATGATGTCTTTGCATCCTTACAATATTGATATATGACAAAGTGTGAGTTGAACCAAAAAGAGTTTCCATTTGTGTCGTTGATTTTTTTCCAAAATCCGATTAAATCTAGTGTCCATTTTTTCCGAAAAATCAAGCCCAAAAAATCGATTTACAAGGATTCGCCCTGAAAAAAAAAATAGAATTCTAGGATGAGTATTGTGCCATTCGTTTTTCTTAAATTCTCGCCTCACTGAGCGTTGAGTTTAATTGTCCCTTAAATTGGAGCAATTTCGATGACTTCCTCTAGTTTTGAAGAATAATCTAGGCTTGTTGCTTCCTTTGTTATTCAGGAGTAAAATTTTTGTCATTTATGCAATTCAGCATAGTCGCTTTTGATCTTGTTTGTTGCTCTCTCACCCAACCGTTCATCATTTTTTGAAAGTGTTCTTTTTTTCCTTCTTTTTTCAGGTTGGAAATACCCATGCAGCGGAAAAAATTCTTCTCTCAAAATCCTTCTCCTCAAAGTGACACATAATAAGCTGAACTCACTTTTTGTACATAATTACATTTTTAAACACATCACACACTTTTACTGCTTAACTTGTTTAAATCTATGTTTTCACTCGAAAAAGACCTATCAAGCTAGATTTGAACCTTGATGATGAATTTTTTAAATTTTTGACAGATTTTAATTTCCAACTCTAAATATTCAAATAAAGTGTACAAAATTACTGATTTTAAGCACCCTGTGCCTAAGGTGAATGTACCAGTAATAGACACCCATACGGGAATTTTGACTTATTTTTGCCTGTAAATTTTCCACCATTCAACGTGCTTCGATCATGTGGATAATAGTACTAAGTGATATTCAGAACTATTAGATAATGTTGAATGATCTTTGCATGTCTGACAGGTGCTTGCAGTAGCAAAAAATGACTCTAAAACCTCATTTTTGTGCCAAAGATCAAGTACGAACCAAAATTCAACTTTTGTTGTGTTCCAACACAGTCTATCTTTAACCACACATTCATAATGAGGCTTGCTATGTCTTAAATTTTGCTGCAGAAGTCAAAAGGTGTCTAGTACTGGTACACTCACCTTATATCACTTTTAATGTAAATTTTATAAATTTTAATTATTAATAGTGGAAACTTAGCCCACTGAATCATTGTAGAGAGTTCTTTTTACCGTCTATTTTCGTACTTTCTCCTTACATATTGATTCCTGATCAACTGATCAATGAATGAAATAGATACTGTACATTGAGAGGGGTATGAGATGTCAAGCACTAAAGGCTGCTTTATTTCACATGGCGAGACGGATGCACATTTTTGTCCTTTGCTTCACTCGGGGAAAATCACTCAAAAATAATCAGCCCATGTTTTCCTTTTACTGAAGAAATTATTTAAAGATTATTATCAAGATTTTAAGATTTATTTATTTTTTTAAGTACCTTTGAAATATCATGTTTTTATGTTGTGGCATCTCAACCTTTTAGTCCATGAAATGATGAATGTAAAATTTGTTGAACTGACTCTTAAAGTTTTACCCCAAAGAATAAATATAATCTTAGCGTAGAGATTAAAGACAGCTGATCGAAAAGTTGACAAATGAAGCAGCTGAAGACATAATTTCTCCCATTGAGGAGTAAGAATTCCCAACGTCTTATATACTGTAGATGTTGCGAAGATTATGCATATTGTTGGTTTGATATTGTTGGGCACTGTTGGAGAACATACTCGCTTTTGCCTCTTGGACTGTTTTCACATGTCGCAGGCAATCCGCAATCGCTGGCAATATGCAAACTGCCTCGGCAATTGCATATTGCCTAACTGCCTCGCAATTTGCATATTGCCTAGGCATTTCGTGAGCCGCTGGTAATAAATAAAAAATGTAAAATATCACGGTAAAGAAACAAAGTAAACAGTCATAAGTTTACCTTGTTGTGGAGGATGATTGGTTGAACAACCAAATTGAGGCATTCGCTTATGAGGCATTCGCTTCTTACAGAGTTTAATAAACTCTTGGATGATAACTCTAGTAACTTGCTCCTTTTTTTTTAAGTCAAGCTCCATTTTATCCCTCCCACCATGCCCAGTTCTTGTGTGGCATTTAACCAGTTTATCGTACAACTTTTCAAATGGAACCACAAAAATAACAGGATCTTCTAATGATTCTCTCTTAAGAACAATATTTTTCGTGCTTCCGACTTCCAGTAGTTCGTATTTTCTTCTATAATACTGCTCTGTACTAATACTTTCTACTTTGCTGCTGGTTACCTTAAACGTAAACAAAGTCCGGGTGACTGTCAAATTTACGATCACCTTTTTATCAAAGCACTGCCTCTTTCACAGCGTAGATAATGCCTCAGCGGATCCTCTGCCACTTCTCACTCGTTACTATGGCGGAGCCGCCATCTCTTACTTTTTGTTCTTTTTCCCATTTACACTAATTATTTTTGATTCACTACTTGCAGCTTGTGAATTGCCTAAGCAATTCGCCGGTTCGCAAATTGCCGACGATTGCGGATTGCCTGCAACATATATTTTCGATTTTAGTCCTCTTCTTGGGAAAAACGTCATCATGCTTTCGTCATCATTTACTTTAATTCGTTGTCAAATAATAGAAACGATTGCATGATCCTAGCAATGTCAGATAGAGCCTGAACAGCTCTGATATTTGTCTCTTCTATTTGCTAAAATCTGCCCATACTTTTTCCTGACATTTGGGAATATGAGACCATTCTCTGAGCAAGTTTTTAGAACAGATCCAAAGAACCTGTGATATATAAAAATGTGTATTTTTGAATTTCTGTTAATCCTTTGAACACACTTTATATAGCATGTATATAATTTTTTTTAAAATTGTGACCTTAATATGTAAATTATTGTGAAAAGAATAGCTTTGGTTACGTTATCAATAGCTCAAGGTCTTGCAGTCATCAAATACATTTTCTGCTAAACTTCATCTTACCCTTGATGTATGTTCTTGAATTCTACCTCAGTGCACCCCTTAACATGACAAAAAATCTGACAAAGGGAGGCTACCGATTGTCCCCCTCAGATTGGGTTCAAATTTGGCAGAGTGGTAGAACAAGTTAATATACGATACCGTATTTTTTTTTAGGTGCCAATGCCCAGCCGTTTTTGAGTTATAAATTTTTGAAGTTGCCGTTTTTTCGTGTCAGCGACGCGCTCAAGTTGAGCCTACTGTGCGCGCACCTTTTAATGCAATCCGAGTATCCTGGCGTTCATGTGAGATAGGTGCCCAAGCGGTAGCGCACTCGCCTACAGTGCTGCAGGTTCAGGGTTCGATACTTGTTCCGTGAAATTAATTTTTACAATTGATTATTTTCTTTTTTAATCACTTCATCACAACAAATTGTAAGTCACCTTTTAGACGTTGTGATGCTAATTATATTTTTTCCCTTTTTTTTCACTCATTAAAAAAAAAAAAAAATACATAAAAAATAAATAAAATCATAACGTCTACAAGGTGACTCACAATTTGTTGTAATGAAGTGATTAAAAAAGAAAATAATCAATTGTAAAAATTAAATTCACGGACCAAGTATCGAACCCTGAACCTGCAGCACTGTAGGCGAGCGCGCTACCGCTTGGGCACCTATCTCACATGAACGCCAGGATACTCGGATTGCATTAAGAGGTGCGCGCACAGTAGGCTCAACTTGAGCGCGTTGCTGTCTCGAAAAAACGGCAACTTCAAAAATTCATAACTCAAAAACGGCTGGGCATTGGCATCTAAAAAAAAAATACGGTTTCTTATATTAACCTATTCTACTTCTTCGCCATTTGAACCTGATCTGAGGGGGGCAATCGGTAGCCTCCCCTTGTGAGTAGTGTAAGTGTTTTTGTAGTTTTCAAAGATAATCACTATTTTAAGGCTTTCAATCCGTCTGCAAATGTAAATTCAACCATCACAGACTCATCAAGAAAATTTCAAAAGCGGTTTTCTTCTATATCCTTGCCAACTGTTTCATCTCTAGAGGGCATTTTCTTTAATTGAAGAGCCCTCTTTAAACTTCAACGCAATTTGAGCTACTTCAATTACTTACATTCTTTTTTTTCCGGCCTCTATTCTGATCAATCTGTGATGAGAGATGAGAGTGTCAGGAATACTTTTGTAATAGACTGCAGTCGATAGAAAACGAAAATACCTAGCTGAGGAACAAATTTAAGCATTCTGTTGAAGGATTTCTCTTCAGAACTTCACCGAGAGCATGATTCTTGCCGCGGAAAGCACTATAACTAGTATAAAAATAATAAGTCCCGACCAAGGCATTAACGTTCTTATCTAGCACTTGTTACGAATTTTCTACTCATATGGAAACTAGAGAACACTTGAATCAAATTATGCACTACAACGGTTTTTGCAGGTTTCTCATCAGTGAGTAGTGTTCCTTCCTCATCTTTTGTTCTCTATAGAATAAACAACTTGTCAAAGCTGAGTCGAAGCTGCGATATTGAGTACATAACCAGCTCATTTTGCATCTACAAGAGCAATTTTTCCAAATAAATCCTGGACTCATTTTAGAGCAGTCTATGTGCATAGCAAGATTATAATAAACAGGTTCTGCAACTTCCATTAGGAAATATGAATAAAAATATTTGGGACTGAACTGCGACAAATCTGACCCTCAGTTACAATATCTAGATATAAAGAGCTCTAATTGTTGCCTTCTTTTATGTTCTACTTTTTTTAGAGACTCATTGCGATGCTTAGGTGTCTAAAATCTTTGATTTTTTTTATAACGGTAGTGACTCAGGCATATGTTGTTGAGGTTTCGAGTATAGAGCACATTGATGGCCAAAGTGCGAAACCTTGTATCTCCATTGCGATGTTTCAAAATTTCCACTTCTGTTTGATTCCTTCCAGTGGGCACCAAAGAATCCAAATGATCACCATTCAATGTCCCCAATTAATATCGCAATAAACTAAATTTAATTGAACCAGAGGATCCCATTTCTTTTTTAGGTCAATCGTTCTTGAATGGGTAGATTGATGAGAAAATTTACTGTATTCAAGTTTTTCTTATCAATTTTTGTTTTTTGCAAAAGTTTAATTTTTAACTCCAATACATCCTGCAATAATTAAATACCTCATGGGAAGGTAAAAAGGATGAGGACCAACCAGGATATATTTAAAGTATGGACTGCAATTATTAATCTTGCTCCTCAAATGAGGTTCACATTTTTCCTGCACAACATCTTGAAATTTTCCGAACAGATTTTCATGATTTCTCAATCGTCAGTAGGTAATTTATCTTCAGATGAGACGGCTGTCCTTAAAATCTTATATCATTATTCAGGATTTTTATTGTCGCAATTGCTTCTCAGGAGGCTGCCGTTCCAAGGAGGAACATATGTGAGCATTCGAATACTGCCAAATTTCATTCTAGAAATAATTTATTCTAAAAAAAATTATAAATATTTGTCCCTGGAATTTTCAGACTTTTTAGATCAAATTACGAACAAAATTATCTGAAAAATCGGAAGAAGAATATTTTCAAATTTTCCTGAAAAGGTGTGGCTTGTCGAAGAAAATTTGGCAATGTCTGAAGGTTCATACAGTGTTTTTTCTCAGTACGGCAGTAATAGTTAAAATTGTCTTTTGCAGGAGCGGCCGAAAGAGATGTTGCCCGTGCGAATCGGTGGAGTTTGCAGGAAGGAGCAGGAGCTGTCGAAAGAAATTTCGCCCAGGCAAACTAGAGGAATTGGAATATGAGGTATTAGATTTGTCTCTGTTATCTTTGAAGAGGGATTTATCAGGGCCAGTCAGCATAAAAAAAGGTTTGGGGTTCCCAAATTGTGGAGTTCCAGATGTATCATTGCTGTTTTCACTCTTGGTATTAATTTTTTAATACCCTAATAAAATTGATTCGGGTAGTAGTGAAGAAATTTTTTAAGAGCCGAAAATTTTAAATTAAAGGTTCATAGCACTTGAAAAAATCCTTGGGTAATATTTGAAACTTTTTGTTGAATTTTCAGATTCTTGCATATCAGGAAAATTGCCTCAAAGTACTTAAAACTTGTTGAATTTTCTATGATCTAACCATTTAATTGCAAAAGATTGCTCTTCCTCTTCTTTGCAATAGCAATTTTAAAAATATTGAGTGGTAAGTGCTGTGCATACAGAAGGGCTTAAGGTTCATAATTTGATTGGTACCTGAATCTGGAAGATAAAATTTTTAAAATTTTCCTTTTTTTTCATTTTTGAATTTTCCTGAAGCTGATTTGAAACTTTGACACCATCCTGCCTCATTATCCAATTTAAATGAAGCATCACGTTGTAGATTTGGGAGGTAATTCTCTATCAAGTTTGAAACTATTGCGAATATTCAGCTAGAATCAGGTTGGAAATGGCCGATTTTGGGTGAGGTTCTTTTTCCAACTCTAAGCATTCTACGCCTCCAGGATATCCCTTCACTGTCCAGATTTGCAGAACTGCAAAATTTTCAACTTTGTACTGTTCCAGGTTGAAAAAATCTTAGCATTAAAAGAAACCAAAACAGGGAAAAAATACTTAATTAAATGGAAGAATTTTCCCCAATCAGAAAACACATGGGAGCCGGAAGAAAACTTGACATGCCCGGACCTCCTGAAAAAATTTTTCAAGAAGAGACAGTAAGGTAAGTTACCTCCGTTTAATTGTATCAGAAACCAGAATTTTTGTTAATCGCTGGAAATAAACAACTATCATTATTAATAGAAAGTAACAAATACAGTGATAAGAGAGAGAGAGAGAGAAAGAGACATAATAGCCCGAATACAGACAACAATAAAAACACACTAAAATACAAAAAACAAATGGGTATACAAGGCTAGAGGAGACATAAAACAAACCAGGACGTTTCGTGCCAATTACATGCCATGCAAACTGAGTTTGCACTGATTCCTACCTCGGTCAGTTGCATGCTCATTTTCTTGTTCCAATTTTTACTTTTTTTAGCTTCTGTTACAGTTGAGAATGGGCATGTAATTGGCCCGAAACGTCTTCGTTTGTTTTATGTCTCCTCTAGCCTTGTATACCCATTTGTTTTTTTTATTTTAGTGTGTTTTTATTGTAACAAATACATGCTCTTCATAATACGATGATTTCCGAAAAATAAAACTAAAGACTAATAATTGAACAGATATTGAACAAATTGAGGTGGAAAGTACATGATTTTATACACTTCCCAAGACCTTTGAGGTCTTTACCGATCCACTTGGAGGAAGCTGGTTTGGGGACATGGCAAGTCGTGAGATATCGTGGATTTCCATGCCAGTGACAGGGTCGGGCGAGTTAGATGCAAGTTTTTGAGACGCGATTGTTTATGTCCACGCGCGGAGCTTGCGGCGAGAGTTACCCTGGCTTCCGGCGATTCGGAAGTCGGAGTTGGGCACGGAAGCTTTGGGCGTTGGCATAAAAGCTCGCGGAAGCTGCTCGTACGGGGTCAGTCGATGTGTGGTTCTAAAACTCGGACAACCCGGTGTAGCTCCCATTGGAGCAGCTAAGTCAGAGAATAAAGAGTAAGTTGTAAAATATAAAGTGTGGTTCCGCTTTCTCCCATAGGGTTCTCACTACAATATCTTTACATTATTGAAGGTATGATTATACACGAGGTATTCAAAGTTTTGTGAAAGGTTAGTAAATAAATAAAATGTGAGAGGATAGCTTTATTCATTGCAAATTTACAATGAAACAATATTTAATCAGATTAAAATCTTTGCGTACCAACTATATTCTTAATCTCTAATTTTGCTTGACTATTGCTTTGCAGGAATTTGTGAATGATCTCTCATCAATGAAAATCATGGACAGATGCTGAACTATAAAGTAAGATTTCAAGAGAACTGCTTGGGAAGATGTACTTTGGCATTTGCTCTTGAGTTTGATTACGTTAAATCATGTTAAACAACGTAAGTTACTTTTCCTCGTAGATGTTTTTCAAAAATATCTTTTCTTCCCTTTTTTTATACTACAGTACTCCGCCATGTGTCAGGTTCACCAAAAAACCATCCAGTTTTTTCTCTATCTGCTCGGTTATTTAGTGTATTCTTTTTCTCTTTTTTTGTGAGGATTTTTAGGATATCTTTTTCCTCATATCCATTATTGCCTGCAGCTTTCTCCAAAATCCTATGTATTTTTTCTCTGCTATAGTCTTTCTTTGACTGTGAGATGCATTTGTCTGTAGATTAAGCTGTGATAATCTGACATTTTATGTCACCAACTGTGATACAAATTATTCGGCATTATTGGATATGTGAAGCAGGGTTCTCTAGGTGTTGAACTTCTATCTAACCTTCACTATTTTTATCATCAGATCTAGATAGTTAAATTTCTTATTTTCTAGTCCTGATGTTCTGGTTATAGTTTCTTGGTTTGACCAGGGTGATCTTTATCTTAAGGTGTATTTTGTTCCTATCTCCCAGGAATTGTTAACTTGAAAATAATGTACTCTATCGGGAGAAAAATGGGATATCTATATTTTCTTTCAGTTCCGATCTTTTGGAAACTTGTAGAGTCACTTCTTGACAATGTGCATTTTGAACTTCTAAATGCCCATCCTTAGATTTTTTCGAATGGAATATTTTTTATTGTTTGACAAAAATTGAAACATTGCGAAAAGGGGACAAAACACAAGGAATAGCGAAAGGTTTACAAAGTATTGGAGACATAGTTTTAAGTCATTCGGTTCTTCCCTGTGTTTTACCTATCAAAAAGGTTTTAATTTCAGTGTTTTTTGAATAAATAATCCTTTTAACAAGACCTAGAGATGGGCATATGAGTTCTGAAAATAAGCGTTGTATGTAGAAAAGTAACTCCTATCCAAAGAATTAGTTAGCTTCTCTGTCAGTTTCTTGCCACACTATAGTTATGTCATCTACCCTCCTGAAATGTCTGATTACAGTGTTGTTACTAATAGCTTGCTTTACCAAACCAAATTGAAAAGAATTGTACTGATTCTTTGAGAGTGAAAATTACCCAAGTGCCGATTGATAAAGTATTAAATTTTTTGTGCACATGCCTTCGCTTTTGACAAGATGAAGACGTTTTTATTGAATCAGCCGGAAAAATTGTGCTATCCATGCTAGAGAGAATCTTAGACCCAGGCCAGACGCTCCAATATCGAACTTCAGCTTTTTTTAAATTCGAAGAGCCAGATTCAACTCAGCCAAAACTATTTGGACTCAGAGACGCAATTTTATGAGCCTTGACCAAAACTTGAAGTGTCTGCACTGGGTCTCGTTTTAAAATCATCCTTTAAAAGCTGAGCGAATTAGAATATTTTACAATACTTTACTTTTTATTTTTGATGAGATAAAAAAAAAGTTTCAATGTTTAAAACAGAGAATAACTTATAGTTATACCAGAGTGAAACAAGTTAGACGACTGAGAAATAGGGAAATTAAAAACGTTAGACGTATAACCGTAGATTTTCTCATTTTATTGCACACCTTTCTCTTTTTTTTAATCGATCTTTTTTTTCTGGAATATCAGATTTTAAATTCCTCAAAAGCAATTGTTCCCTAGCCTATCAAAGGTAAAACTAGCCCAGTATTCTAGAATTTGTTAAAGGTATCTGTTATCTTAGAATGTTTATTTTTGTCACAATCATTGGAATGTCACGGGACATTAAAAATACCATGTTCAAATTTTATTGAATATTTTTTTTAAAACGTTGCTTTTTCCAAAAGATACTGGAAAATTTTTTTCTAAAATTTTAATTTTGTTGTGATGTTGTTAAGTGTTATTTTCATGATTATTTGTTTGTAGATTGTTTCGTACTCAATAATAAAATGTGGCTGTTCGCCATTTGCTGTTAAAATTTCAGTTTTTTGTTCTCACCAACAGTGTGGATGACATAAGCCAATAAACCAACAGAAGAAGAAGAACAGTGTGAATGCAAGCTCAGTAGAACAATGGCTTACAGCAGTAGTTTAGGCAAGATATACTACGGAGTAGTATGACATAAGACATAATACTTAATTAGTACTTACGAAGCGCAGAGTGAAAAAGTAACAAATAATTCGTTTTCCTCCATATAGTGTAGCCGTACGTGTGGACACTGAACTTGAGAAAAAAAAATAATATATCATATCTCCTCCAGTACAATCAATTCATGAGATGAGCTCCTTACATGAATTGAATATGCCACGCTTGCTGAGCAAAAGCAAGAGATGCGCGAGTTAGTTAGCCCGAATTTTTTCCCCGTCCAAAGTAGAAACAAATTGACAGGGGTTATATGGGCTAACTTCTGAGCATCAAAATTGAAAATTCTCTGATCGGGCTGAATTTCAGGCGGTCCCCTGTGAATTGACTCGAGGAGTCGAATTTTCTGGTCTAAAAAGCTCCACAAGCCCGCCGATTTGCGCTACAGCTAAGTACCGCGTATCAAAAAATCATCAACAATTTTATCAATTGGTGCTTCACTTCCATGACAACCTCCCCTCAGTCTTTTCATTCATGGTTGCTAAGATTCTCTTCCCCGATCGCGGATAAGCGAGTCGCGGATAGCGTGGTAATGCCGCAAAAATTCGATCGCGGATAAGCGAATCCGCGGATGGCGGGGTCGCGGATGCCGGAGTATTACACTATGTCTTTTTTACCATCTGGTATATCTTCAATGGAGATGTTGCATGTGTGAGGAATTTGCGATTTGACCATTGAGTCTTATGGAAAAGTTTGCGAGAAACACGATGGTGCCACTGGTTTTCCCTGATTTCAACTCCTAAGCTCAAAAAAGGGTGCGTCCGGATTCCGTCCCAAAGACTCCGAATTGCGTCCGGCGGGACTCTCCGAACTGCGTCCCAGATCGCGTCCATTTAATTCTTAAGAAAAAAGGTGTGAATGACAACATTGCTCACCTTTTTCTCATATTGATACCAATGTCCGGAAAGGAGAATAAAGTAAGTAGGAATAGAGCGGTGAATGGTAGGGTTGTTTGAAATGAAGTACCCACATTACGAAAACCGTTTGGCGAATGGAGATCAGGAGAGGCTCGTCATAAACTTTAAAACAAATAATCCAGGGTGTAAGGGGCTATTTCGTCACGGTAGTTTTTACACTTTGAAACAAATAATCCAGGGTGTAAAGGGCCCTTTCGTCACGGTAGTTTCACTTGAAAAATTACTTTTTTACTGGCCAAAAATGTCTACTGCTGCCCCTTTTTTTACAGAGTTGCTGACTTTTTGTCTTGTCAAATCGTTATCGTCAACTTTTTTGTGATTTTGTTTCGTATGAGATTCAATAATTTCGCCATCGATACTAACTTTTAAGAAAACACCGGCAATTTTTCACTGAACATGCTCGATCATCATCGATTGACATCGCCTTTCATATGCGGTGTTGCCACCTTCCCAATATATGCGCCGGGCGCAATTCGGATAGAGCTCGGGACGCTATTCGGAATTGCCAGGGACGCAATTCGGATACAGCCCTCAAAAAAGCTCTCAAAGTTGAGGGCGTAACGGAGGGAATATCCCAAGCTATCCTGAGAAATCGAGGATAATAGCTCACATCCTAGCGATTTTATCGCCGATAAAATTACAATATATTCCGATTTTTCCGTTGAAAAATGCTACTTGGAGACCAAGAGAAGTCAGGAAATTTTTCTAGGTGCGTTTAGCAGTAGTGAGAGTAATTTAAAGAGGAAAAAATCAAAGTGGAAGGTTAATTCAAAAGTCAGAGAATCCAAAAATTTTGGAGTCAGGGAAAAGCAAAAATGGTTAGGGATTTTGAAGATGAAAAAATTATGGCAACCCTGAATGGATTTTAGGGTCAATGTCGGAGATTCTCCGATCGGGCTGATCATAAGATATTCTCCTGTAAAATGGCCTGAGGAGTCCGTTTTTCTTGCCTGAATAGTTCCACGAGTCCGCTGGTTCGCGCGATCAGCGAGAAGGCGAATTTGTCAAAAATGGTCTGAAACGCTCGTTCCTCAGCTCAGGAAGCCCTCGAAGAGCTTCGGGGCCGTGCGAAACTGGTGCCATTAATATTTTCGTTTTTATGAAATCACCCTCGTGCGCCTGGGTGCGCCATGCGCCAGATTTAAGCTTATAATGGTCCTGCGTAATCGATGTGAACACGCTGGAAATTTTCGGATGGCTCTTCCCACGGGTGTGGCGGTGCGGATTTTGGCGAAGATTTAGCTGTCATGCATTCTTCACATTAAGCTACCAAAGATTCGATATCTTTCCCTAGTAAAAATGGCAAGTGTTAGGTCAGTGAATTTTCCACTGAGGTCAGTGCAATTTGCTCTGAGGTCAGTTCAGTTTTCTCTGACGTAAGGGTTCCCTCCACGGAACTTGAAAATTCAGTGAAAAATTATCCGGTACTACCGTGGGCAACTTGCCGTTTGCAGCTCTTATCTCCGATAAAAAAAATATATTGTGGTGGGGACCCTTCGATGAAAAAATTGTCCCCCAAAATCCGGCATCGGGAACATCGGGGGGGGGGGGGGGGGCGGCAGAGATGGCGGTCAAAAATGATTAAGTATATTGCCGTGCTAAGGAAAAACGCCGTATGAACATCCGAGAGTTGATACATTTTTCCGGATTCAACACACGTGTTTTTTAGGAAAGTTGTTAATTTTTCCCATCTTGCAATTTTCAGATATTTTTGATGAAATTGCGAACGAAGTTGTCGAAAAAAATCCGACAAAGAAAATTCGAAATTTTTCCAGTAAATTCGGTTTTTATTGAAGGAGATCTGGCAACGTCTAAAGGCTCACACGGCGTTCTTCCTTAGGGTGGCAGTATATCGATGGTGAAACTGCAGTAATGCGTGTCTCGGTTTGCGGCGTTGCAGACTGCTAGACATACTTAATTTAAATTTTCTACATCGAAAACCAATAAACTTTATTTCTTGAAAACTCCGGTGATTTTTTCCTTTCCATGTAAAAAATGTTCTGTGAAAATTTCAAGCGACAACGTCGCTTTGGTCTCCTTCTAAAAACTAAAATAGGAACGGAGATTTTAAAATACCGCAACCGAGATACACATTTTAGCAAGTTCACCGTCGACATGGTAAACTATAATTATTCGGTAAAGTGCATCGATGCGACGTGCGAGGTCTCGCGAGGGAGTCGGCGCGGTGTCATCCGACGACTAATACTCGATGAGTGATATTTTGAAATTCGTAATTCCTTTATTTGCAAAACTGGTGACTTTTTTGAGGACCTCAGCGTGCGAGGCGTTGACTCATCTGTTGACAGAGCCAAGGTGCGCTATCGTGCCGATTTACTCGGACCCGAAAACACGGAAGTTCAATTAAGATAAGGTCCAGATTCCCGCTCCAAGCTGAAGAGGTACGCGCTGAAATGCTCCAGTCCCCTTCTTTCGGTGTTTCCCTGCAAAATCTGCGGACTAGTCCTAAACCGCCTTCCGATTCCATTTTTTTAAAATTCGCTTCCCCTCGAGAAAGAAGAAATTCTCATACTTGAAATCTTTTTTTTAAAAATTTTCTGTGCGATTCTCGGTTACTGAAAAGAAAAAAGAAGTTGTGCAGTCAAAATGCGGTTCGTGCTGATGAGTTTTTTTAATTTTTGCTTTTTCTTTGTTTTCTGTAACGGTGGCCAAAAAATTTTGGCGACGAATCCTAACTGGTGGAAATCGACGATTTTCTACCAGATCATCGTGCCGTCTTTCAGGGACTCCAACAACGATGGAATCGGGGATTTTAAGGGTAAGACGAAGTTTACAAACCTAATACGTACCTTTCGTATGAATATTACAGCTACAGCATAGGGAGTTGCCTCAATATTGCCGCGCTACCTTCCCTATACTGTCACGATATTGTCAAAAACGCAATATTCCTTTGGATTCACAAGGGGAGTTTACGAAGTGACATCCTGGGATTGGGTTCATTTTGCTTGTACATGAAGAATAGACAAATCTAAGGTTGACGTATTTTTTTTTAGCCGCCAACTCCCAACCGTTCTCGAGATATCGATTTTTAAAGTTACGATTTTTGCACGTTTCCGCGCGGAGTTCCGGCGAGTCAACTGAGCGCCGGCAAGCTGCACGAAGCGCGTTTCCTATCAGCGCTGCAGACCGGCCATCCCGATCAACAGTTCCGTGGCCGAGTGGTAGGGTGTTCGCCTACTGTTCCATCGTTCACGGGTTCGAAACCCACTCCGTGCCGTAGCTTTTAGAGTACACCGCAATGCGTTTTTACAAGTTTTCTTTACTTTTATCACACACCAAGGGGTCCGCCCCCTGGCCGCTGCGCGGCCCAACCTCCGGGGCGAAAAGACGCGCTCCGGGGCGAAAAGACGCGCTCCGCGGCGAGCGAAATCATCGAAATCGACAGTTGACGGTTGGCAATTCAGAGTAAGAAAAAAGTCATTAAGAATATTGTGTGGTGGGAAATTTTTATTTGAAACATCATTTTATCATTCAATTAAAATTATTTACCCAGTAACCGTCAACGGTCGATTTCGATGATTTCGCTCGCCGCGAAGCGCGCCTTTTCGCCCCGGGGGTTGGGCCGCGCAGCGGCCAGGGGGCGGACCCCTTGGTGTGTGATAAAAGTAAAGAAAACTTGTAAAAACGCATTGCGGCATATCCTAAAAGCTACGGCAAGAAGCGGGATTCGAACCCGCCATCGATGGAATAGTAGGCGAACACCCTACCACTCGGCCACGGAACTGATGATAAGGATGGCCGGTCTGCAGCGCTGATAGGAAACGCGCTTCGTGCAGCTTGCCGGCGCTCAGTTGACTCGCCGGAACTCCGCGCGGAAACGTGCAAAAATCGTAACTTTAAAAATCGATATCTCGAGAACGGTTGGGAGTTGGCGGCTAAAAAAAAATACGTCAACCTTAGATTTGTCTATTCTTCATGCACAAGCAAAATGAACCCAATCCCAGGATGTCACTTCGTAGACTCCCCTTGTCAGTCCATATCTCGGCACCTTCCGGTCTAAGTATCACAAGCGCCATGCGACATTTCAAAATTCCCGCCGCAATTTTATTCTTTTACAGAGAAATTGTTGGTCGACTTGGTTTAAAAATTTCACTGAATTTTATCGGCAGCGCAAAGAAAATTCAGCGAAATTTTCGGACGTGCTTTGATGAACAATTGCTCTGTAAAAAAATAAAATTGCGGCGGAAATTGTTAAACGTCGCATGGCGCTTGTGATACTTTGGCCGGGAGGAGACGATCTGGTGTTCGTAGCGTGGCAGAACGGGACCAACTTTTTCCGTACGTACAGAAATGACATAACGACGGTGAAACTACCAAACCACGTATCTCGGTTTGCGACGTCGCAGACTTCCTGTCATACTTTATTTTTTAGATGAAAAACTACTTAACGTTCAGTCTTGAAAATTTCTGTGATTTTTCCTCTTCGTGCGAAGAAAATTCTGTGAAAATTTCAAGGAATGATATTGATTTGATCTACTTCAAAAAAATAAAATGTGAGCGTAGATTTTTAAACACCGCAAACGAGATACGTGGTTTGGTAGTTTCACCGTCGATAACTGCTATCAATTGATTTTCAGATACAGATTGGGGCTTTCGAAAATAAGCCCGCACCCGTGGTCAATTGGATGGTGCGCGGCCATAAACTGGACATTCGCAATTCTTCGACTTTTTTTTTAAAAACAAAAAAACAAAAAAAAAACGCCTGTTTTAATATTCAAAGAAGTAGAAAAATAAAAAATAGAAAAATGTAATATTTTTCTGAAAAATCAAAAAAATCGAGGAAGACGTACCTACATTTTACACGCACGCTTCGATGGCCAAAGCAGTGCCCTGGTAAAAACTGGTGGTAGAATCTGTGTTCCAAAATACCATAGACCTGCAGCCGGCTGTAAGATTTCCAATAGCTTCTATAGCCGGCAACACAATTTCCTATAGCATTTTATAGCCGATGATGGCGATTAAGCAACAGCCAGGCGATAAAGTGTATACTAAACGTTACGAATTACGGATGCTAGTGACTTTTTGGACTACTGCTCTCTTTTTGGGCCGTAGTATCTTGATTTATTTTGCCAGGAAAGCTCCTTACTTTTGATGGATGCCTGCCAGTCCTAATATATCAGAGCGCCCTCAGTTTCGTATGATACTGTGCAATACGTCTGGTGTGAAATAGTTGCTTCAAGCGCTGTGGCACGCTGCGGTGCGGCAGGCGGGCAGCCAGCGCGAAACGCGCATTGGCGCCTACAAACCTAACAGGGATACTTCACGCGTTGCGCAATGCGTGAAGTATCCCTGTTAGGTTTGTAGGCGCCAGTGCGCCGCCGCTCCGCTTCGTGTTAGGCTCCAATATTTAATCTGGCGGAGTCAGCGTTATTCAACTCATGATTTTAAAAAGTTTGCATGGATTATTCTCATTTTAATTGATGAAAAAAATATGTTTTAAAGGAAAATATAATGTGTGTTTTGTAAATATCAAGGTGGTTCCGTATCAAACTTAATGATTTCCAAAGCACACGAATTTCTACACAATTTCTTATAGCCTTTTATAATCGATGGCGAAAAAGCAACAGCCAGGCGATAAAGTGTAAAGCCCCGCGACAGGAACTATAGCCCGACTGCATAATTTTTTATCGCTTCGTATACAGCCCGGCCGTATGATTTTCTCCGCATTCTACAGCCAGCTATATGATTTTCTGTAGCCTTCTTCAGCCGGCTATAAGAAGTCCCATGGTATTTTGAAACGCAGCTCTTATCGCCGATTTTTACCAGGGTGGCGTGGCGTGAATTGCATAGGTATATCGATTGTTATGCCATTTAGACCTATGGAAAAGGATCGATAAACAGGGTGTTCGCAGAGAACACCTTAATGATCGATTCTTTACCATAGGTTTCAATGGCATAACAATCGATACGTCGCAAACGACCAAAGTGCAAAACCACGTATCTCCGCTTGCGACGACTGAGACTTCCTGGCATGCATTACGTTTTCTTTGGAAAACTAGTCAACGCACGGTCGTGAAAACTTCCTCGATTTTTCTTCTCTGTCAGCTGAATGTTCTGTTTGTATTTCAAGCTGTTAAGCTGGCTTGTTTCTCTTCGAAAAAATAAACTTGGAGCGGAAATTTTAAAACCATGCAATGAAGATAAGGGGTTCCGCACTTTGGACATCGACGTGCTTTGTTTTCATCTATTTTTCCTTTGTCTTTTGACAAAAGGAAAATAGGCCGTCAGTGCCACTAGGGAAGATTGACAGAAGAAATTTGCTTTGAGAAAATGCACCCTTGTTTGTTTCAGGAGCGAAACAGGGTCTAAGCTACCTGAAGGACTTGGGGGTGGGCACCGTTTGGCTGAGCTCCTTCCACAAGTCAACGCCACCGCTTACCGACTTCGCTGTCATCGATTTCAAGAGCGTTCATCCTCAGTTCGGAACGCTGGCCGATTTTCAAGACTTCATCGCTGAAGCCAAAAGCCTTGGTAACTATTACTGCCATTATTTCCCTATATCCTTCCTCTCACATGCCCAAGTAGCACAGATTAGCAATACATTCAAATCCACAGGAAAATCATTGCTACTGCTTCGGAGTGATGTGAGTGTTGCCTATCTACAGATTGAAGGGGCATTTATTATTGAAATGAATTGCAATGAAAAAATAAGTTCGAAATTTTGCATTGAAAATCGTCTGTATTTCTGATAGGTGCATGTAATTAATCTTATTGATTGTTTATAAATGACAATCATAGACCAAATGATAAAAAATATTGCAATTTTATTTCAGCATTTTCATTACGCCGTGCTACTTGGGCTGTTAGTCTTGCACGTGTAGGGGGAGACCGTGAAAACTGAAGAAAGACAGGGAATCATAAACATCCAGGAAAATCGGGGAAAAGTCAAGATTCTGACCGTTGTCAAATAATTTTCCGGTGCATCAGAGTGTGTCCAAGGAAAGTGGGCCCACACGGCAATTTTACAATTAATAAATGTTAAAATTATTCTGACTAGATCAGAGTTCAGTGCAAGTTTTCCATCTAATTATTGAAGCAGGGTCGGATTTAGGAGGTGGCCACATGGGCCGCGGACCATGGAGGCAAATTTTGCAATTTTTTTAAATGTAGGTGTCTAAAAAAAAAAAAAAAAAAAAAAAAAAAATCGGATTCAGAAAAAAAATTACAAACGAGAAAAGGCGACAAAATTTCTCATTCCCTAAGAGTATAGTAATTTCTAATTTTGTCGTCTTTCGGTGATACAAGAAACAGCACCTTTAATTATTCAAGTTAAGAGAGAGACCAACCACGCAATTAGGCCTGGAGCGGCGCGGGGCAGAGAGCAATGATGACGAGGACTTGAGATGAAAAGGAGAAGCCCTCGGTGCGGCGGTTGACATGTAACACATATTAGCGCCGACAAGACTGCATGAATACTTCACGCATTGCGTCAAACATAGTGCCGTCAGCAGCGGTAGGCGTGAAACGCATAGCGCCTACAAGACTGCACGAATACTTCACGCATTGCGTTAAATACAGTGCGGTCAGCGTGAAACGCATAGCGCCTACAAGGCTGCAAGAATACTTCACGCATTGCGCCAAACACAGCGCGGTGCGGCGGCGAAAGTTAAAATTATTAAACCACATTTATGTTTGTCCCCTCATAATTTTTTCGTTCATTTCTTGAACGGAGGGCCTTGACCATACAGAGATAGGTTTACGGAACTTAACTTTCGTGCAAAGTTCCGTGAAATTTTGCTAGTAGTGTTGAGTGTTGACAAGGCTTTCGCAAAAAATATGTCCGACACGAGTAAACGCGTCTTATGCACCCCTCCCTCTCCTGCACGTTCTCTTAATGGTTTTTATTGATGTTTCAAAATGAATGAAAAGAGGGCAGCAAAATGCCGGCGGCCCATGGGCGGCAAGTAGGTAAACCCGGCCCTGTATTAAAGTAACTTCTTTGATTTAAATTGGAATATCATCGTGAAATTGAAATGGATTGTATTTTGCAAAAAGGAGCTAAGAGCATATCAATTTGTTGCTAGGATTGTGCAACTTACATTCTTTGCAATAAATTACTGAAATCATGCAGCATATTAAATTTACAGAGGTAATTTTCGTCTTGAATTCATAGTTCTAAGATACAACTGATTTAGATAATCTGTTTATATTTGCAAGGTAAAAAAAGTTGCACAATCTTGGCGACATTTGAACGCTCAATCTCTTTATATTTGCGAGGTAAAAAAAGTTGCACAATCTTGGCGACATTTGAATGCTCTTAGTTCCTTGGTTGCAATCCAAATAAGATGCATTTTATTTTAATTTCCATAGTGCAAGTTTCCTATCTTCTGGGACATGGAACTCTTATCAATGATAGTTGAAAGTTTCGACAGCACCTTCATAGCCTCGCTCGTCATCAGTTCTGCCATGCCAAGGAAAAACGCCGCATGAACCTTCAGCCGTTGCCAACTTTCCTTTGATAAAACACAAATTTCTTGGTAAACTTATGTACATTTTCCTTCCAATTTTTCAGATAATTTTGTTCGCAGTTTCACCTAAAGTCTCGGAAAATTTCAAGGAAAAATGATCATAATTTTCCTCTGAAATAAATATTTTATCGAAGAAAATTTGGCAACCCTCGAATGTTCATACGCCGTTCTTCCTTAGCACGGCAGAGTTTCCCATCGCGTTGTGAGCTGTGAAAGCTAGAAAAGCTAAAACCCCTTCATTTTTATACGTAGGCAACAATGACGTTGAGCAGGAATAGTTGCACTGCAACCAGCCACTACGTCGCGTTGTGCGCGATATGGGGAAATATCCTCTTGCAAAATAATCCTTATCAGACCTATGGATACGACTATTTCGACTCGGATGTATTGCTGTTTGCTTCGAGGCTCTTTGCAGGCAATTTAAAGAGCCATTCACCGACGAATTCGCGAATGAAAGAGCGATGATCGTATCTGGGTCAAGCTTTCTAGCCCCTCAGTTCACAGTGCTATTTGAGAAATTTTTGGTTTTTTGACAGCATTTTCTGGGTTTTTTCTCAGGTATGAATGTCATTATGGATTTTATACCTAATCACTCCGGCACCTCACATGATTGGTTTGTGAAATCTGTCAGGAAACAAGCACCTTACACTGATTACTACATTTGGAAGCCCTCCCTTTCGAACAATGTATCCGCACCTGTGCCACCTTGTAAGTGGGTAAGTGTTCAAAAACTTTGACTATGATCAACAAAATAAAACTTCTTAAGGGCCAAAATGAGAGAACACTGATTATGTGAGCAGAATACTGCAACTAATGTTATGCTTTATTATGCCTCATGTATGAAGCCTTCGAGTAGCTCAGAATCAAGTTAAAAAGGAATTTTGAAACATTACAATCAAGATGCAGCATTTTCTAGTTTACCATCACAATAATAAATGAACCCACTCGGCAGCAGGGAACCAACGAGATAACAATCCCAAGTAGCATGGATTGCAATTTCATTGCAATGGATTGTGAGTTGATTGCAATTTTTGCTTGTTGCCTATACGTTCATTTGAAGGCGCTTAAAAAGTTGCAATTTTATTGCAATAAGTTTGCAAGAAATGTAGATTATGCTTGTTGCCTAACCTTCTTTTTCAAGGCACTATAAAGACTGCAATTTCGGTGCAATCATGTTGTAACAAATTCACGCCATGTGCCTGGCATCCAATTCTCTAGTTGTTTTAAAGTTTTTTCGACTTAAATGTCTCACCTAACCCATATAGCCCAACATATTTCGAAAATATTGTCACCTTTATCAAAATATTTTCATGGCAATATTGTAATTAAAATATTTTCAAAATATTTTTAAAACATTTTAAAGGAATATTTTGAAAATGTTTACAAAAAATATTTTTAAAATAATTCAAAAATATTGCCTGTAAACATGCATGTTAAAAATATTCCTTAAGAAAGTTTTGAAAATATTTTAAAAATATTTTTTGAAAATATTTTTAAGTTCTCAAGTTAGTATGTGGTGTAATTTACACCGGTGTAAATTTAGTGTGAGTACCTATTACGTGATATCGAAAAAAAAATCAGACAAAAAAAATATGAAAAAAATAAATAACACGAAAAAAAATAAATAATAGGCAAAAGAAAGAAGCCTGAGAAAAACGGCGTTAATCAAATCTATGATGAATGTTGAGCCACGCACTGACGCAATGCATGCGATAACAGCCTTAACAGGCGTGATTTCAACCCAGCTCATCATCAGCTCCCTGTAGCTCAGTGGAAGAGTGCTCCGCTATGACACTCGCGGGTCGGGTTCAAGCCCACTCAAGGGTGTCCGGTATTTTATGCTGCTAAACGTCGTAGGACATTAGGTAAGCATGGGTTCGAATTATTATAATTTCCCCGGAAAATTTAGGGGTTGAAATTTAAAGGTCGTCAATATTGAAATTTCTTTGCAAAAAAAAAATTGCAACTTTTTTACAATGAGGGGGTCAGATGTTGTAAAATAATTGCAATTTTCTTGCAAGAAAGTTGAAATCATCTGGAAATTTTATTTCATTTAAATTGCAATTTTTTCGTTGCAAAATGCTACTTGGGATGATTTCAAAATCTTGCAACTTATTTTCCTTAATAAACACTAAATGCATGTACAGTAATACAATTTACACGATTGTCTTCCTTCAAGATTAATAATTAATTTCCTGTAGAGAAAAAGATATATCCTTGCTATTCTAGGCATATACGATTTTTATAATATTGTAAACGCATTGGTTTTCTTCTACAAAATCCGATCCAAATATGCTACATTTAAAGAAAAAGTACACAATATCATTCATTCTTTTCAACTGAATCAATGTCGATTTTCATAATCTAAGACTAAGTTGAAAATTAACACTTGCAAACATTGTTGACGTTGTCAATTGCACTGTCTCAGTATTTCTCACTTAAATTTCATTAATTAATAGGAGGGATATCTCATGGTTTTTCCTGGAATTCATGGTGATTTTTCTTTGACCTTGTGAGAAAAAACTCTGAACTTTTTATACTGATTTGTGCGATAGTTCTCCCATGAAAAATTAAATTGTTCATAGAAATAGCAAAGACAGCATACATAGGCTCCTTCATGCAAGAGACAATATATTGTATCATTGAATACTTGGTGGAGTAATGTCATCAGACATTGATAATCCGAATCGACTTGCTCTGGCAAAGACGCTAATGCGAAGCATTTTAATCTATATTCAGACTGACTGATAAGAAAGGAGAGTCTGAAGAACCTTTCGGATGAGTTATCAGTTTTATTCATTAGGCAGAGAGAAATTGTCAAGTGGATGAGAGTTGACATCATATGATGGCCTCTAACATCTCTGATAATGTTTTATTAGTAGCATCTAGATTGGACTGAATTGAACAGGAAGGGACCAAATTACATTTTGTAAAAAGAAAAAAAATGCATTGGGAGTGGGTACCTAAATTTGAACTTAACGAGCAACACATTTCCTCCTGTCTAACAGTCAAAATGGAGAGAAAATACTTCTAATGCAAAAATAAGCGTTTAAAACTTAAACTTAAACTCTAACATTAGTCTTATGGGGGACTTGTAAGCCATTCTTTCTTCCTTTCACTTTGATGTACTTTGGTTCCTTTCTGTTAAAGTCTAATTCTTTTTCTTGAGAAAATACTTCCTGACTCAGGTTTCTTTAAGACCCCTCTGAACATTTGAAGGCAAGAATTAGAATGTTGAATAATTGAACAAATTTTGCAGCAATCTGCTTTAGGAGAGCCAGCATGGTCTTGGAACGAGCAGAGAGGTGAATACTACTACCATGCATATCACAAAGAAACCGCAGATTTGAATCTTAGAAACAATGATGTAAAGAAAGAACTGAAGGTAAGTGGATTGCTTGTCAAAACTTTTTTTATTTCTAGTTCATGTTGCCAACAAATCATGAACAAATTCTGGAGCTGAGTGAAGTTGTGAAGTAGCGATTAGGCCTGAAATTTTCTTAGTACAATATTTTGGAACAAAATTAGACGGAAACTGTTTCTAATTATTGGAATTATATACTATATTATTTTAGATTGTTTATTATGTATTATTATTATTATTTTTTTTTATTTTTTTTATTATTATTATTATTATTATTATTTTTTAACTTGGAAGAGGGAACACTTCCGGTACAAGTATTACTGACAGGCCACCGGCCAAAGTCAGTAACACATACAATCTTGCTCGAATAAAGTGAATGTTATTTTAAAGTAAATTTTAAAAAAAATATATTATTATTATTATATTATTATTATTTCAATTGTTATCAGATTTCTTAATTGCATCATCAGTCATGAAAAGTTTATGTGGGCTTAAAATTATTTTTTCCCCAGACAACTTTGAAATTATTCTCTCTTGAAATCTCCCCAAAAAATAAAATGTGAGCCCTGAAAATCTAAAAATAGTACATTTTCTTCGGAAAATACACTCAAAAAGGGTGCAAAAAAGCCTAATCAATGACTTAAACCCCTTAAAAATCTAGAACCAAAGAGGGATTAGACAAAAATATCAACAATTACAGCTGATTGTGGTTTTTTTTCCCAGGATATTCTTCAGTTCTGGATGTCTTTGGGTGTCAAAGGTTTTGTGATTGAGACAGTTTCATATCTTTTTGAAGATGAGAAATGCTTGGATGACACAGCCGCTGATAAGAAGCAGTCTTCCACACTTAACCAAAAGGAAAATTTGCCACTATTAAAAGAATGGCGCAAATTTATTGATGAGTATCTTTCAAAGGATCCGAAAACACCTGGGTACATACTGATGTTTTTGCAAGGAATTATGTTAAATAATAAGTTATAACAATTTTAAATAGAATTATTATGTCTGAGGAAATGTATTAAAAAAGAAAGATGAGACAATCCGGGCAAAATTCCACAGATATCAAGTGAATGATTAAAAAACAACAACCTTAAAGGCGGGGTAACATTACTGAGAGGAAGATCTTTTCACCAGTGTACTGAGAAACAGATTTTGCTTATATAACAATCTGTCTAGTAAAAACTAATGACGTTTTGTCTGGCAAAATCTACAAAAACAAAACGCTGTCATTATTATTTACATAACAGATTTTGATTTAATAAAACGTTTTTCTCGTTTTACACAAATATTCATTCAGACAAGGTTTCCTCAAATATTTATTAGGATAATACTTAACCGGCTTTGAAAGAGACATTAATTCTTACGGCACTAAAAGCCAAATTTGTACCACCACGTTGTCTCAAAGCCACACAACCCTCTCAATGAAGATGAATAGTACTTTGAATTTTAGACACAATTGATTCTAATTATCCTCTTCACAGTAAGAATGTTTGACGATTTTTTATAAAATTAAAACACCTGTTCTTTTTTTATTAGGTTTTTGATGGTGCGAGTTGAGCCCTTCGAAGAAATAGATGCTGATTATTATGGAGATGAAAAAGAACCAGGGGCTCACATTGTATCGAACCCTGCACTGTTGAAGAAAACAGAAACGATTAATTCAGCGGAGTTGGATATAACCATTGGTAAAGCATTAAAGCAGATGCTCTTGAAGGCCCCTCCGCTTTGGGTCAATTGGGCTGTAAGTATAAACCAATTTATTTTTAGTGTTTTTTATGCATTGTCATTTTTTTAAAAATACTACACGAAAGCACTGCAGGGGCAATTGGACGTATTTCTATCAAACAGAACTAAGCACCATAGGGGGAGGAAGGAAGAAGGGGGGCTTGGATTGGCGGGTGTTGCGGAACGCGATGCTTGTTCCGTCCTATACCTACTCGCAATGCTTTTCCATGGCGCTTAGTTCCATTTGACAGAACGCGCGATTCAGGATTCTAAAATCCTCAAAAGGAACTCAATTTGGCGCTTAGTTCCGTTTAACAGAAATACGTCCGATTGATAGCTTAACAGCGCATTTGTTTCTCACTGTAATGACATTAATAACTTTTTTCACTATAAGTGTGAAGATCCCTGGAATTACTTTCAGTCAAATTACAGTCGGATCAAATCGTTTTCTCAGTGACAAAGTTTGACCAAGTTGTTTTTACAACAAATTATCCATTTGCTTGGCATATTGGTACATTTTGGTATACTTTCAGGTTGGAGGATCACGCATAACTCGAGTTGCTAACCGGCTGGGAAAAGAGCTAATCGATGGGGCAAATATGTTGATGCTCATGCTACCTGGTACACCAATAACTTATTACGGCGAGGAGATCGGAATGGAGGCATTTCATAAAATACCCACTGCTTACACAGCCATTGATTCGTATGCTAGAGACAGAACACCATTCCAGTGGTGTGATCATCCCAATGCAGGTTAGATGGATGACAGATTTATGAAAGGAAATTATGCTGCACAAATTTAAATTCGAGGGGAGTGAAGGGACAACATTGCTATGCTTCAACTAGAAGCAGTTTTGTAGTGCCATTGATCAACAGCAGCCAGTAACATTTTCAAGCCGCCTGTTTGCATGACGGCGTAAATACCCTTTCGGATAATATATAGGAACTGCAGATAACAGTGTTAAGTACCTCAAATTTTTAGATAAAAATAAGATATTAGTCAGTTTGAGTAGAATCAGTTTCCTGGTATATATGTACTTGGCAACAAATTTAAACGCCAGAGCTTATTTTTTAACTTCAATAATCAAATTTTAATTTCATTTGTGTCATATTGATGGCCAAAGTCGCAAAATGCCTACCTCAAATTGCGGCATTGTAAATTTTCCCCGGTATTTTACTCTTCAAAGAAAAACCAACCAACAGTTTCCATCAAATTTTCTGTGAATTTTCCTCTCTCACTCTAAAAAAACCACAACAAATTGAAAAGCACATTTTGATTAGTTTCCTTTGAAGAATATTAAACGTAATTGGCAATTTTCAAATGTTACAATTAAGATTTGCATTTTTCTCATTATGCCATCGGTATTCTGTATCGGTATTCAGCTCGTAATTTTTCAGCTTAGAATGCATTTTTCACGAGCTAGCACAAATGTCACTGTATTCCCTCATCCATGATATCCTTTCATTTAGATCTCTTGTCATTTTAATGTGACCATGGGCGCGAAAGAAGCCCTTCTATCAGAAACCTAAAAGAGGATTACAGTGCCACTGCTTGGAGGGTTATCGCAAAAAACACCCAAAAAGTCGAACCAACCGAAAGTTTTGATAGTTCGGAACTTGCGGTTAAAGTCTTTGAAAAAAAAAGACAAGCATTAACTTCCTGTCTCACAACGATCTTTTTTTTAAAGGGGGGGGGGATAACTTTGAAAATTTTCTACCGAAAACTTTCAGATTTTTTGATCCAACTTATAAAATTTGCCTTTGTGCACTATGGATCATTTTATTACAGACATTAATATGTTTATTACTTTCCTAATTATTGGAAGTTTGGCATTCCTTTCATGGTCTTTCTTCCAAAAACGAAAACTTACTACTGCTCTGTCTATTTCCTCGTATTTTGTGAGTTCAGAGCTCTTCCTTTACAAAATTTGCTTTCCTTTAAATTTTAAAACTTATCATGAAAAGTGGTATGCACTTCATTTAAAAAATTTTTATCATTCTGTCTTTAAAGTCATGATTGTTAAAACAGGATTTACAGAATCGCACGCGACAGACACATACCTTCCAGTCAACTCAAACTACTTCCGCATTAATGTTGAGAGTGAGAAGGAGGACACAAAGAGTCACTTGAATAACTACAAGCGAGTAGCTAAACTGCGAAACCAACCAGAAATGCTCACTGCTGATGTATCAACATTTCTCATGAATGCCAATGTTTATGCCTTGGTCAGGTAAATATTGACAAATTTTAAATCCATTCTTCAAATCGTACCCAGATGGGAACCTTATAGAAGTATCAAGGACAGATTCAAGAATGTAAAAATGGGCTCTTCCAAGAGAAGCTGGACTTAAAAGTGAATTCTGCGGCATATGTACATGCATTTCCTAGTATCATTGTTGCAACACCAGATAGCGATCAAGAAAAGATAATCTTTTCTCGCCAGCTGAGAAGAAGAACTACTTTTGAGCGAAGCTGTATACATGCAACACAACGGCAGTGCCGCAGCTTAATGCAAAAGTTTGGGTAAAAATGGCAAAAAATTTACTTTTCAGCCATGTTTTAATCGATTTTGGCACATAAGTCATTAGAGGTTCCCTTCTGAAAGTTCATCATGCTCAGGAGGTTGGGATGAAATCAAATAATAAGAAAAATTTGCAAATGTTAAATCTCATTGTTTTATGTGCGGGGTCCTTTGTTAGGAAAAGAATCGCAGATCCTGGGACAAAGAAATTTTCTCCTCAGCATCTTCTGAGAAAGTACAGCTCTCTCAGTGAAGGTATAGTAAATATCTGTTGGCACGCAGTGGACAGAAGGGCAAATCAGAGCTTTCATTGCACTTTTTCGAGAGGAAAAGTAACATCAAGCTTAAATACGACTGCTGCCCTCCTTTCTTTTTTTTCTGAACTTCAAGAGAATAGCTATGTTGAATTAGAAAATTAAACTAAGTTGGGAGGAAGCTGTAAAAGAGGAATTACAGACAACTTCATGAGAGAGACATCTAGCAATGAATTTTTATCATTCACTGGCAAAGTCTAACTAATCAGCCATAAAATTCTATGTTCCAGGGAAACCTCAACAGATAAAAAATACATTGTGCTTGTTAATTTCGCTGAAAATTCACCCTGCATTAATTTTAAGCAGAACATCCTTGACATAAAGGACCCGTACTTGTTTGTCCATTCTGCAAGTGAAAATTCTGAGTACAATATAAAGTAAGTATTGTCGAGAGACTTTTTCCAGAGTTTAAAATACATTACTGATGAAATCTACCAATAAGGAGATATTTCAGCGACAAAGATAGGGGGATAGAAAAGATTCACTTAAGCAAACAGGTTGTTGCTGAAAACGGTTTCTATCATCTTGATCTGGTGAATGGTTCTAGTCGAACAACTGGTGGAAGTAGTATTCATCACTAATAATTTAAACCAAGGTTAAAGAAACTATGATATCAGTTACTCTTTGGCCGAAAACTTTTAGAGCATGGGATACAACATTCTGCTGCCATAGGTGTAAATGTCATTGCAAGTTTGCAATGTTTGCATACGCTTCCAAAACTTTCAAATGTTAATACTATGAGAATATTCTAATTTTTCATTGTGTCAATTTTCTTAGGAAAAATCTAAGTGAAGTTTGAGTCTACAACTGAGTTGTATTCATGTCTGAGTTAAATAGTTTAATGCCATCACAGGATCCATGGTATTTTCCGAATTCCAAAATTCTTTCATGGCAATGAAATTGCAATTGATGATAAAGTAACTTATCTTCAAAGTAACTCTTCATCTTGAAAGTAACTTTGAAGTGGTTACATTATAACGTCAGGAGCCAGATCACTACTCAATTTTTTCCCCGTTTTTTGTAGCTGATAATGAGCTGGTAATGGCTTGAAACATTCTACCTCTTCAGTGTTCTAATATTTTTTAGCCTTGTTTACGCATATTTCAATTTCTTTCTACTGTATTCATATTTTTGAGTTGCATTATCAAGTGCTTTATCATACCTTTATACTAAAGAGAGAATTCGTTTCTTTTCCAGTGAAAGAGTAAACATTGACAACTGCTTCATGATGCGGCCGAAATCGTCTCTACTCTTGACCACATCCGGCAGCAGCATTCTTAGGATAACGCTGGGTATTTTAATGCTTCCTATCTACCTGAGTTGTCGTGCTGCATGAACTGATCATCCTTGAAATTGGAGAGCTCTGTTGTCTGTCCATCCATGTCTTCTATGGATATTGCCAAGCAGAGAATCTCCAGCTGGGACAACACATTCTGATACAATGAATACTTCAAAAATGAATTGAGATTTAAAGACAAGATCTGGGAAAGGCTTTATGACAGCGAAAATGACTGCCTTAATTATTACAAGGATTTTCAATGATAAAATGAAGCCTGAAAACAGCAACTCTTTAAAAGTTAGATGAAGACTAGGAGATTAACGTTTTTTCTCAATTTCTGTTCATTCTAAATTTCTTAAGCAGTTAAGCAGTTAAGTTTTCTTATTATTAAGAAAACATCACCTGAGTAGAATTATTTTCGTGCACCTTCTGTTTCATTTCGTTTTTATCTACTTGTTTATATCTTATTGTTTGTAACTTTGTCAACTAAAATTCAGTTTTCGTCTTGTATTTTTAAAGTATTAGACTAACTGAAGTTGTAATTTCAAAGAAATAAAATTACATTTTTTAAGGTTTTGAGTTTTTTTCTATTGCCACTGTGTACTCTCATTTTTAAAACAAAAGATCCTGTCAAACGTTGACAAAAATGAAGTTTTGGTATGCTTCAACAAAAATGTATAATATAGTTATGTCATCCAGTTCATATGATCCAATTTCCTGATTGTATAGAATGGATATTAGTTTCTTTGGATCCCACAAGAATACAAAAGAGGAGCAAATTTAGATTTTTTGAGGAGCCAAGATAAAACAATGAAATTGTACATATAATATCTGTGAGGTACTGGAACCATAGTGCAAATTCTTGACGAAAAAAACCTTTGTGTGAGTCATTTCTGAGATATCTTTTTAATTTCAGATTTTGCAACTTTATTAATATCCAAATAGGCAAATGTTCTTTACTTCGGCCTCTATCAGCTCATTTGGTCTAAATATTTCTAAAACAGAATCAGGGCAGCTAAAAAGTGAGCTTGATTTGAAATTTAATAATCAGATTTGCAGAGAGGGAAGATGAGCACACAAATAGGTGAATATCCTGATGACCCCCAACCAAATTATTGAAATTTTTAGCCTGCTATAAAGCTGAATTTGTAGTTAAAAATAGTCTAGTGCTCAATTTAGAATGGAAGGTTCTGAATAAAAAAAATTAGAATACACTTATTGACAAAAAAAACAAAAAAACAAAAAAAAAAACAAAACTCATTATGTCACCTGAATACCTACTGTAAGTAACAAGAGGATAGAATGGTGTTGCGTTCACACTATTCTGTGAGGAAATCGAAGCAAACCAATCTAAAAATTGGGATTAGAGTTACAAAGTGAACTCCGGTGAGTTTCGGTGCAAGACTGAGGGGGAAGAGTCAAGAGAGTGTTTCGACACCTTGCTGTCAGTTTCAACATTCTCCTTTTAGGTCTTGCACTAAAACTAGTTACAGCTTATTCAGTGACTTTAGATTATTTCTTCTTTGATTTCCCTGCAGAATAGTGTGGACCCAGCACTATCCTACCATCCAGTTAATCACTTACTGACATACTCTCATAATTAGGCAGAGACATAGAGACCCTCCATTGGTATGTTGGCAATGATGGAAGCTTTCACTAATGGGACTCCAACATTCAACTGTTGACCTACCTACTAGGTGGATGTTCATCAGTGTGTCGAGTATTTCGTTTTGCAAACAAATCAAAGTTTGGTAAACTTGTTTGGCTCATGATGTCACCCGAAACTCATCAATCATCTTATCTAGTAGGGAGGTCATGAGCCAAAAAACGGGTACAGTTGCTCCCTTAATTGTCCATAAGGAAATGTTGAATCCCCAAAAGACAAAGTTTCCACCTGTTGCCAAAAGGCCAGTGGATCTCTTTGTCTCTGGACTTATGCTACCAATTGCAGCCCAAGTGTTGTAAATTAAGTATGTGGACAATTGGACATATAAGAGGGTTACCTATGAAAGTGACACTTTGCGGGTGCTCAAAATGAAATAAATCTGTATTAAAGAAAACATGTTTTAATTTTTCTTTGAAATCAAATCTGGACACAAGAAAATGCATGATAAGAAGTTTTTAAACAAAATAAAAAAAAATTAACGGGATGAATTAAAAATCAAACAATCGACTTACAAAAAAAAACGAGTTACTAAACTTGGCCTCAAGACTTTATTCTTCCGGCTCTCCTGGTTTGTCTGGTCTGGTTTTTGCCATCACACTAACATCTTTATACTGTGGTAATTCGTCTAGATTGATTCCGCTATTTTTTAATGTAGTAAGCAGGGAATCCAGCTGTCAACAAAAAAAGGGCAAAAATTACTGGAGAATGTAATGAATTCGTTTGTTCTCGTTTTCCTTAGGCTAATCAAAGAGCTATCAAGGTTTAAAACCGAACACTCACAAGTGGGCTTTCTCATTAAGTTTATGACAGCAATATCGGTGGCCAAGGTGCAAAACCAAGTACCTCCGTTTTTGACGTTACCGATTTCCTGTCATACTTAATTTTTTCTTTGGTTTCTTGTAATTGCTTTAAAACTTCCTAGATTTTTCATCTATGTTAGCAGAAGATTCTGTGTAAATTTCCAGCTATAAAGTTACCTTGTTTCTCTTGGAAAAAATAAATAAGAGTGGAAACTTTGAGACATTGTAATAGAGACACAAGGTTTTGCAATTTGGCAATTAATATTGACTTGATTTACATTCAAAGATAAATTTCAAGGCGAAAAAGCTTGACAACAGACAGGCATTCATTGATAGATGGATTATATTGAATGATTTAAGTGCCAAGGTGTGTCTATGCAGGGTAAAACTAAAAAAAACACCATGTATTGCAGTACTGCAAAATTCCAAGGATTCAAAAGCCATCGAATTTTACATTTTTGAGGAATGGCCATGTTAATTGTGCTGCAAGATTCTCTGTGGCTCTTTCCACCATTTCAAAACTGTTCTCTGAAACTTTCGAGTGGAGATAGAAAGTTAGATTGTCTAGATAATATTAAATAAACAAACTAGATAATATCTTGAGCACACCATAAGGAAAGTATACCCTACAGCAAGTATGTCCTCGTAAAACTCAAAGACTTTAAGCAGAACCAGCATGACTGCATTAGACATGGCCCAATTTTTTCTAATGTCTCATTTTGTGAACAGAAAACTAAGCATGTTGCAAACTTGAAATTTAATGAGTATATTATTGGCAATCTAGGATGAGTTTACAGAGAGTTTAAAGGCCTCAACCGGTTTAGTTTCTACACCCTTGACTCCGGGTACAATGATGGCTTCGGCAGATTGATCCCGGGGGATGGGGGACCCTCCCCCAAGTGGGGAGCCTGAGGGGCGCCGGCTGCACCGGGGCCGGGGTCGGGGACTGCCGTTTGAGGAGTGCCTTAGGGACGTCCGACGGGAGGATAGAGCGTCCTATGGGCCACACTTGCATCGGGGTGTGGCCTGGAGGGGTCGCTTAGTGGGTACGCAACACAGCGGCGTGCTCTACCCCCACATAACCGGGTTTTCCCATTTTACAGTGGTCAGGTCGGTTAGGGGTCGCTTTGACGGCTCTTCACCAGCTGATGGCCGTTGCCGTCCCCGTATTCGGTGGGCCCCTTTCATGGGGGGTGTTTTGGCGACCCTCATGATGGGGGCACTGTAGCAAATTTTTCCCCTCATCACAAAAAAAAGAAAAAAGAAAAAAAAAAAAGTGGTTTACTTTATTGTTAAAAAAATAACTTGAAAGACAATAAGGCACAATGAAAAGAAGTTAGGCTGACCCGTCCAACTTAGGCTCAAAAAAGGATTGGTATTTCAATTTTTTCAGAATCACTGCTTAATTCTTCCGTTTGAGATAACTGTCCATAAATTGTTAAAAGCTTATCAAAAGGGCTAAGCCCCTAGAGGTAAAAGTTGTTTTCCTGAAGTGATTTAAGCTAAATAGTATGAATGTCTTTACCTGAAAAGATGAATATCAATGGTGAAATAAGACAAGCTCAAATCAATCATTGCAAACTGACAGATTTACTTAATTGGGGGATGCAGGAAAAAATTTCCCTCCAAATTTAGAAGGAATCCTGAGAGAAGGCTCAGAGTTTACCTGATTTTGGGGGACCTTACGAAGGAGGTAAATAATATAACTTAGAATTGAAAGTTCCTTCTGCTAACTTCAATTTTACAGAAGTTAAAAGTACAAACTGACATGAATTAGACATGTCATGTAGCGTACTATCAGTGAGATGCTTCACACTTTCAGTGTATTTCTTTTCTGATTTTCAAGTAGATTCAACACAGTATGGAGCTGCACCTTTGCACAGGCTCCGTTCGGTAAAATATTTGGCCTAGAGTCTATCCAGGACTAGTACTTTGAAATTATGAAACATTCAGCAAAATCCAGGTGGGGCCTGAAAAGGCCCTTAACAATACTCCTCCTTTTTTGAAAAACAAGAAAGACTTTTTTCCAAATGTTTCTAGGCAGTTGGAAAAACTCTAAGTTTTTGGAAACAGTTGATGAATTTCAAACAAAGAGGGGGAATTTAAGAAAATTCTGAAACTACCACAAAATTAGGAAAATTAGGAAATTTTCTGATTAAATAAGTCGATTTTAAAACTTTCCTAACTAAACGGAGAGACAATAAATTTTGATTGCTTTCAAACCTTCAAAATAGTTTGAAAGATCCTGTGAATGTCTAATAAAAAAGAATCTTGCAGCTTCCTAATTTTATGGGCACGTTCCTGATTTTACACAGACTCTGAGTTTTGTAATTCTTTTTTTCTACACCCCTGACTTTAATACTTGTAATGAAAACTTTTCAAAGTCAATCTTGAAACTTTCGGTAGTTTCTTATTCCAAATAATGAATATTTTGTCAAAATTGAAGTGATCAGGCTGATAGGTTCTCTCCTTAAAAAAGAAAATACATTCAAAAATTTAAAAACACTGCAGTTGAGATGAGTGCTTTTCTACTTTCACCATCAATGTGCTTACTTTTCCTCCTGGAGGAGCCTCAGATGGCCACAACATGCTATCGATGCCGCATTCAAGACAGCGTATTGCAAAAACCTTTCCCAAAGTTTCGTATGCTATTTGGTCTAAGTACCTGAAATCAAAATTAAATGAATTTCAGAAAAATATGATATTCCAAAGGATAGAGAAGTTAAAGATCATCCATCAAAGGTTCCCCACATTCTGGTTCTTCTGAGATAATGAAGTAGTGCAATCACAGAAAAACGAATCATAACGCGAAGACAGGTGCAGGGCTGCCATAATTTCTTTATCTTCAAATTCCCTGATTTTACTCAGACTAATTTTGCTTTTCCTTCGCTCCAAAAGTTTCCGATTCCCTCACTTTTCCTGGCCTTCAAACAAAATGTTCAACCCCCCCTGGCTGACTTCGGCCTAATTTTGGTCGAAATTTCCATGTTTAGAGGTCAAATTATGAAAAAAGGCATTCAGTAGATAGTTACAGGATTAAAAGTCTTAGAAATAATCAAAAAGGGTAAACATTTAGAAGATCAGTGATATGTTTCAGGGATTAGTAGATGTGTCAGAGATTCTCTGACTTTCCCTAGTTGCCGCAAGTTCCCTGACTTCTCCAGACTGCTAGCAACCCTGAAATTGGCGAAACATTGAGAAGGCATGTTGACTCGATTAAAGAAGCATCTATTTTGCCCGTATTTATTTCAAGGGTGCAAAGAGCAACCATTCTTGCGATCCAAAGATTGCAGCATATGAGAGGCAAATCAAAATTGATTTTTTTTTCGCTTATCATTTTGAAATTGCACATTTTGCCTCAATATGGAACATTTTCTCAAAGGCAAATTAGAAATTTAGTCGGGAGGCAAAAACGCCAAATCGCAAGAAATGGTCATCACTCCGAAATTTTTTGCTCCCCCCCCCCCATTTCTTTTTATTCATGTAATATTCCTTTCAAAATAGATATAAAATAATGAATGAAGACTTACGAATGAAGACGTTTCTTTAAAGGCCATTCGGCTGTGGATGCTGATAGAACAACTCTTCCACTATGGTGAACTACTCGCGCTGTCACATACCTAGATGATTCTGTTATTTCTAACCTGCAAGGAGATTTAAAAGAAATAAATATTTTAAAAAAAAGAGGGGAAAAAAAACACACACTGAATCTAATCAATAGGCATGCTATGTACAGCGTACTCTTTCAGCCTGAATATCAAATAGGACCACTGGAAAAGGTCTGAATTTAAGAATTCTGTAATTATTTTCTCGTAAACTTTTTTCAAAATCAACTGCTACTTAAATTAGATATTGATGTTTTATAGGTCCTTAAATTCAAAATTCCTGCTCATTGTAAAACAAAAAGCTACATCATTAAAAACATGAGAGAATGGATTTTTTTTTATCATTGATAGATTTTCCCACTGCGCTAATTCATCTTATTGACAAGCTTGGTGTATTTAAACCGTAGAAAAAGATTCGTAAAACCTAAAACAATTGATCAGCAAAATATTTAATTTTCCCAAAATGGCTTTTGATTTTTTTCGTAAGCAAGATATTTGAATTTGCTGAAAGCAATGCTGACTGAAACATTAATATCTCACTGTTAATTACTAACACCTCCATGATTTTAAATCAACTTCTGCCCAAAATTTTGATGAGTAAACATTTGAAGCAGTGACATTTATTTTGTTCATGACCTGGTGAAAGAAACATCTCTTGATGTCAATGGACCAGTAGACAAGGCACGAATTTCAGCATTCTGATACACATTTCATAACCAAAATTTCACGTAGAACACAATGCGCACAACGAAAATTACCGAAATCAACTCGTTATGAAGATATTTAATGATTCTTGATGCGTGAATTTAAACCACCCGCTCATGAAAACTCAATGCTCTACGTGACTCACATCGTGCGCTAAACGTTATCATGACAGTCTCTGCGATATAAAAATCTGGCAACCTTAATCTTGACGCTTTAGCTCAGCTATTGCAAGTTGTTAATAGTTTGAACAGCACATGGTGGGAAATGAACATCGCTTGATTGAGAAGCTTGCTGAAACCGTTGTAGTGTACGATTTGACTCACGTAGAGCTTTGAGTTTCTTGTGAGCGGGCAGTTCAAACCCCTCGTAACCAATGTGAAATATAAATGTTAATATCTTTGTTAGGAGTTGATTTCGGTAATTTTCGTTGCGCGAATCTAGTTCTACGTGAAATTCTGGTCAAGAAACATGTATTAGAATGCTTAAATTCGTACCTTGTCTATTGGTCCATTGGCATGGAATGAATTGGACCAAGTTTGACAGGAACCCACCAAGTTGCATCAAGTTTGAATTAGAGAAAAAGGGGTTTGAAGTTGTATTTCTTCAAGAGACTCGAAGTTAAGGATGAAGTTTGATGACTTTTTTAACATTAAAATCTTTCTTCTCCACTCTGAAATTATGACGGGAGAAAATTTACCACAAGATGAATTCAAAACTACTCCCAACTCATTTGTTTCCAAAATGCGACTTAGTATGTTTCAGTTCAACTCAGTCCAGTATGTGATTCCTGCTTGAATTGAGGAATGACTGGAACATATTCATTCATCATCAGTAAAACAGGTAGTAGACAAGCAGAGGCAGGCAAGTAGACAATCAGAGAGAATAGGTGCTTTAAGCTGAAAACTGATGATGCACATGATATCTCAATTTCCCAGCACTTTAAAAGTACCTGATGGATGTGATATTTTCCAAGTATCTAAAACCACTGATTCAGTGGCCTCGCTTGAATGATCGAATATTGATATTTCCCATTTGAAGCTGAAGTAAGAATCGGTTATATAGGTGTTCATTGCAAACACCCTGTTCATCAATCCTTTTCCATAGATTTAAATAACAGATCAATTGATATATTGCAAAGCATGCCACGCCACTGCACTGACTTATAATAATGGATAGATGACCCAAAACAAACGTTTCAGTCAAAACAAAAATTGGCTAACTTCACACCACCAATAGAGGATAACACCAGACACTAAAAAATTTTACCATGTGGTTGTATTTTTGGTTTATTTGTGTCCATATGAGAAAACCTACCTGTTCCAACATCTTCTTCCTGGTTTTTCAAAGTTCCAACCTTCTGGTTTATCGCCGATTGTCAGCCTTTCTAAATTCCTCGGATTTCTGTTCGTGAAGATGGGAGAAATAAATTTTGGGACTTCCTCCTCGCTGTAGGTTGGAGGAGTTTTGACAGATGCTGCAAAAATGTGAAGAACTTTTTGTGCTCCCACGATAGGGGTGATGAGTTTTTCAAGAGGTCTGGAATGAACCTGTGAAAAAATAAAGGCAAATTGAATAAATAATGCTACGGTGAAAAACGAAGGACTACAATACGTGACTACTCTGTACCATAGCAACTGTAAATCATGACAATTATGACTTAGGTATTAGCATCATATTGAAATTTACACTAAAGCTGCTTTTTTAATAACCTGATGACAAGTATACTTGGTATGCATTATAAAAATACATAAATTCACCACAAAATAGTTTAGAACTCTTTTGGATGCAACATTCAGAAGGAATATAATTAATACATATAATGAAAATGATAAGAGTGAAATTTATTAGGAAAGGTTGCAAGATATGAATTGATGATTGGAATTTTGGAATTGGTTTAAAATAGGAAAAATAAAATATAAAGGATGAGATAACCACATACTCAAGATGAAAGTTGCAGTAAGGCTACGTGGCATCATAGCCTTACTCAATAGGGTGTGTGCCCGACCTGGCAACGGGGCACCCACAGACAGACTGGCCACTAGCCAGAGCCAGCCCCTTCCTGTTCAAGTCGTGATTTCGTTATAATCGTTATAATAAACATCTTTGAGTGATCATCAGCGTCTCATTTATTTCGGCTACCGACCCACATCAAAAGTATCCTACAAACCTGTATTTTCCCATAGGTAAACAGGTCAAAATGGCACAGTTCTATAATTAAGTCATTTGAAAGATCTGGTGGCAGTTTTAAAAAATGTTCTTTTAAAAATCTTCCATGAAATGAGAATCTGATAACATACCATGAATAACAATACCTACAAATATACGAGCATTACAATGTGCGACTATTGATGTAAATCATACAGTACAAATTCAACAAGCATAGAAAATAGACAGTTCATGCAAACTCTTGATTCATATCAATACCTCATCAATTCTGGTTGGATTCAGATCAAAGAAGTGCCAATAATACAAACCCTGGTAGGAAGGAAATCTTACAGCAGCCTGATTGTTGAAATTTAAGTCGGCACGACAAGAGTCGAAAATCGATATATTACACGGCGCAGATAGGGCTATGTCTTGTCTTATCGTGCCGACATAGCCAGTTAAAGGTTCAACAATCCGGCTGCAGTTAAGGCTACGGAACAGTGCTGTTTGGAGGAGGCAGATTCACTTCCATTTGCATTGAGATAAAGTTTTAGTACTTATAAATTATTTTACACGCAAATCATCAGATACAGTATGCTTCTTGTTCGAAATCACATCAAACCCATTTCCAATTGGACTTGCATGTTGTAATGGCGCTAATGTGAAGGCATACAATGCGCTTCTTTCAATCTGATTGCAAAATGCGCATTCAACCCACATTGAAACGCTCCTACAAACAGATAAAACTGGGAAAAAAAAGAAGAGACAAAAATCACACAGTGGGATGGCACCCTTCAACCAAAATTCATGTGGAGATTAATGGGCTATCTAAATATCGCATTTGGGTTAATGTGACATTTGTCTCTCCTTCTCTTTCCTCAAGTCTATTATACAACAAGTTTTCTCTCAAATCGCACCGCTCAGTGCGTGCACTGTGTGTGTCGATAAACTTCTCAGGGAATATAATGAGAGAATAGTTATGATTATGGCAATAGTGAAACTCACGCTATAGCGAAGAACTGATGGAAAAAAATTCATCCTGAAGGCTTCAAAGGTACAAAACAATCAAATCAAACTAAGCAACGAAAACTTAAATATTTTCTTAAACTTTTCGAATACATGAACATTTAGAAATGGAAAAATATAAGATTGCACTGAAAATGTTTTAACATGACAGTAGCAATATGTGGTGATGAGCGGGTTTCTCTTCTTGTTTTATTTACTTTGAAATCTAGCTAGGTTAGGAACATGTTAGGAATTAGGATCGGATGTACACTCGAACGTCCAACCAGCGACAAACAAACTCGAGAGATACTACCACTTATGTTCGCCAGACGTCACGGTAAGATCAAATTACCAAAATCCGGAAGAACAACGTAAGTCCAGCCTCGCAATTTTCCGTCTCTCTCGCACACTCCGGCAAGCGGCGTCCCGTCATGCGATTTTCTATCTCTCTCGCACACTTAACCAGTCTGCCTGACTGTTTTCTGTCTCTCTCGCAAAATTTAGCGGGATCCCTGGCTGTTTTCTGTCTCTCTCGCACACCAGGGTGTCCCGCCTTGCGATTTTCTATCACTCTCGCACACTTTTGCAGGCTACCTGCCTGTTTTCTATCTCTCTCGCACACATTAGCGGGCTCCCTGGCTGTTTTCTGTCTCTCTCGCACACATTAGTGGGCTTCCAGGTTGTTATCTGTCTCTCTCACACACATTAGCGGGCTCCCTGGCTGGTTTCTCTCTTTCGCACACCCCGGCGTCCCGCCAAGCGATTTTCTTTCTCTCTCGCACACATTAGCGGGCTCCCTGGATGTTTTCTGTCTCTCTCGCACTAATTTGCAAGCTCCCTGGCTGTTTTCTGTCTCTCTCGCACACATAAGCGGGCTCCATGGCTGATTTCTGTCTCTCTCGCACACATTAGCGGGCTCCCTGGATGTTTTCTGTCTCTCTCGCACACAGTAACGAGGACCGATTGCGTGCGAGCGAGACAGAAAATCGCCCAGGTTGGAAGCGTATACGTGCGAGAGAGACAGCAAATAGCCAGGAGGGACTTGGGTGGTCTTTCCGTCAAAGCAGCATCGCGTTCCCCCGCGACCCTCCAAGAGTGGTTGCACCATCGGTTGCCCCGTGCAAGGGCACCAACTGCGAGAGAGACAGAAAATCGCCCAGGTAGCAAGCGACTAAGTGCGAGAGAGATAGAAAATCGCCTTGCACGACGCGGTTGCGTGCGAGAGAGACAGAAAATAGGCAGGCGGCTCGCCAAAGTGTGAGAGAGAGACAGAAAATCGCCCGGGTAGGGAGCCTATAAGTGCGACAGAGACAGCAAATAGCCAGCCGGGACTTGGGTGGTTTTTCCGGCAAAGCAGCATCGCGTTCCCCCGCGACCCTCCGAGAGTGGTTGCAACCTCGGTTGCCCCCGACGCAATTGTGTGCGAGAGAGACCGAAAATAGCCAGGCGGCTCGCTAAAGTGTGCGAGAGAGACAGAAAATCGCCCGGGTAGGAAGCGTATAAGTGCGAGAGAGACAGCAAATAGCCAGCCGGGACTTGGGTGGTTTTTCCGGCAAAGCAGCATCGCGTTCCCCCGCGACCCTCCGAGAGTGGTTGCAACGTCGGTTGCCCCGTTCCAGGGCATCAAGTGCGAGAGAGACAGAAAATCGCCCAGGTAGCAAGCGTATAAGTGCGAGAGAGATAGAAAATCGCTTTGCACGGCGCGATTGTGTGCGAGAAAGACAGAAAATCGCCCAAATAGGAAGCATATAAGTGGGAGAGAGACAGCAAATAGCCAGGCGGGACTTGGGTGGTTTTTCCCTCAAAGCAGCATCGCGTTCCCCCGCGACCCTCCAAGAGTGATTGCACCGTCGGTTGCCCCGTGCAAGGGCACCAAGTGCGAGAAAGACAGCAAATCGCCAAAGCAGCAAGCGTTTAAGTGCGAGAGAGATAAAAAATCGCCTTGCACGACGCGCTTGTGTGCGTGAGAGACAGAGAATAGCCGAGCGGCTCGGTAAAGTGTGCGAGAGAGACAGAAAATTGCGCAGGTAGGAAGCGTATAAGTGCGAGAGAGACAGCAAATAGCGAGGCGGGACTTGAGTGGTTTTTCCGGCAAAGCAGCATCCCGTTCCCCCGCGACCCTCCGAGAGTGGTTGCACCCTCGGTTGCCCCGTTAAAGGGCACCAAGTGCGAGAAAGACAGCAAATCGCCCAGGCAGCAAGCGTATAAGTGCGAGAGAGATAGAAAATCGCCTTGCACGACGCGCTTGTGTGCGAGAGGGACAGAGAATAGCCGAGCGGCTCGGTAAAGTATGCGAGAGAGACAGAATTTTGCAGGTACGAAGCGTATAAGTGCGAGAGAGGTAGGAAGCGTATGAGTGCGAGAGAGACAGAAAATCGCCCAGGTAGCAAGCGTATAATTGCGAGAGAGACAGAAAATCGGCGGGGTAGGAAGCGTATGAGTGCGAGAGAGACAGAAAATCGCCCAGGTAGCAAGCGTATAAGTGCGAGAGAGACAGAAAATCGCCGGGGTAGGAAGCGTATGAGTGCGAGAGAGACAGCAAATAGCCAGGCGGGACTTGGGTGGTTTTTCCGTCAAAGCAACATCGAGTTCCCCCGCGACCCTCCGAGAGTGGTTGCACCCTCGGTTGCCCCGTTCAAGGGCAACAAGTGCGAGAGAGACAGAAAATCGCCCAGGTAGCAAGCGTATAAGTGCGAGAGAGACAGACAATCGCCGGGGTAGGAAGCGTATGAGTGCGAGAGAGACAGCAAATAGCCGGGCGGGACTTGGGTGGTTTTTCCGTTAAAGCAGCATCGCGTTACCCCGCGACCCTCCGAGAGTGGTTGCACCCTCGGTTGCCCCGTTCAAGGGCAACAAGTGCGAGAGAGACAGAAAATCGCCCAAGTAGCAATCGTATAAGTGCGAGAGAGACAGAAAATCGCCGGGGTAGGAAGCGTATGAGTGCGAGAGAGACAGCAAATAGCCAGCGGGACTTGTGTGGTTTTTCCGTCAAAGCAGCATCGCGTTACCCCGCGACCCTCCGAGAGTGGTTGCACCCTCGGTTGCCCCGTTCAAGAGCAACAAGTGCGAGAGAGACAGAAAATCGCCCAGGTAGCAAGCGTATAAGTGCGAGAGAGACAGAAAATCGCCGGGGTAGGAAGCGTATGAGTGCGAGAGAGACAGCAAATAGCCAGCGGGACTTGTGTGGTTTTTCCGTCAAAGCAGCATCGCGTTACCCCGCGACCCTCCAAGAGTGGTTGCACCCTCGGTTGCCCCGTTCAAGGGCAACAAGTGCGAGAGAGACAGAAAATCGCCCAGGTAGCAAGCGTATAAGTGCGACAGAGACAGAAAATCGCCGGGGTAGGAAGCGTATGAGTTCGAGAGAGACAGCAAATAGCCAGGCGGGACTTGGGTGGTTTTTCCGTTAAAACAGCATCGCGTTACCCCGCGACCCTCCGAGAGTGGTTGCACCCTCGGTTGCCCCGTTCAAGGGCAACAAGTGCGAGAGAGACAGAAAAACGCCCAGGTAGCAAGCGTATAAGGGCGAGAGAGACAGAAAATCGCCGGGGTAGGAAGCGTATGAGTGCGAGAGAGACAGCAAATAGCCAGGCGGGACTTGGGTGGTTTTTCCGTCAAAGCAGCATCGCGTTCCCCCGCGACCCTCCTAGAGTGGTTGCACCCTCGGTTGCCCCGTTCAAGGGCAACAAGTGCGAGAGAGACAGAAAATCGCCCAGGTAGAAAGCGTATAAGTGCGAGAGAGACAGAAAATCGCCGGGGTAGGAAGCGTATGAGTGCGAGAGAGACAGCAAATAGCCAGGCGGGACTTGGGTGGTTTTTCCGTTAAAGCAGCATCGCGTTACCCCGCGACCCTCCGAGAGTGGTTGCACCCTCGGTTGCCCCGTTCAAGGGCACCAATTGCGAGAGAGACAGAAAATCGCCCAGGTAGCAAGCGTATAAGTGCGAGAGAGACAGAAAATCGCCGGGGTAGGAAGCGCATGAGTGCGAGAGGGACAGAAAATCGCCCAGGTAGCAAGCGTATAAGTGCGAGAGAGACAGAAAATCGCAGTGGTAGGAAGCGTATGAGTGCGAGAGGGACAGAAAATCGCCCAGGTAGCAAGCGTATAAGTGCGAGAGAGACAGAAAATCGCCGCGGTAGGAAGCGTATGAGTGCGAGAGAGACAGCAAATAGCCAGGCGGGACTTGGGTGGTTTTTCCGTTAAAGCAGCATCGCGTTACCCCGCGAACCTCCGGGAGTGGTTGCACCCTCGGTTGCCCGGTTCAAGGGCAACAAGTGCGAGAGAGACAGAAAATCGCCCAGGTAGCAAGCGTATAAGTGCGAGAGAGACAGAAAATCGCCGGGGTCGGAAGCGCATGAGTGCAAGAGGGACAGAAAATCGCCCAGGTAGCAAGCGTATAAGTGCGAGAGAGACAGAAAATCGCCCAGGTAGCAAGCGTATAAGTGCGAGAGAGACAGATAATCGGCGGGGTAGGAAGCTTATGAGTGCGAGAGAGACAGCAAATAGCCAGGCGGGACTTGGGTGGTTTTTCCGTCAAAGCAACATCGCGTTCCCCCGCGACCCTCCGAGAGTGGTTGCACCCTCGGTTGCCCCGTTCAAGGGCAACAAGTGCGAGAGAGACAGAAAATCGCCCAGGTAGCAAGCGTATAAGTGCGAGAGAGACAGACAATCGCCGGGGTAGGAAGCGTATGAGTGCGAGAGAGACAGCAAATAGCCAGGCGGGACTTGGGTGGTTTTTCCGTTAAAGCAGCATCGCGTTACCCCGCGACCCTCCGAGAGTGGTTGCACCCTCGGTTGCCCCGTTCAAGGGCAACAAGTGCGAGAGAGGCAGAAAATCGCCCATGTAACAATCGTATAAGTGCGAGAGAGACAGAAAATCGCCGGGGTAGGAAGCGTATGAGTGCGAGAGAGACAGCAAATAGCCAGCGGGACTTGTGTGGTTTTTCCGTCAAAGCAGCATCGCGTTACCCCGCGACCCTCCGAGAGTGGTTGCACCCTCGGTTGCCCCGTTCAAGAGCAACAAGTGCGAGAGAGACAGAAAATCGCCCAGGTAGCAAGCGTATAAGTGCGAGAGAGACAGAAAATCGCCGGGGTAGGAAGCGTATGAGTGCGAGAGAGACAGCAAATAGCCAGCAGGACTTGTGTGGTTTTTCCGTCAAAGCAGCATCGCGTTACCCCGCGACCCTCCAAGAGTGGTTGCACCCTCGGTTGCCCCGTTCAAGGGCAACAAGTGCGAGAGAGACAGAAAATCGCCCAGGTAGCAAGCGTATAAGTGCGACAGAGACAGAAAATCGCCGGGGTAGGAAGCGTATGAGTGCGAGAGAGACAGCAAATAGCCAGGCGGGACTTGGGTGGTTTTTCCGTTAAAACAGCATCACGTTACCCCGCGACCCTCCGAGAGTGGTTGCACCCTCGGTTGCCCCGTTCAAGGGCAACAAGTGCGAGAGAGACAGAAAAACGCCCAGGTAGCAAGCGTATAAGGGCGAGAGAGACAGAAAATCGCCGGGGTAGGAAGCGTATGAGTGCGAGAGAGACAGCAAATAGCCAGGCGGGACTTGGGTGGTTTTTCCGTTAAAGCAGCATCGCGTTACCCCGCGACCCTCCGAGAGTGGTTGCACCCTCGGTTGCCCCGTTCAAGGGCACCAATTGCGAGAGAGACAGAAAATCGCCCAGGTAGCAAGCGTATAAGTGCGAGAGAGACAGAAAATCGCCGGGGTAGGAAGCGCATGAGTGCGAGAGGGACAGAAAATCGCCCAGGTAGCAAGCGTATAAGTGCGAGAGAGACAGAAAATCGCAGGGGTAGGAAGCGTATGAGTGCGAGAGGGACAGAAAATCGCCCAGGTAGCAAGCGTATAAGTGCGAGAGAGACAGAAAATCGCCGCGGTAGGAAGCGTATGAGTGCGAGAGAGACAGCAAATAGCCAGGCGGGACTTGGGTGGTTTTTCCGTTAAAGCAGCATCGCGTTACCCCGCGAACCTCCGAGAGTGGTTGCACCCTCGGTTGCCCCGTTCAAGGGCAACAAGTGCGAGAGAGACAGAAAGTCGCCCAGGTAGCAAGCGTATAAGTGCGAGAGAGACAGAAAATCGCCGGGGTCGGAAGCGCATGAGTGCGAGAGGGACAGAAAATCGCCCAGGTAGCAAGCGTATAAGTGCGAGAGAGACAGAAAATCGCAGGGGTAGGAAGCGTATGAGTACGAGAGAGACAGAAAATTGCCCAGGTAGCAAGCGTATAAGTGCGAGAGAGACGGAAAATCGCCGGGGTAGGAAGCGCATGAGTGCGAGAGAGACAGAAAATCGCCCAGGTGGCAAGCGTATAAGTGCGAGAGAGACAGAAAATCGCCGGGGTAGGAAGCTTATGAGTGCGAGAGAGACAGAAAGTCGCCCAGGTAGCAAGCGTATAAGTGCGAGAGAGACAGCAAATCGCCGGGGTAGGAAGCGTATGAGTGCGAGAGAGACAGCAAATAGCCAGGCGGGACTTGGGTGGTTTTTACGATAAAGCAGCATCGCGTTACCCCGCGACCCTCCGAGAGTGGTTGCACCCTCGGTTGCCCCGTTCAAGGGCAACAAGTGCGAGAGAGACAGAAAATCGCCCAGGTAGCAAGCGTATAAGTGCGAGAGAGACAGCAAATCGCCGGGGTAGGAAGCGTATGAGTGCGAGAGAGACAGCAAATAGCCAGGCGGGACTTGCGTGGTTTTTCCGTTAAAGCAGCATCGCGTTACCCCGCGACCCTCCGAGAGTGGTTGCACCCTCAGTTGCCCCGTTCAAGGGCAACAAGTGCGAGAGAGACAGAAAATCGCCCAGGTTGCAAGCGTATAAGTGCGAGAGAGACAGAAAATCGCCGGGGTAGGAAGCGCATGAGTGCGAGAGGGACAGAAAATCGCCCAGGTAGCAAGCGTATAAGTGCGAGAGAGACAGAAAATCGCCGGGGTAGGAAGCGTATGAGTGCGAGAGAGACAGAAAATTGCCCAGGTAGCAAGCGTATAAGTGCGAGAGAGACGGAAAATCGCCGGGGTAGGAAGCGTATGAGTGCGAGAGAGACAGAAAATCGCCCAGGTAGCAAGCGTATAAGTGCGAGAGAGACAGAAAATCGGCGGGGTCGGAAGCTTATGAGTGCGAGAGAGACAGAAAATTGCCCAGGTAGCAAGCGTATAAGTGCGAGAGAGACAGCAAATCGCCGGGGTAGGAAGCGTATGAGTGCGAGAGAGACAGCAAATAGCCAGGCGGGACTTGTGTGGTTTTTCCGTCAAAGCAGCATCGCGTTACCCCGCGACCCTCCGAGAGTGGTTGCACCCTCGGTTGCCCCGTTCAAGGGCAACAAGTGCGAGAGAGACAGAAAATCGCCCAGGTAGCAAGCGTATAAGTGCGACAGAAACAGAAAATCGCCGGGGTAGGAAGCGTATGAGTGCGAGAGAGACAGCAAATAGCCAGGCGGGACTTGGGTGGTTTTTACGATAAAGCAGCATCGCGTTACCCCGCGACCCTCCGAGAGTGGTTGCACCCTCGGTTGCCCCGTTCAAGGGCAACAAGTGCGAGAGAGACAGAAAATCGCCCAGGTAGCAAGCGTATAAGTGCGAGAGAGACAGCAAATCGCCGGGGTAGGAAGCGTATGAGTGCGAGAGAGACAGCAAATAGCTAGGCGGGACTTGCGTGGTTTTTCCGTTAAAGCAGCATCGCGTTACCCCGCGACCCTCCGAGAGTGGTTGCACCCTCGGTTGCCCCGTTCAAGGGCAACAAGTGCGAGAGAGACAGAAAATCGCCCAGGTTGCAAGCGTATAAGTGCGAGAGAGACAGAAAATCGCCGGGGTAGGAAGCGCATGAGTGCGAGAGGGACAGAAAATCGCCCAGGTAGCACGCGTATAAGTGCGAGAGAGACAGAAAATCGCCGGGGTAGGAAGCGTATGAGTGCGAGAGAGACAGAAAATTGCCCAGGTAGCAAGCGTATGAGTGCGAGATGACAGAAAATCGCCCAGGTAGCAAGCGTATAAGTGCGAGAGAGACAGAAAATCGGCGGGGTAGGAAGCTTATGAGTGCGAGAGAGACAGAAAATTGCCCAGGTAGCAAGCGTATAAGTGCGAGAGAGACAGCAAATCGCCGGGGTAGGAAGCGTATGAGTGCGAGAGAGACAGCAAATAGCCAGCGGGACTTGTGTGGTTTTTCCGTCAAAGCAGCATCGCGTTACCCCGCGACCCTCCGAGAGTGGTTGCACCCTCGGTTGCCCCGTTCAAGGGCAACAAGTGCGAGAGAGACAGAAAATCGCCAAGGTAGCAAGCGTATAAGTGCGACAGAGACAGAAAATCGCCGGGGTAGGAAGCGTATGAGTGCGAGAGAGACAGCAAATAGCCAGCGGGACTTGTGTGGTTTTTCCGTCAAAGCAGCATCGCGTTCCCCCGCGACCCTCCGAGAGTGGTTGCACCCTCGGTTGCCCCGTTCAAGGGCAACAAGTGCGAGAGAGACAGAAAATCGCCCAGGTAGCAAGCGTATAAGTGCGAGAGAGACAGAAAATCGCCGGGGTAGGAAGCGTATGAGTGCGAGAGAGACAGCAAATAGCCAGCGGGACTTGTGTGGTTTTTCCGTCAAAGCAGCATCGCGTTACCCCGCGACCCTCCGAGAGTGGTTGCACCCTCGGTTGCCCCGTTCAAGGGCAACAAGTGCGAGAGAGACAGAAAATCGCCCAGGTAGCAAGCGTATAAGTGCGACAGAGACAGAAAATCGCCGGGGTAGGAAGCGTATGAGTGCGAGAGAGACAGCAAATAGCCAGGCGGGACTTGGGTGGTTTTTCCGTTAAAGCAGCATCGCGTTACCCCGCGACCCTCCGAGAGTGGTTGCACCCTCGGTTGCCCCGTTCAAGGGCACCAAGTGCGAGAGAGACAGAAAATCGCCCAGGTAGCAAGCGTATAAGTGCGAGAGAGACAGAAAATCGCCGCGGTAGGAAGCGTATGAGTGCGAGAGCGACAGCAAATAGCCAGCGGGACTTGTGTGGTTTTTCCGTCAAAGCAGCATCGCGTTCCCCCGCGACCCTCCTAGAGTGGTTGCACCCTCGGTTGCCCCGTTCAAGGGCAACAACTGCGAGAGAGACAGAAAGTCGCCCAGGTAGCAAGCGTATAAGTGCGAGAGAGACAGCAAATCGCCGGGGTAGGAAGCGTATGAGTGCGAGAGAGACAGCAAATAGCCAGGCGGGACTTGGGTGGTTTTTACGATAAAGCAGCATCGCGTTACCCCGCGACCCTCCGAGAGTGGTTGCACCCTCGGTTGCCCCGTTCAAGGGCAACAAGTGCGAGAGAGACAGAAAATCGCCCAGGTAGCAAGCGTATAAGTGCGAGAGAGACAGCAAATCGCCGGGGTAGGAAGCGTATGAGTGCGAGAGAGACAGCAAATAGCCAGGCGGGACTTGCGTGGTTTTTCCGTTAAAACAGCATCGCGTTACCCCGCGACCCTCCGAGAGTGGTTGCACCCTCAGTTGCCCCGTTCAAGGGCAACAAGTGCGAGAGAGACAGAAAATCGCCCAGGTTGCAAGCGTATAAGTGCGAGAGAGACAGAAAATCGCCGGGGTAGGAAGCGCATGAGTGCGAGAGGGACAGAAAATCGCCCAGGTAGCAAGCGTATAAGTGCGAGAGAGACAGAAAATCGCCGGGGTAGGAAGCGTATGAGTGCGAGAGAGACAGAAAATTGCCCAGGTAGCAAGCGTATAAGTGCGAGAGAGACGGAAAATCGCCGGGGTAGGAAGCGTATGAGTGCGAGAGAGACAGAAAATCGCCGGGGTAGGAAGCGTATGAGTGCGAGAGAGACAGCAAATAGCCAGCGGGACTTGTGTGGTTTTTCCGTCAAAGCAGCATCGCGTTACCCCGCGACCCTCCGAGAGTGGTTGCACCCTCGGTTGCCCCGTTCAAGGGCAACAAGTGCGAGAGAGACAGAAAATCGCCCAGGTAGCAAGCGTATAAATGCGACAGAGACAGAAAATCGCCGGGGTAGGAAGCGTATGAGTGCGAGAGAGACAGCAAAAAGCCAGGCGGGACTTGGGTAGTTTTTCCGTTAAAGCAGCATCGCGTAACCCCGCGACCCTCCGAGAGTGGTTGCACCCTCGGTTGCCCCGTTCAAGGGCACCAAGTGCGAGAGAGACAGAAAATCGCCCAGGTAGCAAGCGTATAAGTGCGAGAGAGACAGAAAATCGCCGCGGTAGGAAGCGTATGAGTGCGAGAGCGACAGCAAATAGCCAGTGGGACTTGTGTGGTTTTTCCGTCAAAGCAGCATCGCGTTCCCCCGCGACCCTCCTAGAGTGGTTGCACCCTCGGTTGCCCCGTTCAAGGGCAACAAGTGCGAGAGAGACAGAAAGTCGCCCAGGTAGCAAGCGTATAAGTGCGAGAGAGACAGAAAATCGCCGGGGTCGGAAGCGCATGAGTGCGAGAGGGACAGAAAATCGCCCAGGTAGCAAGCGTATAAGTGCGAGAGAGACAGAAAATCGCAGGGGTAGGAAGCGTATGAGTACGAGAGAGACAGAAAATTGCCCAGGTAGCAAGCGTATAAGTGCGAGAGAGACGGAAAATCGCCGGGGTAGGAAGCGCATGAGTGCGAGAGAGACAGAAAATCGCCCAGGTGGCAAGCGTATAAGTGCGAGAGAGACAGAAAATCGCCGGGGTAGGAAGCTTATGAGTGCGAGAGAGACAGAAAGTCGCCCAGGTAGCAAGCGTATAAGTGCGAGAGAGACAGCAAATCGCCGGGGTAGGAAGCGTATGAGTGCGAGAGAGACAGCAAATAGCCAGGCGGGACTTGGGTGGTTTTTACGATAAAGCAGCATCGCGTTACCCCGCGACCCTCCGAGAGTGGTTGCACCCTCGGTTGCCCCGTTCAAGGGCAACAAGTGCGAGAGAGACAGAAAATCGCCCAGGTAGCAAGCGTATAAGTGCGAGAGAGACAGCAAATCGCCGGGGTAGGAAGCGTATGAGTGCGAGAGAGACAGCAAATAGCCAGGCGGGACTTGCGTGGTTTTTCCGTTAAAGCAGCATCGCGTTACCCCGCGACCCTCCGAGAGTGGTTGCACCCTCAGTTGCCCCGTTCAAGGGCAACAAGTGCGAGAGAGACAGAAAATCGCCCAGGTTGCAAGCGTATAAGTGCGAGAGAGACAGAAAATCGCCGGGGTAGGAAGCGCATGAGTGCGAGAGGGACAGAAAATCGCCCAGGTAGCAAGCGTATAAGTGCGAGAGAGACAGAAAATCGCCGGGGTAGGAAGCGTATGAGTGCGAGAGAGACAGAAAATTGCCCAGGTAGCAAGCGTATAAGTGCGAGAGAGACGGAAAATCGCCGGGGTAGGAAGCGTATGAGTGCGAGAGAGACAGAAAATCGCCCAGGTAGCAAGCGTATAAGTGCGAGAGAGACAGAAAATCGGCGGGGTCGGAAGCTTATGAGTGCGAGAGAGACAGAAAATTGCCCAGGTAGCAAGCGTATAAGTGCGAGAGAGACAGCAAATCGCCGGGGTAGGAAGCGTATGAGTGCGAGAGAGACAGCAAATAGCCAGGCGGGACTTGTGTGGTTTTTCCGTCAAAGCAGCATCGCGTTACCCCGCGACCCTCCGAGAGTGGTTGCACCCTCGGTTGCCCCGTTCAAGGGCAACAAGTGCGAGAGAGACAGAAAATCGCCCAGGTAGCAAGCGTATAAGTGCGACAGAAACAGAAAATCGCCGGGGTAGGAAGCGTATGAGTGCGAGAGAGACAGCAAATAGCCAGGCGGGACTTGGGTGGTTTTTACGATAAAGCAGCATCGCGTTACCCCGCGACCCTCCGAGAGTGGTTGCACCCTCGGTTGCCCCGTTCAAGGGCAACAAGTGCGAGAGAGACAGAAAATCGCCCAGGTAGCAAGCGTATAAGTGCGAGAGAGACAGCAAATCGCCGGGGTAGGAAGCGTATGAGTGCGAGAGAGACAGCAAATAGCTAGGCGGGACTTGCGTGGTTTTTCCGTTAAAGCAGCATCGCGTTACCCCGCGACCCTCCGAGAGTGGTTGCACCCTCGGTTGCCCCGTTCAAGGGCAACAAGTGCGAGAGAGACAGAAAATCGCCCAGGTTGCAAGCGTATAAGTGCGAGAGAGACAGAAAATCGCCGGGGTAGGAAGCGCATGAGTGCGAGAGGGACAGAAAATCGCCCAGGTAGCACGCGTATAAGTGCGAGAGAGACAGAAAATCGCCGGGGTAGGAAGCGTATGAGTGCGAGAGAGACAGAAAATTGCCCAGGTAGCAAGCGTATGAGTGCGAGATGACAGAAAATCGCCCAGGTAGCAAGCGTATAAGTGCGAGAGAGACAGAAAATCGGCGGGGTAGGAAGCTTATGAGTGCGAGAGAGACAGAAAATTGCCCAGGTAGCAAGCGTATAAGTGCGAGAGAGACAGCAAATCGCCGGGGTAGGAAGCGTATGAGTGCGAGAGAGACAGCAAATAGCCAGCGGGACTTGTGTGGTTTTTCCGTCAAAGCAGCATCGCGTTACCCCGCGACCCTCCGAGAGTGGTTGCACCCTCGGTTGCCCCGTTCAAGGGCAACAAGTGCGAGAGAGACAGAAAATCGCCAAGGTAGCAAGCGTATAAGTGCGACAGAGACAGAAAATCGCCGGGGTAGGAAGCGTATGAGTGCGAGAGAGACAGCAAATAGCCAGCGGGACTTGTGTGGTTTTTCCGTCAAAGCAGCATCGCGTTCCCCCGCGACCCTCCGAGAGTGGTTGCACCCTCGGTTGCCCCGTTCAAGGGCAACAAGTGCGAGAGAGACAGAAAATCGCCCAGGTAGCAAGCGTATAAGTGCGAGAGAGACAGAAAATCGCCGGGGTAGGAAGCGTATGAGTGCGAGAGAGACAGCAAATAGCCAGCGGGACTTGTGTGGTTTTTCCGTCAAAGCAGCATCGCGTTACCCCGCGACCCTCCGAGAGTGGTTGCACCCTCGGTTGCCCCGTTCAAGGGCAACAAGTGCGAGAGAGACAGAAAATCGCCCAGGTAGCAAGCGTATAAGTGCGACAGAGACAGAAAATCGCCGGGGTAGGAAGCGTATGAGTGCGAGAGAGACAGCAAATAGCCAGGCGGGACTTGGGTGGTTTTTCCGTTAAAGCAGCATCGCGTTACCCCGCGACCCTCCGAGAGTGGTTGCACCCTCGGTTGCCCCGTTCAAGGGCACCAAGTGCGAGAGAGACAGAAAATCGCCCAGGTAGCAAGCGTATAAGTGCGAGAGAGACAGAAAATCGCCGCGGTAGGAAGCGTATGAGTGCGAGAGCGACAGCAAATAGCCAGCGGGACTTGTGTGGTTTTTCCGTCAAAGCAGCATCGCGTTCCCCCGCGACCCTCCTAGAGTGGTTGCACCCTCGGTTGCCCCGTTCAAGGGCAACAACTGCGAGAGAGACAGAAAGTCGCCCAGGTAGCAAGCGTATAAGTGCGAGAGAGACAGCAAATCGCCGGGGTAGGAAGCGTATGAGTGCGAGAGAGACAGCAAATAGCCAGGCGGGACTTGGGTGGTTTTTACGATAAAGCAGCATCGCGTTACCCCGCGACCCTCCGAGAGTGGTTGCACCCTCGGTTGCCCCGTTCAAGGGCAACAAGTGCGAGAGAGACAGAAAATCGCCCAGGTAGCAAGCGTATAAGTGCGAGAGAGACAGCAAATCGCCGGGGTAGGAAGCGTATGAGTGCGAGAGAGACAGCAAATAGCCAGGCGGGACTTGCGTGGTTTTTCCGTTAAAACAGCATCGCGTTACCCCGCGACCCTCCGAGAGTGGTTGCACCCTCAGTTGCCCCGTTCAAGGGCAACAAGTGCGAGAGAGACAGAAAATCGCCCAGGTTGCAAGCGTATAAGTGCGAGAGAGACAGAAAATCGCCGGGGTAGGAAGCGCATGAGTGCGAGAGGGACAGAAAATCGCCCAGGTAGCAAGCGTATAAGTGCGAGAGAGACAGAAAATCGCCGGGGTAGGAAGCGTATGAGTGCGAGAGAGACAGAAAATTGCCCAGGTAGCAAGCGTATAAGTGCGAGAGAGACGGAAAATCGCCGGGGTAGGAAGCGTATGAGTGCGAGAGAGACAGAAAATCGCCGGGGTAGGAAGCGTATGAGTGCGAGAGAGACAGCAAATAGCCAGCGGGACTTGTGTGGTTTTTCCGTCAAAGCAGCATCGCGTTACCCCGCGACCCTCCGAGAGTGGTTGCACCCTCGGTTGCCCCGTTCAAGGGCAACAAGTGCGAGAGAGACAGAAAATCGCCCAGGTAGCAAGCGTATAAATGCGACAGAGACAGAAAATCGCCGGGGTAGGAAGCGTATGAGTGCGAGAGAGACAGCAAAAAGCCAGGCGGGACTTGGGTAGTTTTTCCGTTAAAGCAGCATCGCGTAACCCCGCGACCCTCCGAGAGTGGTTGCACCCTCGGTTGCCCCGTTCAAGGGCACCAAGTGCGAGAGAGACAGAAAATCGCCCAGGTAGCAAGCGTATAAGTGCGAGAGAGACAGAAAATCGCCGCGGTAGGAAGCGTATGAGTGCGAGAGCGACAGCAAATAGCCAGTGGGACTTGTGTGGTTTTTCCGTCAAAGCAGCATCGCGTTCCCCCGCGACCCTCCTAGAGTGGTTGCACCCTCGGTTGCCCCGTTCAAGGGCAACAAGTGCGAGAGAGACAGAAAATCGCCCAGGTGGAAAGCGTATAAGTGCGAGAGAGACAGAAAATCGCCGGGGTAGGAAGCGTATGAGTGCGAGAGAGACAGCAAATAGCCAGGCGGGACTTGGGTGGTTTTTCCGTTAAAGCAGCATCGCGTTACCCCGCGACCCTCCTAGAGTGGTTGCACCGTCGGTTGCCCCGTTCAAGGGCACCAAGTGCGAGAGAGACAGAAAATCGCCCAGGTAGCAAGCGTATAAGTGCGAGAGAGACAGAAAATCGCCGCGGTAGGAAGCGTATGAGTGCGAGAGAGACAGCAAATAGCCCGGCGGGACTTGGGTGGTTTTTCCGTTAAAGCAGCATCGCGTTACCCCGCGAACCTCCGAGAGTGGTTGCACCCTCGGTTGCCCCGTTCAAGGGCAACAAGTGCGAGAGACAGAAAATCGCCCAGGTAGCAAGCGTATAAGTGCGAGAGAGACAGAAAATCGCCGGGGTAGGAAGCGCATGAGTGCGAGAGGGACAGAAAATCGCCCAGGTAGCAAGCGTATAAGTGCGAGAGAGACAGAAAATCGCAGGGGTAGGAAGCGTATGAGTGCGAGAGAGACAGAAAATTGCCCAGGTAGCAAGCGTATAAGTGCGAGAGAGACGGAAAATCGCCGGGGTAGGAAGCGTATGAGGTTGAGAGAGACAGAAAATCGCCCAGGTAGCAAACGTATAAGTGCGAGAGAGACAGAAAATCGCCGGGGTAGGAAGCTTATGAGTGCGAGAGAGACAGAAAATCGCCCAGGTAGTAAGCGTATAAGTGCGAGAGAGACAGAAAATCGCCGGGGTAGGAAGCGTATGAGTGCGAGAGAGACAGCAAATAGCCAGCGGGACTTGTGTGGTTTTTCCGTCAAAGCAGCATCGCGTTACCCCAAGACCCTCCGAGAGTGGTTGCACCCTCGGTTGCCCCGTTCAAGGGCAACAAGTGCGAGAGAGACAGAAAATCGCCCAGGTAGCAAGCGTATAAGTGCGACAGAGACAGAAAATCGCCGGGGTAGGAAGCGTATGAGTGCGAGAGAGACAGCAAATAGCCAGGCGGGACTTGGGTGGTTTTTCCGTTAAAGCAGCATCGCGTAACCCCGCGACCCTCCGAGAGTGGTTGCACCCTCGGTTGCCCCGTTCAAGGGCAACAAGTGCGAGAGAGACAGAAAATCGCCCAGGTAGAAAGCGTATAAGTGCGAGAGAGACAGAAAATCGCCGGGGTAGGAAGCGTATGAGTGCGAGAGAGACAGCAAATAGCCAGGAGGGACTTGGGTGGTTTTTCCGTTAAAGCAGCATCGCGTTACCCCGCGACCCTCCGAGAGTGGTTGCACCCTCGGTTGCCCCGTTCAAGGGCAACAACTGCGAGAGAGACAGAAAGTCGCCCAGGTAGCAAGCGTATAAGTGCGAGAGAGACAGCAAATCGCCGGGGTAGGAAGCGAATGAGTGCGAGAGAGACAGCAAATAGCCAGGCGGGACTTGGGTGGTTTTTACGATAAAGCAGCATCGCGTTACCCCGCGACCCTCCGAGAGTGGTTGCACCCTCGGTTGCCCCGTTCAAGGGCAACAAGTGCGAGAGACACAGAAAATCGCCCAGGTAGCAAGCGTATAAGTGCGAGAGAGACAGCAAATCGCCGGGGTAGGAAGCGTATGAGTGCGAGAGAGACAGCAAATAGCTAGGCGGGACTTGCGTGGTTTTTCCGTTAAAGCAGCATCGCGTTACCCCGCGACCCTCTGAGAGTGGTTGCACCCTCGGTTGCCCCGTTCAAGGGCAACAAGTGCGAGAGAGACAGAAAATCGCCCAGGTTGCAAGCGTATAAGTGCGAGAGAGACAGAAAATCGCCGGGGTAGGAAGCGCATGAGTGCGAGAGGGACAGAAAATCGCCCAGGGAGCAAGCGTATAAGTGCGAGAGAGACAGAAAATCGCCGGGGAAGGAAGCGTATGAGTGCGAGAGAGACAGAAAATTGCCCAGGTGGCAAGCGTATAAGTGCGAGAGAGACGGAAAATCGCCGGGGTAGGAAGCGCATGAGTGCGAGAGGGACAGAAAATCGCCCAGGTAGCAAGCGTATAAGTGCGAGAGAGACAGAAAATCGCCGGGGTAGGAAGCGTATGAGTGCGAGAGAGAGAGAAAATTGCCCGGGTAGCAAGCGTATAAGTGCGAGAGAGACGGAAAATCGCCGGGGTAGGAAGCGTATGAGTGCGAGAGAGACAGAAAATCGCCCAGGTAGCAAGCGTATAAGTGCGAGAGAGACAGAAAATCGGCGGGGTAGGAAGCTTATGAGTGCGAGAGAGACAGAAAATTGCCCAGGTAGCAAGCGTATAAGTGCGAGAGAGACAGAAAATCGCCGGGGTAGGAAGCGTATGAGTGCGAGAGAGACAGCAAAAAGCCAGCGGGACTTGTGTGGTTTTTCCGTCAAAGCAGCATCGCGTTACCCCGCGACCCTCCGAGAGTGGTTGCACCCTCGGTTGCCCCGTTCAAGGGCAACAAGTGCGAGAGAGACAGAAAATCGCCCAGGTAGCAAGCATATAAGTGCGAGAGAGACAGAAAATCGCCGGGGTCGGAAGCGCATGAGTGCGAAAGGGACGGAAAATCGCCCAGGTAGCAAGCGTATAAGTGCGAGAGAGACAGAAAATCGCAGGGGTAGGAAGCGTATGAGTGCGAGAGAGACAGAAAATTGCCCAGGTAGCAAGCGTATGAGTGCGAGATGACAGAAAATCGCCCAGGTAGCAAGCGTATAAGTGCGAGAGAGACAGAAAATCGGCGGGGTAGGAAGCTTATGAGTGCGAGAGAGACAGAAAATTGCCCAGGTAGCAAGCGTATAAGTGCGAGAGAGACAGAAAATCGCCGGGGTAGGAAGCGTATGAGTGCGAGAGAGACAGCAAATAGCCAGCGGGACTTGTGTGGTTTTTCCGTCAAAGCAGCATCGCGTTACCCCGCGACCCTCCGAGAGTGGTTGCACCCTCGGTTGCCCCGTTCAAGGGCAACAAGTGCGAGAGAGACAGAAAATCGCCCAGGTAGCAAGCGTATAAGTGCGACAGAGACAGAAAATCGCCGGGGTAGGAAGCGTATGAGTGCGAGAGAGACAGCAAATAGCCAGCGGGACTTGTGTGGTTTTTCCGTCAAAGCAGCATCGCGTTCCCTTGCGACCCTCCGAGAGTGGTTGCACCCTCGGTTGCCCCGTTCAAGGGCAACAAGTGCGAGAGAGACAGAAAATCGCCCAGGTAGCAAGCGTATAAGTGCGAGAGAGACAGAAAATCGCCGGGGTAGGAAGCGTATGAGTGCGAGAGAGACAGCAAATAGCTAGCGGGACTTGTGTGGTTTTTCCGTCAAAGCAGCATCGCGTTACCCCGCGACCCTCCGAGAGTGGTTGCACCCTCGGTTGCCCCGTTCAAGGGCAACAAGTGCGAGAGAGACAGAAAATCGCCCAGGTAGCAAGCGTATAAGTGCGACAGAGACAGAAAATCGCCGGGGTAGGAAGCGTATGAGTGCGAAAGAGACAGCAAATAGCCAGGCGGGACTTGGGTGGTTTTTCCGTTAAAGCAGCATCGCGTAACCCCGCGACCCTCCGAGAGTGGTTGCACCCTCGGTTGCCCCGTTCAAGGGCACCAAGTGCGAGAGAGAAAGAAAATCGCCCAGGTGGAAAGCGTATAAGTGCGAGAGAGACAGAAAATCGCCGGGGTAGGAAGCGTATGAGTGCGAGAGAGACAGCAAATAGCCAGGCGGGACTTGGGTGGTTTTTCCGTTAAAGCAGCATCGCGTTACCCCGCGACCCTCCTAGAGTGGTTGCACCGTCGGTTGCCCCGTTCAAGGGCACCAAGTGCGAGAGAGACAGAAAATCGCCCAGGTAGCAAGCGTATAAGTGCGAGAGAGACAGAAAATCGCCGCGGTAGGAAGCGTATGAGTGCGAGAGAGACAGCAAATAGCCAGGCGGGACTTGGGTGGTTTTTCCGTTAAAGCAGCATCGCGTTACCCCGCGAACCTCCAAGAGTGGTTGCACCCTCGGTTGCCCCGTTCAAGGGCAACAAGTGCGAGAGACAGAAAATCGCCCAGGTAGCAAGCGTATAAGTGCGAGAGAGACAGAAAATCGCCGGGGTAGGAAGCGCATGAGTGCGAGAGGGACAGAAAATCGCCCAGGTAGCAAGCGTATAAGTGCGAGAGAGACAGAAAATCGCAGGGGTAGGAAGCGTATGAGTGCGAGAGAGACAGAAAATTGCCCAGGTAGCAAGCGTATAAGTGCGAGAGAGACGAAATCGCCGGGTAGGAAGCGTATGAGTTGAGAGAGACAGAAATCGCCCAGGTTGCAACGTATGTGCGAGAGAGGAAATCGCCGTAGGAACAAGTGCGAGAGAGACAGAAAATCGCCCAGGTAGCAAGCGTATAAGTGCGAGAGAGACAGAAAATCGCCGGGGTAGGAAGCGTATGAGTGCGAGAGAGACAGCAAATAGCCAGCGGGACTTGTGTGGTTTTTCCGTCAAAGCAGCATCGCGTTACCCCGCGACCCTCCGAGAGTGGTTGCACCCTCGGTTGCCCCGTTCAAGGGCAACAACTGCGAGAGAGACAGAAAATCGCCCAGGTAGCAAGCGTATAAGTGCGAGAGAGACAGAAAATCGCCGGGGTAGGAAGCGTATGAGTGCGAGAGAGACAGCAAATAGCCAGCGGGACTTGTGTGGTTTTTCCGTCAAAGCAGCATCGCGTTACCCCGCGACCCTCCGAGAGTGGTTGCACCCTCGGTTGCCCCGTTCAAGGGCAACAAGTGCGAGAGAGACAGAAAATCGCCCAGGTAGCAAGCGTATAAGTGCGAGAGAGACAGAAAATCGCCGGGGTAGGAAGCGTATGAGTGCGAGAGAGACAGCAAATAGCCAGCGGGACTTGTGTGGTTTTTCCGTCAAAGCAGCATCGCGTTACCCCGCGACCCTCCGAGAGTGGTTGCACCCTCGGTTGCCCCGTTCAAGGGCAACAAGTGCGAGAGAGACAGAAAATCGCCCAGGTAGCAAGCGTATAAGTGCGACAGAGACAGAAAATCGCCGGGGTAGGAAGCGTATGAGTGCGAGAGAGACAGCAAATAGCCAGGCGGGACTTGGGTGGTTTTTCCGTTAAAGCAGCATCGCGTAACCCCGCGACCCTCCGAGAGTGGTTGCACCCTCGGTTGCCCCGTTCAAGGGCACCAAGTGCGAGAGAGACAGAAAATCGCCCAGGTAGCAAGCGTATAAGTGCGAGAGAGACAGAAAATCGCCGCGGTAGGAAGCGTATGAGTGCGAGAGCGACAGCAAATAGCCAGGCGGGACTTGGGTGGTTTTTCCGTTAAAGCAGCATCGCGTTACCCCGCGACCCTCCTAGAGTGGTTGCACCCTCGGTTGCCCCGTTCAAGGGCAACAAGTGCGAGAGAGACAGAAAGTCGCCCAGGTAGCAAGCGTATAAGTGCGAGAGAGACAGAAAATCGCCGGGGTCGGAAGCGCATGAGTGCGAGAGGGACAGAAAATCGCCCAGGTAGCAAGCGTATAAGTGCGAGAGAGACAGAAAATCGCAGGGGTAGGAAGCGTATGAGTACGAGAGAGACAGAAAATTGCCCAGGTAGCAAGCGTATAAGTGCGAGAGAGACGGAAAATCGCCGGGGTAGGAAGCGCATGAGTGCGAGAGAGACAGAAAATCGCCCAGGTGGCAAGCGTATAAGTGCGAGAGAGACAGAAAATCGCCGGGGTAGGAAGCTTATGAGTGCGAGAGAGACAGAAAGTCGCCCAGGTAGCAAGCGTATAAGTGCGAGAGAGACAGCAAATCGCCGGGGTAGGAAGCGTATGAGTGCGAGAGAGACAGCAAATAGCCAGGCGGGACTTGGGTGGTTTTTACGATAAAGCAGCATCGCGTTACCCCGCGACCCTCCGAGAGTGGTTGCACCCTCGGTTGCCCCGTTCAAGGGCAACAAGTGCGAGAGAGACAGAAAATCGCCCAGGTAGCAAGCGTATAAGTGCGAGAGAGACAGCAAATCGCCGGGGTAGGAAGCGTATGAGTGCGAGAGAGACAGCAAATAGCCAGGCGGGACTTGCGTGGTTTTTCCGTTAAAGCAGCATCGCGTTACCCCGCGACCCTCCGAGAGTGGTTGCACCCTCAGTTGCCCCGTTCAAGGGCAACAAGTGCGAGAGAGACAGAAAATCGCCCAGGTTGCAAGCGTATAAGTGCGAGAGAGACAGAAAATCGCCGGGGTAGGAAGCGCATGAGTGCGAGAGGGACAGAAAATCGCCCAGGTAGCAAGCGTATAAGTGCGAGAGAGACAGAAAATCGCCGGGGTAGGAAGCGTATGAGTGCGAGAGAGACAGAAAATTGCCCAGGTAGCAAGCGTATAAGTGCGAGAGAGACGGAAAATCGCCGGGGTAGGAAGCGTATGAGTGCGAGAGAGACAGAAAATCGCCCAGGTAGCAAGCGTATAAGTGCGAGAGAGACAGAAAATCGGCGGGGTCGGAAGCTTATGAGTGCGAGAGAGACAGAAAATTGCCCAGGTAGCAAGCGTATAAGTGCGAGAGAGACAGCAAATCGCCGGGGTAGGAAGCGTATGAGTGCGAGAGAGACAGCAAATAGCCAGGCGGGACTTGTGTGGTTTTTCCGTCAAAGCAGCATCGCGTTACCCCGCGACCCTCCGAGAGTGGTTGCACCCTCGGTTGCCCCGTTCAAGGGCAACAAGTGCGAGAGAGACAGAAAATCGCCCAGGTAGCAAGCGTATAAGTGCGACAGAAACAGAAAATCGCCGGGGTAGGAAGCGTATGAGTGCGAGAGAGACAGCAAATAGCCAGGCGGGACTTGGGTGGTTTTTACGATAAAGCAGCATCGCGTTACCCCGCGACCCTCCGAGAGTGGTTGCACCCTCGGTTGCCCCGTTCAAGGGCAACAAGTGCGAGAGAGACAGAAAATCGCCCAGGTAGCAAGCGTATAAGTGCGAGAGAGACAGCAAATCGCCGGGGTAGGAAGCGTATGAGTGCGAGAGAGACAGCAAATAGCTAGGCGGGACTTGCGTGGTTTTTCCGTTAAAGCAGCATCGCGTTACCCCGCGACCCTCCGAGAGTGGTTGCACCCTCGGTTGCCCCGTTCAAGGGCAACAAGTGCGAGAGAGACAGAAAATCGCCCAGGTTGCAAGCGTATAAGTGCGAGAGAGACAGAAAATCGCCGGGGTAGGAAGCGCATGAGTGCGAGAGGGACAGAAAATCGCCCAGGTAGCACGCGTATAAGTGCGAGAGAGACAGAAAATCGCCGGGGTAGGAAGCGTATGAGTGCGAGAGAGACAGAAAATTGCCCAGGTAGCAAGCGTATGAGTGCGAGATGACAGAAAATCGCCCAGGTAGCAAGCGTATAAGTGCGAGAGAGACAGAAAATCGGCGGGGTAGGAAGCTTATGAGTGCGAGAGAGACAGAAAATTGCCCAGGTAGCAAGCGTATAAGTGCGAGAGAGACAGCAAATCGCCGGGGTAGGAAGCGTATGAGTGCGAGAGAGACAGCAAATAGCCAGCGGGACTTGTGTGGTTTTTCCGTCAAAGCAGCATCGCGTTACCCCGCGACCCTCCGAGAGTGGTTGCACCCTCGGTTGCCCCGTTCAAGGGCAACAAGTGCGAGAGAGACAGAAAATCGCCAAGGTAGCAAGCGTATAAGTGCGACAGAGACAGAAAATCGCCGGGGTAGGAAGCGTATGAGTGCGAGAGAGACAGCAAATAGCCAGCGGGACTTGTGTGGTTTTTCCGTCAAAGCAGCATCGCGTTCCCCCGCGACCCTCCGAGAGTGGTTGCACCCTCGGTTGCCCCGTTCAAGGGCAACAAGTGCGAGAGAGACAGAAAATCGCCCAGGTAGCAAGCGTATAAGTGCGAGAGAGACAGAAAATCGCCGGGGTAGGAAGCGTATGAGTGCGAGAGAGACAGCAAATAGCCAGCGGGACTTGTGTGGTTTTTCCGTCAAAGCAGCATCGCGTTACCCCGCGACCCTCCGAGAGTGGTTGCACCCTCGGTTGCCCCGTTCAAGGGCAACAAGTGCGAGAGAGACAGAAAATCGCCCAGGTAGCAAGCGTATAAGTGCGACAGAGACAGAAAATCGCCGGGGTAGGAAGCGTATGAGTGCGAGAGAGACAGCAAATAGCCAGGCGGGACTTGGGTGGTTTTTCCGTTAAAGCAGCATCGCGTTACCCCGCGACCCTCCGAGAGTGGTTGCACCCTCGGTTGCCCCGTTCAAGGGCACCAAGTGCGAGAGAGACAGAAAATCGCCCAGGTAGCAAGCGTATAAGTGCGAGAGAGACAGAAAATCGCCGCGGTAGGAAGCGTATGAGTGCGAGAGCGACAGCAAATAGCCAGCGGGACTTGTGTGGTTTTTCCGTCAAAGCAGCATCGCGTTCCCCCGCGACCCTCCTAGAGTGGTTGCACCCTCGGTTGCCCCGTTCAAGGGCAACAACTGCGAGAGAGACAGAAAGTCGCCCAGGTAGCAAGCGTATAAGTGCGAGAGAGACAGCAAATCGCCGGGGTAGGAAGCGTATGAGTGCGAGAGAGACAGCAAATAGCCAGGCGGGACTTGGGTGGTTTTTACGATAAAGCAGCATCGCGTTACCCCGCGACCCTCCGAGAGTGGTTGCACCCTCGGTTGCCCCGTTCAAGGGCAACAAGTGCGAGAGAGACAGAAAATCGCCCAGGTAGCAAGCGTATAAGTGCGAGAGAGACAGCAAATCGCCGGGGTAGGAAGCGTATGAGTGCGAGAGAGACAGCAAATAGCCAGGCGGGACTTGCGTGGTTTTTCCGTTAAAACAGCATCGCGTTACCCCGCGACCCTCCGAGAGTGGTTGCACCCTCAGTTGCCCCGTTCAAGGGCAACAAGTGCGAGAGAGACAGAAAATCGCCCAGGTTGCAAGCGTATAAGTGCGAGAGAGACAGAAAATCGCCGGGGTAGGAAGCGCATGAGTGCGAGAGGGACAGAAAATCGCCCAGGTAGCAAGCGTATAAGTGCGAGAGAGACAGAAAATCGCCGGGGTAGGAAGCGTATGAGTGCGAGAGAGACAGAAAATTGCCCAGGTAGCAAGCGTATAAGTGCGAGAGAGACGGAAAATCGCCGGGGTAGGAAGCGTATGAGTGCGAGAGAGACAGAAAATCGCCGGGGTAGGAAGCGTATGAGTGCGAGAGAGACAGCAAATAGCCAGCGGGACTTGTGTGGTTTTTCCGTCAAAGCAGCATCGCGTTACCCCGCGACCCTCCGAGAGTGGTTGCACCCTCGGTTGCCCCGTTCAAGGGCAACAAGTGCGAGAGAGACAGAAAATCGCCCAGGTAGCAAGCGTATAAATGCGACAGAGACAGAAAATCGCCGGGGTAGGAAGCGTATGAGTGCGAGAGAGACAGCAAAAAGCCAGGCGGGACTTGGGTAGTTTTTCCGTTAAAGCAGCATCGCGTAACCCCGCGACCCTCCGAGAGTGGTTGCACCCTCGGTTGCCCCGTTCAAGGGCACCAAGTGCGAGAGAGACAGAAAATCGCCCAGGTAGCAAGCGTATAAGTGCGAGAGAGACAGAAAATCGCCGCGGTAGGAAGCGTATGAGTGCGAGAGCGACAGCAAATAGCCAGTGGGACTTGTGTGGTTTTTCCGTCAAAGCAGCATCGCGTTCCCCCGCGACCCTCCTAGAGTGGTTGCACCCTCGGTTGCCCCGTTCAAGGGCAACAAGTGCGAGAGAGACAGAAAATCGCCCAGGTGGAAAGCGTATAAGTGCGAGAGAGACAGAAAATCGCCGGGGTAGGAAGCGTATGAGTGCGAGAGAGACAGCAAATAGCCAGGCGGGACTTGGGTGGTTTTTCCGTTAAAGCAGCATCGCGTTACCCCGCGACCCTCCTAGAGTGGTTGCACCGTCGGTTGCCCCGTTCAAGGGCACCAAGTGCGAGAGAGACAGAAAATCGCCCAGGTAGCAAGCGTATAAGTGCGAGAGAGACAGAAAATCGCCGCGGTAGGAAGCGTATGAGTGCGAGAGAGACAGCAAATAGCCCGGCGGGACTTGGGTGGTTTTTCCGTTAAAGCAGCATCGCGTTACCCCGCGAACCTCCGAGAGTGGTTGCACCCTCGGTTGCCCCGTTCAAGGGCAACAAGTGCGAGAGACAGAAAATCGCCCAGGTAGCAAGCGTATAAGTGCGAGAGAGACAGAAAATCGCCGGGGTAGGAAGCGCATGAGTGCGAGAGGGACAGAAAATCGCCCAGGTAGCAAGCGTATAAGTGCGAGAGAGACAGAAAATCGCAGGGGTAGGAAGCGTATGAGTGCGAGAGAGACAGAAAATTGCCCAGGTAGCAAGCGTATAAGTGCGAGAGAGACGGAAAATCGCCGGGGTAGGAAGCGTATGAGGTTGAGAGAGACAGAAAATCGCCCAGGTAGCAAACGTATAAGTGCGAGAGAGACAGAAAATCGCCGGGGTAGGAAGCTTATGAGTGCGAGAGAGACAGAAAATCGCCCAGGTAGTAAGCGTATAAGTGCGAGAGAGACAGAAAATCGCCGGGGTAGGAAGCGTATGAGTGCGAGAGAGACAGCAAATAGCCAGCGGGACTTGTGTGGTTTTTCCGTCAAAGCAGCATCGCGTTACCCCAAGACCCTCCGAGAGTGGTTGCACCCTCGGTTGCCCCGTTCAAGGGCAACAAGTGCGAGAGAGACAGAAAATCGCCCAGGTAGCAAGCGTATAAGTGCGACAGAGACAGAAAATCGCCGGGGTAGGAAGCGTATGAGTGCGAGAGAGACAGCAAATAGCCAGGCGGGACTTGGGTGGTTTTTCCGTTAAAGCAGCATCGCGTAACCCCGCGACCCTCCGAGAGTGGTTGCACCCTCGGTTGCCCCGTTCAAGGGCAACAAGTGCGAGAGAGACAGAAAATCGCCCAGGTAGAAAGCGTATAAGTGCGAGAGAGACAGAAAATCGCCGGGGTAGGAAGCGTATGAGTGCGAGAGAGACAGCAAATAGCCAGGAGGGACTTGGGTGGTTTTTCCGTTAAAGCAGCATCGCGTTACCCCGCGACCCTCCGAGAGTGGTTGCACCCTCGGTTGCCCCGTTCAAGGGCAACAACTGCGAGAGAGACAGAAAGTCGCCCAGGTAGCAAGCGTATAAGTGCGAGAGAGACAGCAAATCGCCGGGGTAGGAAGCGAATGAGTGCGAGAGAGACAGCAAATAGCCAGGCGGGACTTGGGTGGTTTTTACGATAAAGCAGCATCGCGTTACCCCGCGACCCTCCGAGAGTGGTTGCACCCTCGGTTGCCCCGTTCAAGGGCAACAAGTGCGAGAGACACAGAAAATCGCCCAGGTAGCAAGCGTATAAGTGCGAGAGAGACAGCAAATCGCCGGGGTAGGAAGCGTATGAGTGCGAGAGAGACAGCAAATAGCTAGGCGGGACTTGCGTGGTTTTTCCGTTAAAGCAGCATCGCGTTACCCCGCGACCCTCTGAGAGTGGTTGCACCCTCGGTTGCCCCGTTCAAGGGCAACAAGTGCGAGAGAGACAGAAAATCGCCCAGGTTGCAAGCGTATAAGTGCGAGAGAGACAGAAAATCGCCGGGGTAGGAAGCGCATGAGTGCGAGAGGGACAGAAAATCGCCCAGGGAGCAAGCGTATAAGTGCGAGAGAGACAGAAAATCGCCGGGGAAGGAAGCGTATGAGTGCGAGAGAGACAGAAAATTGCCCAGGTGGCAAGCGTATAAGTGCGAGAGAGACGGAAAATCGCCGGGGTAGGAAGCGCATGAGTGCGAGAGGGACAGAAAATCGCCCAGGTAGCAAGCGTATAAGTGCGAGAGAGACAGAAAATCGCCGGGGTAGGAAGCGTATGAGTGCGAGAGAGAGAGAAAATTGCCCGGGTAGCAAGCGTATAAGTGCGAGAGAGACGGAAAATCGCCGGGGTAGGAAGCGTATGAGTGCGAGAGAGACAGAAAATCGCCCAGGTAGCAAGCGTATAAGTGCGAGAGAGACAGAAAATCGGCGGGGTAGGAAGCTTATGAGTGCGAGAGAGACAGAAAATTGCCCAGGTAGCAAGCGTATAAGTGCGAGAGAGACAGAAAATCGCCGGGGTAGGAAGCGTATGAGTGCGAGAGAGACAGCAAAAAGCCAGCGGGACTTGTGTGGTTTTTCCGTCAAAGCAGCATCGCGTTACCCCGCGACCCTCCGAGAGTGGTTGCACCCTCGGTTGCCCCGTTCAAGGGCAACAAGTGCGAGAGAGACAGAAAATCGCCCAGGTAGCAAGCATATAAGTGCGAGAGAGACAGAAAATCGCCGGGGTCGGAAGCGCATGAGTGCGAAAGGGACGGAAAATCGCCCAGGTAGCAAGCGTATAAGTGCGAGAGAGACAGAAAATCGCAGGGGTAGGAAGCGTATGAGTGCGAGAGAGACAGAAAATTGCCCAGGTAGCAAGCGTATGAGTGCGAGATGACAGAAAATCGCCCAGGTAGCAAGCGTATAAGTGCGAGAGAGACAGAAAATCGGCGGGGTAGGAAGCTTATGAGTGCGAGAGAGACAGAAAATTGCCCAGGTAGCAAGCGTATAAGTGCGAGAGAGACAGAAAATCGCCGGGGTAGGAAGCGTATGAGTGCGAGAGAGACAGCAAATAGCCAGCGGGACTTGTGTGGTTTTTCCGTCAAAGCAGCATCGCGTTACCCCGCGACCCTCCGAGAGTGGTTGCACCCTCGGTTGCCCCGTTCAAGGGCAACAAGTGCGAGAGAGACAGAAAATCGCCCAGGTAGCAAGCGTATAAGTGCGACAGAGACAGAAAATCGCCGGGGTAGGAAGCGTATGAGTGCGAGAGAGACAGCAAATAGCCAGCGGGACTTGTGTGGTTTTTCCGTCAAAGCAGCATCGCGTTCCCTTGCGACCCTCCGAGAGTGGTTGCACCCTCGGTTGCCCCGTTCAAGGGCAACAAGTGCGAGAGAGACAGAAAATCGCCCAGGTAGCAAGCGTATAAGTGCGAGAGAGACAGAAAATCGCCGGGGTAGGAAGCGTATGAGTGCGAGAGAGACAGCAAATAGCTAGCGGGACTTGTGTGGTTTTTCCGTCAAAGCAGCATCGCGTTACCCCGCGACCCTCCGAGAGTGGTTGCACCCTCGGTTGCCCCGTTCAAGGGCAACAAGTGCGAGAGAGACAGAAAATCGCCCAGGTAGCAAGCGTATAAGTGCGACAGAGACAGAAAATCGCCGGGGTAGGAAGCGTATGAGTGCGAAAGAGACAGCAAATAGCCAGGCGGGACTTGGGTGGTTTTTCCGTTAAAGCAGCATCGCGTAACCCCGCGACCCTCCGAGAGTGGTTGCACCCTCGGTTGCCCCGTTCAAGGGCACCAAGTGCGAGAGAGAAAGAAAATCGCCCAGGTGGAAAGCGTATAAGTGCGAGAGAGACAGAAAATCGCCGGGGTAGGAAGCGTATGAGTGCGAGAGAGACAGCAAATAGCCAGGCGGGACTTGGGTGGTTTTTCCGTTAAAGCAGCATCGCGTTACCCCGCGACCCTCCTAGAGTGGTTGCACCGTCGGTTGCCCCGTTCAAGGGCACCAAGTGCGAGAGAGACAGAAAATCGCCCAGGTAGCAAGCGTATAAGTGCGAGAGAGACAGAAAATCGCCGCGGTAGGAAGCGTATGAGTGCGAGAGAGACAGCAAATAGCCAGGCGGGACTTGGGTGGTTTTTCCGTTAAAGCAGCATCGCGTTACCCCGCGAACCTCCAAGAGTGGTTGCACCCTCGGTTGCCCCGTTCAAGGGCAACAAGTGCGAGAGACAGAAAATCGCCCAGGTAGCAAGCGTATAAGTGCGAGAGAGACAGAAAATCGCCGGGGTAGGAAGCGCATGAGTGCGAGAGGGACAGAAAATCGCCCAGGTAGCAAGCGTATAAGTGCGAGAGAGACAGAAAATCGCAGGGGTAGGAAGCGTATGAGTGCGAGAGAGACAGAAAATTGCCCAGGTAGCAAGCGTATAAGTGCGAGAGAGACGGAAAATCGCCGGGGTAGGAAGCGTATGAGGTTGAGAGAGACAGAAAATCGCCCAGGTAGCAAACGTATAAGTGCGAGAGAGACAGAAAATCGCCGGGGTAGGAAGCTTATGAGTGCGAGAGAGACAGAAAATCGCCCAGGTAGTAAGCGTATAAGTGCGAGAGAGACAGAAAATCGCCGGGGTAGGAAGCGTATGAGTGCGAGAGAGACAGCAAATAGCCAGCGGGACTTGTGTGGTTTTTCCGTCAAAGCAGCATCGCGTTACCCCGCGACCCTCCGAGAGTGGTTGCACCCTCGGTTGCCCCGTTCAAGGGCAACAACTGCCAGAGAGACAGAAAGTCGCCCAGGTAGCAAGCGTATAAGTGCGAGAGAGACAGCAAATCGCCGGGGTAGGAAGCGTATGAGTGCGAGAGAGACAGCAAATAGCCAGGCGGGACTTGGGTGGTTTTTACGATAAAGCAGCATCGCGTTACCCCGCGACCCTCCGAGAGTGGTTGCACCCTCGGTTGCCCCGTTCAAGGGCAACAAGTGCGAGAGACACAGAAAATCGCCCAGGTAGCAAGCGTATAAGTGCGAGAGAGACAGAAAATCGCCGGGGTAGGAAGCGTATGAGTGCGAGAGAGACAGCAAATAGCTAGCGGGACTTGTGTGGTTTTTCCGTCAAAGCAGCATCGCGTTACCCCGCGACCCTCCGAGAGTGGTTGCACCCTCGGTTGCCCCGTTCAAGGGCAACAAGTGCGAGAGAGACAGAAAATCGCCCAGGTAGCAAGCGTATAAGTGCGACAGAGACAGAAAATCGCCGGGGTAGGAAGCGTATGAGTGCGAGAGAGACAGCAAATAGCCAGGCGGGACTTGGGTGGTTTTTCCGTTAAAGCAGCATCGCGTAACCCCGCGACCCTCCGAGAGTGGTTGCACCCTCGGTTGCCCCGTTCAAGGGCACCAAGTGCGAGAGAGACAGAAAATCGCCCAGGTGGAAAGCGTATAAGTGCGAGAGAGACAGAAAATCGCCGGGGTAGGAAGCGTATGAGTGCGAGAGAGACAGCAAATAGCCAGGCGGGACTTGGGTGGTTTTTCCGTTAAAGCAGCATCGCGTTACCCCGCGACCCTCCGAGAGTGGTTGCACCCTCGGTTGCCCCGTTCAAGGGCACCAATTGCGAGAGAGACAGAAAATCTCCCAGGTAGCAAGCGTATAAGTGCGAGAGAGACAGAAAATCGCCGGGGTAGGAAGCGCATGAGTGCGAGAGGGACAGAAAATCGCCCAGGTAGCAAGCGTATAAGTGCGAGAGAGACAGAAAATCGCAGGGGTAGGAAGCGTATGAGTGCGAGAGGGACAGAAAATCGCCCAGGTAGCAAGCGTATAAGTGCGAGAGAGACAGAAAATCGCCGCGGTAGGAAGCGTATGAGTGCGAGAGAGACAGCAAATAGCCAGGCGGGACTTGGGTGGTTTTTCCGTTAAAGCAGCATCGCGTTACCCCGCGAACCTCCGAGAGTGGTTGCACCCTCGGTTGCCCCGTTCAAGGGCAACAAGTGCGAGAGAGACAGAAAGTCGCCCAGGTAGCAAGCGTATAAGTGCGAGAGAGACAGAAAATCGCCGGGGTCGGAAGCGCATGAGTGCGAGAGGGACAGAAAATCGCCCAGGTAGCAAGCGTATAAGTGCGAGAGAGACAGAAAATCGCAGGGGTAGGAAGCGTATGAGTACGAGAGAGACAGAAAATTGCCCAGGTAGCAAGCGTATAAGTGCGAGAGAGACGGAAAATCGCCGGGGTAGGAAGCGCATGAGTGCGAGAGAGACAGAAAATCGCCCAGGTGGCAAGCGTATAAGTGCGAGAGAGACAGAAAATCGCCGGGGTAGGAAGCTTATGAGTGCGAGAGAGACAGAAAGTCGCCCAGGTAGCAAGCGTATAAGTGCGAGAGAGACAGCAAATCGCCGGGGTAGGAAGCGTATGAGTGCGAGAGAGACAGCAAATAGCCAGGCGGGACTTGGGTGGTTTTTACGATAAAGCAGCATCGCGTTACCCCGCGACCCTCCGAGAGTGGTTGCACCCTCGGTTGCCCCGTTCAAGGGCAACAAGTGCGAGAGAGACAGAAAATCGCCCAGGTAGCAAGCGTATAAGTGCGAGAGAGACAGCAAATCGCCGGGGTAGGAAGCGTATGAGTGCGAGAGAGACAGCAAATAGCCAGGCGGGACTTGCGTGGTTTTTCCGTTAAAGCAGCATCGCGTTACCCCGCGACCCTCCGAGAGTGGTTGCACCCTCAGTTGCCCCGTTCAAGGGCAACAAGTGCGAGAGAGACAGAAAATCGCCCAGGTTGCAAGCGTATAAGTGCGAGAGAGACAGAAAATCGCCGGGGTAGGAAGCGCATGAGTGCGAGAGGGACAGAAAATCGCCCAGGTAGCAAGCGTATAAGTGCGAGAGAGACAGAAAATCGCCGGGGTAGGAAGCGTATGAGTGCGAGAGAGACAGAAAATTGCCCAGGTAGCAAGCGTATAAGTGCGAGAGAGACGGAAAATCGCCGGGGTAGGAAGCGTATGAGTGCGAGAGAGACAGAAAATCGCCCAGGTAGCAAGCGTATAAGTGCGAGAGAGACAGAAAATCGGCGGGGTCGGAAGCTTATGAGTGCGAGAGAGACAGAAAATTGCCCAGGTAGCAAGCGTATAAGTGCGAGAGAGACAGAAAATCGCCGGGGTAGGAAGCGTATGAGTGCGAGAGAGACAGCAAAAAGCCAGCGGGACTTGTGTGGTTTTTCCGTCAAAGCAGCATCGCGTTACCCCGCGACCCTCCGAGAGTGGTTGCACCCTCGGTTGCCCCGTTCAAGGGCAACAAGTGCGAGAGAGACAGAAAATCGCCCAGGTAGCAAGCGTATAAGTGCGAGAGAGACAGCAAATCGCCGGGGTAGGAAGCGTATGAGTGCGAGAGAGACAGCAAATAGCCAGGCGGGACTTGTGTGGTTTTTCCGTCAAAGCAGCATCGCGTTACCCCGCGACCCTCCGAGAGTGGTTGCACCCTCGGTTGCCCCGTTCAAGGGCAACAAGTGCGAGAGAGACAGAAAATCGCCCAGGTAGCAAGCGTATA